>NC_134178.1:3340349-3645872 GCF_964188355.1 Buteo buteo
TGCCGTACATAAATGACACTCCGCAGCCTGTTTTGTGCATTCCCAAATAAACCAACATTTTGGCACAGTGCTCACAGGCACCTACGTTGTTCCTCACATACCCGGTGCAGATACACACACACACAAATACAGAGGAATGTGAATATATTTTTACTTCTCTACTCTGAAGAGCAGGCTATGAACAGAATAATCAGGGGGAGAGAGTTTCATAATATGACACAGTTTGGTTGTCCAATCAGTAGGAGAAAAAGCAGATGACTTTCACTGAGCCACGTCTTGGAGAGTCCAAGAACAAAAGTTCTTGATCCCAACTATCGGGTTATTTGGTGTTATTTTAATAGGAACGGAGAGAAATTGCGATAAATGGAAAACATGTGGCCAGGTATAGATAACCTCCAAATATTTCCATCCTTGCTTCCAGCATCAGTACAACAGTATGGGGTGAACGGATTTCAGGTAGCTTTTAATTCACCACCACCACCCCCCCCCCAACAATATAAAACTATACCTAGGGAGCTAAATGAGGACTTGGATGGGGTGCTGAATTTGACAGGGACTTCCAGAAGTTCAGGCTGTGTTTTGTGAAGGGAACAAGGGGGGCAGTTATGCTGGGGGGCGGTGGCGGCGGGTAACTGCGTGCTTGGTGATATGATCTAAAATCTTAACCAGAGTCAGTGATTTATTAACTTTAGAGAATACAGTACCCGAATTTTAGTTATATACAGTTGGAAGCACATTTGTGTTTTTTTGGTTTTTTTGTTGGTTTTTTTTTTAGTTTCTATTGAAATAATTGTATTTTCTATTTGTATATTTGTTTTGGTTGTATCTTTTGTATGCTCTGCATGTGTATAAATACATCTCTTTGCGTATAGGCGCATATGCATTCTGCAGCAGTGGTCATCTTAAAAGATTGCTTGCCACTGAACTTGGATATTATTAAAACAATGACGGGGTGAGAATAGGTACAGAACTCTTGTGGAACGTGACTGACTACTGGAAGGCAATTTCGGTCAGTTTGTATAGCTTAGTTTTCAGAAGGCCTTGGGTGCATTATTGATTAAATTCTCATTTAGGAAGAAAGTAAGAGCTTTTATATGCATCTCTAAGTTGGATGGTATGGTAACTGGAAGGTATTGACTGGCTGTGTGATATATGACGGTCACAGTTGTCTTTTACTCAGAGGAGCACTGAGTGATGCTGGTTGTCATTCTTACTCTGCTGTGTGGCAGCGTAAATAGTCCCCTTTCTAACCAACCTGGTGGGAAAAGTCAATATCCCATCAGCAAAGGAGGTAAACACATCAGGAGCTGTGTCCTCTCTCATCTTCCCCTGCTCTGTATTACTACAGTTCTTTAAATCTCTTCTCCCCAGTCATCAGATGCACTTGTGTCATTCAAATGCATGGTGTGGCTGTGCTGCAGCCCCAGCCGCTGCCTGCCTCTCCTCCCGGAGCTCCCCGCTCCCATTCTCTTATAATTGAAACTTAAAATTGGCCTCATTACTTCAACGAGGCCCCTCATATTTCTCCGTTTTTTTCAGTCCACCCTTTCCTGCTTGCCTCTATGAGCGTAATTGCATCTACGAAATGTTTGAAGCATAACTGTCAGAAAGGTTATCGCATATAATTGAAGTTTAGATTTAATGTTGGAGGGGGGGGCTAGGCGCTCTGTTAGTGGGACGGCTGGAGCCTGAATTGGAGCCGTACGCAGGCCTGTATTTTTGTTCCCTGCTTTCAGCCCTGGTTTATTGTTTGCCTCGTCGTTCTCGTGATGAACGTGCCTTCCTGCTCTGTTCACGTGTGCCAGCTGTTTCTGCGCGCTGACACGTTTCGCCTTGGTCCCTCCTGAGCTCCGGGAAGCTTTAAACTATTTTAGCCTAGGTTTGAGCTGCGAGGAGGGGATTTTCCACAGCCCCTTGGCGTGAAGAGCATGGCTTTGCTACCATGTGAGTGGTGGCAAGCGAACGCGCTCACTGTAGCGTTTATCTTGCAAATGCATAAACCAGTTAGTGCTGAAGCTGTGGCGGAGTGGGTTTGGTGTTTTTATGGATCGGGTTAGTACAATTCTCAAGGTTTGTTTAATTAAACTCTACTTTTAAATAACTTCAGGATCATTAAATGTGTTTGTGCCGTAGTGGCTTCAGTCTGTTAATGAATGGGGTCTTGTAATCAAAGTTTTTATTGTATCGGTGGTGTAACTTAAGGAAATTTCAATTCTGCTGAGAGACCTAATGTCGTTACTGTCTAGGTAACGGTGAGGATGTGGTATCTTCACCTAGGCATCTTCCTCTGTTTGCTTACCGCTCGCAGCTGGCAATAGAAATACCCAAAACTGAACGTGACAGCACAATGCATACCTTCTTCACAAGGATGCATGAAAGGTGCTTACCAAAGTGCTTTTAATCAACGTATTCAGTTACTCAAACTGGCATCGTTAATTTAAATTTTAATTTAATTTTTAAAGACTTGATAGCGTCATGCAGAGCAATTGAGTTCAGTGGAACTTTGTGAATAATATGGAAAACCTAAGCAGGTGGCAATTGCTCGGTAGAACATTACTGTTTGTATCATATCCAGTAGTTAATCTGCTGAGCTCATTTGAGGCTCTGCAAAAAAATCCATAAATCCTCAGGGAGGAGGACTTCACAAACCCCAAACCTGTACTAGCTATTTCTGTTACCATGCCTCCCTTCCCTGCCATCTCCTTGAGGCAGACCTCGAGACAAAGGTGCATCCGATGGGATATCTTCATCCCAGTCACGTCGCAGAAGCAAGTCGTCGCAAGTGTGAGCCATTTCTTCCCTCGCACAGGTGGCCTCAGAAAACCAGCCTGTCCCTCTCCTCCAAACCCTTCTCTTAAATAAACTCAGCTGGTTCAGAGACAACTGGTTTTTCATCTTAACTTGTGCTGTGCAGCAAAAGCCGCTCGAGAGGGGATGGAGGCTCCTTCGTTACGTGTCCAGAACGTGAGGAGGGCAGCACTTGCGTTGCGAAGGAGAAATGAGACAACAGCCTTCAGGCGAAGCTGAGGAGCAGCAGAAGGGTCATGTCGGTTGCTCGCAGGACACGTGCTTACGCTGCACCTAAAGGGCTTGAAAGCTCGACCTTGAAGTACCGGTGCCGTGGTCTTGTAGTTCTGCTCGACCTGGGGTCCCTCCAGCCTAACGGGGGTGAAGCTGTCCCGGAGGGCACCTCGTTTTGCAATCTGTCCTTCTCGCATGCTCAGTAATGCAGACTGTCCAGCGCTGCCCGTTCCGAGGTGTAACTGCAGACGCAGGCTTTTGGGTAGGAGCTGGTGTCTCTAGAACACGGAGTTGGAGCACAACTGCACCCGATCTGCATCGAGCTGGCGTTGATGTGGATCAGTAGAATGTTCTGCTCTTTGGCCACAGCCTTTGTAAAGCAAAAGCAGGACAACCACCCAAACAAAGTCCCTGGGTTTTTGGGGGATGGCATAAAATTTAACAAAACCCCAAATTTAAAATAGAACGGTTTGGGCTTTGCTGCTGAAATACATACAGATTCATGCAAGTGCACGTCAGTTTGCACACACCCAAATGTACAAGTGGGTAAATGTCTTGCACTGCAGACATTTCTTTGCAGGTATTGATTGAGCATTTGGGAATGGCTCTCTTCATTTGTGTGTCAGGTGAACCTGCTGCCTCCTGGTTGAGATACCAGGCATCGTGTCTCCTTTTTAGGGTGGGATAGCGTGGAATTTCCCCTGTTTGTGCCACTGCCCTTTCCCTTCCAACGCCTCCGTGGTGCTGAGCATTGCGATTCCCATCCTGCAGACAAGGCGCACGTGAGGACGCACAAGGCGGGTGATAAACCCGTCCCGGGCTGTGCCGGTGCCAGTCCTGGCAGCAGCAGAGAGGAGAGGAGAGGAGCGAAGCGTGGTTTCCTTCCTTCTGAAGCCAGACTCGGGCAGAACCTCTCCCTGCTTCAAACCCCTGGGGCCTCCGCGTAGTTCTGGCTAAGTTAAGGCACCTGCCCCTTTTAAACGAGATTCTCTTACAGCCAGCCCTGCCATCGCCTATTTTCTCTGCGGTGACTTAGGCACCCCCCATTTTGCTCCAGTTAGATGATATAACTGGGCAAGTGGTGCTTCTTGCCAGCTCCTGGCAGGAGCCGCTGCACCGGGCGCCGGTGGGGCTGAGGGAGCTTCAGGATCGCCACCCTGTGCAGGTTCACCACGGCCCCTCTGAGCGGTGGGCGAGAGGGGGAAGGCAGCCGAAGTTAGGAGAGCTTGCCGCAAATGTCGTCTTTGCTAGCTACGACATTCACTTCGTTTTAAAATACCACGATTCGCGGTAGGAGTGAAGGCGAAAGTACTGTCTTTTTGTGGTCAATTAATCCTTCTCTGTTTGTTTTTTTTCTTTTTTTTCCCCTTTGTTCTTTTAGAGTATTTGAAGAAGAAGCCACTCAGGAAGGAAATCTTGGAAGCCTACAAAAGACTGAAGAGCACCGTAGACAAATGTCTGTCCATGAGTGGCTACTCAGAAGTGAACCTCGGCAAACTCTTTACCGCCAGTATAGGAAGATCTGTGGGAGAGTCCAATAATGAAAGGCAGTGATTGATTGATTAAAAATGGGGAGAGACGAGAAGCTAGTTCCTTGTTTAACAGTAATGATCTCTTAAGCAATACTCTTATTTCAGTATGCACAATGATGCTTTAATAGTCTTGTCTCTTCGGAGGAGGAGAAACGGAAGATGAATACGGGATGTATGATTCATGTGGACATGAAACGTTCGGGGTGGTTTTATCTTCTGATCTTTTCTTCGTTGGGAAGCCAGGGTTATTAAAATACGGAGTAGTTGATTTTTGCAATATGTTTTGTTGTGTATTTAGACCTATGAGGGAAAAGGGGGTGGGGGAATTGCTGCTTTAATTGGATAATTCCCAGTGAGAGTTGCTGGAATGTAAGTGATCCTAGACTTTGCTCCAGGGTATTTAGTAGAGGTGCTCTCAGGAAGAGAGGTTAGTAGAGGTCTCAGTAGGAGCACTAATGTTTTGCCTTTTCACAGTTTATCTTCTTCCTGATCATAAACATACCAATTAAAAACAATACTAAACCTAAATGCCTTTAAATGTCCTAGTACCTTCTGAACAAGAGGTGGGGACGCTTTACTTGCGAATTTATTAAGGGTAAAGAAGGACTGAAACCTGGAGGTGCTAAAAATAGGGATCATCTTTTGATTAAGAGGCGTTAAGCATAGCATTTTGCCATGTTGGAAATTTCTGCGTGGACGTGAAGACATGCACATGTACAAAACCCGTTTCATACGCACACAGGACATAAATGTGTTTCATTTCTTTCTTTCCACGCAAAGTATTTGAAAGTAAGTGATCAATAGGGAAAAAGGTGGTTGGGGTGGCATCGTAACCGGTAATGAGGGAAGGGAAAGCAGAGAATCGCTGTTGCTGTTCTGTAATCATTACTGTACTGGAGGTTTTAAAAGTTTTATAAACAAATTGTATTTTTTCATTTCCTTTTAATAAAATGACAAGCAGATGTGACAAGGAAAGAGCATAAATTTGGGTGCCTGCTTTTGTACACAAAATATTGTTGTACTCATGTTCGCCGTTAAGTTTGCAATGTGATATATTAATGTAAGGTTATAAAAATTTTCTTTTAAATCTTTATCAGTATAAAATGTAAAGTTTTCTTAACACTTGAAGGAAAAAAAATAAAGTTTTCTAGTAAAATTGAATGCGATTTGATCATCTGACTGTTGACAGTACTCCCTGCGAGGTCACATTGCTCCAAACTTCTGGTTTTACAGGAGCGCCTGTGTGTTCCTTTTCAGGCCGGCCGGCCAGTAACGAAGGGAGCTTGAAGAAAAAGTAGGAGCATCAACGCGAACATGTTGGGCACCAAAGGGATACGCGTCTCTGTCGGCGTGACGCGTATTTTATGACATTCGTTCGCCCCTCAAGTGGCATCGGAAGACGCCATGTGTCCGTACGGGTAACGTTCGCGTATGCCCGAACGCATGGTTGTCTTCTGAGCAACTTTGGGGGCTAAACCCTTTCTTTTTCACTCCCATTGAGCCGCAGCACGTGAGAAGCGGAACCTGCTGGATCCCTGGGTTTGCGTTGGTCGTGTCCCACCCCCGGCGAGCCGTCGTTCCTTCCTGACGCGTTCGGCTGGGTTATCGTAAAAGAGACTTCACTCGGAGGCTTGTCTGGGAGAGAAGGTGTTGCTGCCTAGATGGCACGTTGATGTTGCAGCTCTTTGAAAGATCCTGGCTTCCTGTAATTTCAGGCAGGTTTTTTTAGTTTTTTCGTGTCCAGCCCAATTAGGATTATGAAGATATTACTGATATTAACCGGGTAGAATGCCTTAGGAAAGCGAAAAGTGTGACCTTCTCCTCCAAACATTAGGTATACAAATAAAATGGATAGATATGGCATAACCTGACCCTGTGGCACTTGTATGTATCTGTATAATTACAGCTGAAGAGCCTGTTAATTTGCAAGTTTAGGGATGTTTAGATTAAATGAGAGTGTTGTGGAATGATTGTGTAGGGCGCAGCAGCATATAGTAGCCCTGCGAGGGGCTGTTCCCTCCGGCACAGCCCGCTCTGTTACGGGAGCGGCGGTGGGGGGCAAAATCCCGGAGCCCCCCCACCCGCAACCCCAGCCAGCCGGAGGGGTGGGGGGGGAGGGTCGGAAACGAGGGCTTTTACCCCGAATTAAGGCAATTTTTGATTGCTCTCAGCAGAGTTGGTCAGCTCAGAGCTGAAGTCTTGGCAAGGAGTAAACTGGCTTTCTCTCCCCCCCGCCCCGGCCCCGGCCCCTAACAAGCTCTGGGCACCGTGCCTCATCTCGGCCCCGGAGAAAGGCTGGGAAACGCAAAATCATCTTTATAGCATTTAATATTAAAGGGAGCTGGTAAAGGCAGCGCTGTAAAGAATTTGGGAAAGATTAAAGCTGGGGGCCTTGCGTTTGGAAGCTGACCTGGCCCGAATCTCTTTCCCTCCTCTTGTCCCTCGTTCCTATCCCCCCCCCCCCCCCCCCCGCAACGCTGTTAAAATGAAGGTTTGTGTTTATTTGTATTTATTCGCAGCTGAGGAAGAGGAGTGTTGCTATATGGAGCCGGTAGCCAGGTTTCGCCGATGACATATGTGATACGAAAACCAATTCCCAGCCGCAAACAGGTTTGTTGCTGTGCCAAACCCCCCCCTCCCCCCCCCTCCCCTTTTTCCCCGTCCAAAGGCACTTTTCTACCGCCGAACCGGAGCCCATCTTCCCTCCCGCATCCTTCCCCGTCTTGTGCAGAGCACCTTAAATGCGCCTTAATTGAATAGTTCTCCCGCACCCTCCTTATAGCAGTTTAATAGATTAACTCATCTGTGCCAGCTTCAAATTTCAGATTAAAATTCCTTCATCCCGAAGGCAGCATTATCAGGTTGTTGGAGGCTGTTTTCAAACCTTGGTTTTGAATAGCAGCGGCTCTGCATTAATTTAACCACTAAGCTAATAAGTAGGTTTCGTTTTGTTATGCTAAGCTTTATTGCTTTTCTTTTGATCAGAATGGTGTTGTTGAGCAAAGCAGCAGACAAGGCATTCTTTGATGAGGGAATTAGCGCTCTATTCTTCCTCTATTATTCATAGCACAGTGGAATATGTAAGTACCTGAGGGTGTCAAAGGAGAGCAGGCTCTATTGCAAAGTGTTCGCCTTGTTTCTCTCAATAGCTGACTATGAGATGATAAACCGCTTAATACACTGCACTAATTGGATGAGAGCAAAAAGAGATGGGAATTAAGGCACGGCGAAAGGAGAAAGTGCTACCAGCCTTCATTCACTCTTTCACCACTTTAACAGCGCCAAAGGAGGCACAAGCTTTCTATAAGCAGACTAGGGGTTTTGTGCGGAGATAAAATGAACCTGTTAGTGGATTCAAGTAATACACTAATTATTGCACAGTATAAATACCACTACTGGTTTTATAACACGGAGGTAAACTTCTTTTGAGAAGGTTATAGGATTGCTTGGCAGCAGTATAGATCCTAATAAGGGACCAGAGTAATAACCCCCTGGATTAACAAAATTGCTGCTTGCAGAAGTATGATTCGGGCTTTTACGAAGATTTCAGCGGAATGAATAAAAATGACTGAATGACATTTCTTAATGCGTAATGGCTTGATAATGATTCCCTTTTCTTTAAGGCAAAAAAATGTATATTTCAGGCTGCACCGTTAATAATGTCCAGGGAACAAGCCTTATTTTTTTCCCCATTTTTTTTTTTTTTCCGCGCCTATGGTGGGTTTTAGAACTCAAAAATACGCTTGGGAGCGGGCGGGGGTTGGGGGGGAGGGGAAGGTGGGCTGTGTAACGCCGTGGGTGGAAGCGGGAGGGAGGGGGGAACCTGCGAGGAAGGGTCGCGGCGGGGCTCCCACGGGCAGCGGCTCCCGAGGACGGGACAGGACGGGACGGGGCCCTCGGTGGGCTCGGGTGGCCGTGGGTTACGGCGGGGGGGGACACCGGGCTCTTCCCCGGTAGTGCCGTTGTGAAAGCGATGCCGCGATTTCACCGAATCGCCCCCGAAAAATCCGCCAAGGACCCCGCCGTTCCGACGGGGCGGTCCGGCCCCCGGCCCGCTGCCCTCGAGGGGTTTGGTCGGCGGGGGGGGAATACCGGCCTCCATGGGGGCCGGGGAAGGGGAGCGGGGTTTGCCGCTGACCCCCCCCCCGGGGGTTGCCGGCAGCTCCTGCCGTCCCTGCGGGGCGTTTCACGCGTTTCTGCTCCGTGGAAAAGGCAGGCGAGAGAGCTGCGTCCGGAAAAAAAGGAAAAATAAACAAAAAACGGGGGGAAATAAAGGAAAGCGGGGGGGGGGGGGGGGGGAGGAAGTTCATCTCGGGGAGAACGGGGGGGGCAGAGGCAAGGAACAGGCGCGGAGAAACTTTCCTGCCCCCCAAAAGGGATGCGGGGGGGGGGGAGCAAGGGAAACGCTCCCCCAAATCCTCGGTTTTCTCCCACGGCCCGGCCCCGGGGGTGCGTGGGGCGGCTTCCCGCGGGGGGGGAGGGAGGGGGGGGTCGTTGGCACGGAGAGGCGACCCCGGCACCTTCCCCGGCAGTACCTCCCCCCTCCCCAAATCTGCAAATCCCCTTGCAAACCTGCCCCCCTACCCCTCCGCCAAGCTCTAGCAATCGCCCCCGGCCAAGCCACCCGTGTCCGTCCCGTCCCGTCCCGCCCGTCCCCCCAAAAAAACCCGGGGGGTTCCCCGGCGGCGGGGGGAGGCGGTGCGCAGCCCCCGGCGGGGTTCGGCAACCCCGGGCGGCCCCGGTCCCGCAGCTTCCCCCCCGCCTTCCCGCTTTGTTTTTTGTCTTTTTTTCGTCTTTTGTTCTTTTTTTTTTTTTTTTGTTAAACATATATTTTTGTTTATTTTCTGAACGTGGCACTTCTCCACCGGATAGCAAGGAAAAGTGTTAACAATAACGACATTACACGAAAAAGTACTGTACCATCGCCTCTTGAGGGTTTCAGAAACCTCTACAGTTAATAAGTTAAATAAAGGGTTTGTACATAAATATTTGTCTAGGAACCCTATTATATCTACAACACAGTAAGAATCTACAGAATGACAAACTTTTACAACACTACACTGAGTGCAATTGTTTTATAACATTTCAAATATACAAAGCTCTGTTCTTTTTTATAACAATGGTATGTACAGAATCAATAATCACAGTTTAGTGACTTAAACAGTCCATATTCTAGCAGTGTATTTCCCTTTGGTTTGATATAAAAACCTTGGTTGGTGTAGTGATAAAGAATATAACAAGAAAAAGATATACCCTTTCCCTTAAGTGCACTGGTTATCTTACAGCATCAAATTTACTTTCGGTCTGCACTGGCGGCATCCTTGGTTAGCGTATGCAGCTCGCTGCATCGACGTGTGAAATAGTTCTCCAGTGCTCCTGACAGACCAACTTAACATCCTAGGATGTTATTTTAAGAAGATGTGGGTAGCTGTGCCCCCCTCCCTTTGCTTTTCTTTCTTTCTTTTTTTTTTCTTTCTTAATTACAATTCTATTTGTTTCCTTTTTTTTTTTTAATTTTCTTGCCAGATAAACAGAAGGAAAAATATTTAGTGTACGTAACGCTAATATATAATAACTTTTATTAGGGCTTTTTTTTTTGTTTTTCTTTTTTTCTCCCCCCCCCAACCCCTTAACGCTCAGCGAGGAAATGAACACGTCGTACATTTAAAGAAACGTACCGGCCAAGGAGTTACTTATGGAGGAGCTCGCGAGTGTCGCTTCACTCGTGATGCGAAAAGCGCTCGCTGCCTCCGCGTCCCTAACTCCGGAACCTACCCCAGTCTCAGCTGCTGGTCCTCCTTTTTTTTTTTTTTTTTTTTAAATTATTATTGTTATTATTACTCCCCGCTCTCCCCCCCCGCCCCTGCCCCGTTTGGTCTTGATTCGTGCCGTCTGAGGTGACCTTTATTTATTCGTGTCGCTACTCTCCTCTTTCCTCCCCCCTCCCCTACAAAAAAAAACCAACAAAAAACCCCTAACCCCCCCCCCCAAAAAAGAAAGGAAAAAAAAGAAAGACAGCCCAACCCAACACCCCCCCTCCCTCCCGCCCCCCCCCCCCCGAGGCCGACACCCGCCTCTTTTAGCACACCTCTTTCCCCGTGCTGTTCCCGGGGAGGATGTTGAGCTGGGTGAGCTGGGCGGCGTGTTCCTTGGCCTTCAGCCTCAGGGCGGCGATGCTGGAGGCCCGCCGGTCGGCGGCAGCGCTGGCCGGGTCCCCCAGCCCCGCCGAACCCACCGCCCCCTCGGCGGCCGGGGCCGGTTGTCGCAGCAGGGCAGCGGCGCTGGATGCGCTGCCCAGGGGGGCCATGGTGGAAAAGAGCCTTGGGGAGGGATGGGGGAAAGAACAAAAAAAAAGGGGGGAAAAAAAAAAAAAAAAGACAAAAAAACAAAACGCCGTCAAGCGCTGAGCGCGGGGGAGCGGAGGTGACCGTCGCCTCCTGCCCCGACAGCCGCAGGGGGGGGGGGAACATACACACACACACACACGAAAACACGCTGGAAAATTAAAAAACAATCCGACGCCGGAGGGGAAAAGATTTCTTTTTTTAGGGGGAAAAAATAAAAAAAAAACCCAAACCAACCCGCCAAGGCTGGTTCTCCCCGACTTGCCGCCGTCGGGGCGGCGAGGAGGGGGGGGCCGTTCTCCACAGCTAGCGCTAAAAAAAATAAATAACGGACACCCACCCCCCCATGGCTGCGCTCGCCCCGTCCGTTAACGGGACCTCTCCCCTCGCCCCGACGGGGCGGCCTCGCCAGGCTCGGGGGTTTCCCCCCGCTCTGACCGCGGACACCTGCCCTGCGGCGGACCCCCACGGGGCTGTCACGGCTTTTCAGCTCGTCCCCGAAACCGGCGACCGACCGCCCCGTCGAGCAAAGCCGGTGTGTGTGTGGGGGGGGGGGTGTGTGGAGGGCAACCCACCCCAGTTTGTTTCTGCGTGGGGGGGGGGGAAGAGGACCGATTTCTACCACCCTCCTCCGTCTTTGCGCGGTCCCCGCGGGGAGACCCGGGTCTCCTCACAGAGACCGGCCGCTGCCCCACGGCCGCGCTGCCCGCGGACCGACCGTCCCCTCAGAGGAGCCGGTGGCGGAGGGGGGGGGGGGTACAGAGAGACGTGAGGAGATCCGCTCTCGGCCAATGAGAGGCCCCGGGCGCGCGCACGTGACCCGCGCGGCGGCCCAATCGCCGGCGGCCCTTTTCCAAGGCGCCAAACTTCGAGCGGCGGGGCGAGGCGGGTCTCGCGTGGGGCGGCGGCCCGATCCCCTCATCCCCCCCCCCCCCTCCCCCACTCCCCTCAGCGTCCCGTCCCTGAGGCGGCCGCGTTACCTGCCGAAAGCGGGGCTGATGAAGGCGGGATGGCGGAACACGGCCGCCCCCAGGAAGGTGCCGAGGCCGAGGGGGGTCCCGCCGGGGGGCAGAGCCGCGGAGCCGGGGGGGGGCGGCGGGAGGCTGGGGAAGGCGGCGGCCGCGGCGGCGGCGGCGGCGGCGGCGGTGGTCCAGGCGGAGTCTAGAGCTGGGTGGTGAGGAGGGAAAGGACTAGCATCAAGGTATGGACTGAGGGGGTGAGTTGCTGACAGGGGACCAGGGAAAGGCAAACCTGGGGGGTGTGTCTGAGCCCCAGCCTTTTCCCTCTTCCGCCACTTAGCCCTACGGTTCTGGAACCATACCTGGAAGGCAAAAGAAAAAAGAAGAAAAAAAAAAAAAAAAAGAAAAAAAAGGATTTAATGAGGCTGACCCCGCAGCCCGGGCCGGGGGGGGGGCGAAGGGGAAGAAGGGAGGGGAAGGCAGGGCGAAAGAAAGGGGCCACGCGTGGCAGCAGCGGGGTCCAACCGCCCCGCGGGTCCGCACGGGGCTTTGCGTGGGGTCCGTGTCGCCCCCCTCTCCTCCCCTCCGGGTCCCTGGCTCCCGGGGGGGGGGGGGGGTGTCACAGCAGTTTAACACACAGACACACACACACCGACCCCCCCCCCGCCCCGTCTGCTCCGCGGGGACAGCGGTTCCCCCGTGGGGCTTCCGCGGGTTTTTGTTCCGCGCCCGCAGCGCGAGCTGCGCGGCTCCTTCTTGTTGTTTTTTAGGGTTTTTTTTTGTTTTCTTTTTTTTTTAATTTTATTTTACAAATAATATCGTTCGCGGATGATGGATTTTTTTTTTCTTTTTTTCCTCCCCTTTCAGATTTAGAGCGACGGGGGGAGAAAAAAAAAAAAAAAAGAAAAAATCGTGATTTCACTAACGTCTGAAACGAAGAAATAATTTGCGAGGCAACCAAAGCAGCAAACACACGTTTCCAGGCGTCCCTTTTAGGATCTGTTTTAGGAAAGTTAGTTAGGAGGCCGCGGCACTGCCGTCCCCTGCCTCTCTTCCCCCTCCCGCGAAGGAAAAATCGTGAACTAACGGGGGCTTAAAGCAGGAGAGAGGGAGAAAAATAAAATACCGCATTTCAAAGGGAAAGAAAATACTCGCTTAATAACCAAGTGCAAGGCACCACACGCACCTAAGGAGAGAGACTTTGAGAGAGACAGGCATTTCACAATTTTTTCGGGCTGGGGTGGGCTGCGGTTTTGGGGGTTTGGTTTTTGATTTATTTTTTTTTTCCCCTTTTTAGGGTCGGCTTTGTGAGCTCAGCGTGAGATGCCTTCTCTCCAGGAAGCAAGGAAGGCGGCAGCACTGCGGGTCTCTCCACGGAGCTGTAGAGCGAGACTTGATCCCCACGCGTGGTCCTCGAGGTACCCACGCAGGAAAAGGCATCGCGTTTGCGGGGAAGCCAACAGCCCGGCATGGGGTGGCATGGCGGGGGGTGGGGGGGGGGGGGGAGCGTCTCTCCCAGCTAAAACTCAATTAGCAAGCTGTCCTCGCTCGCAATTCCCCCTTATTGAATTAATAAGTCTGAGTACACCCAAAGGTAAACGAAGGGACTCTCATAATTCATATTCCCTTAATTACATCTTCTCCCGTGAATAGAGGAGAGAGAAAGGGGGTGTCTTTCTTTTTTTTAAAGTTATTTAACTTTCCCACGACTTGTTCCCCTGAGCTGAAAATACTGATTTGCTGTCACATCTCTGTTTGACAATGGAGAAATGTGTCAACAGAAAGGAGGGGACAAATCTCATCATTAGCCCCTCTAATGCAAGAAGCTGTTGTGTATTAAATGAGCCATATGGAATTTATTATGCTTTATCAGTGCCCGATTTTAACTGTAAAGTGATTTGCTCGGCTTCAGACCCAGAGACATCTGTTTTCTGTTGGCAATCAGGGCATCCCAATGTTTATCGTCTCTCTGGTTATGAGACCCGGCTTGGGAAATGCACTCTGGTATGGGGCGGCAAACACCTTTAATAGCATTGCACTCACTCGCTATTAGATCAATGCAGGCTTATTGCTATCAAAAATGGGAAATCAAATAGCATTAGCCAGCTCCTTGTGCAGGCGGAGAGGAAATCAAACAACATTTTGCCTTCAAATGGCCCTGTTTGTTCTAAGCGCTAAGTGGGCTTTTATGAAGCCCGATTGGAGATTCGATGGCAGCCAAATACCCGGCTTGCGGCCGAGCGGGTCGCGGTAACGACCGAAGCCCCGTGGGGCCCCCCCCCCCTCCACCCTCCTCCCCCCGCGTTTTTATCCCCACGGGGGCCGGGGACACCCCCCAAATCCCCAATCGCCCCCCCCCCCCGGGTGCCGTCGAGGGGACACCCCGGCCCCGCCGCCACTCACCTGCACTCGGGCTTCGGTCAGATCGAGCCTCATGGCCAGCTCCTCCCTGGGGGAGACACACACGCCACCGTCAGCCCGGCGCACCCCGAAACGGTGTGTGTCGTGTCCCCCCCTCCCGGACCACCCCCCCAGCCCGCAGCTCTGCGCACCGAAATCCCCGTGCCCGAAGAGGAGGAGGAGGAGGAGGAGGAAGCAGGGCCGGGCGGCGGGTGGGCTCCGGGATGTCGAGCTGGGCGCCCGTCGGGGGTCGTGTCCCCCCCGAATTTTGGCATCCACCCCCCCCTCCCCAAATTCAGCCGGTTCCCGCCGCAACCGGGGCGCAGGGGGCCGGCAGCCGAGCCGCCACACGCTGCGGTTTGCCGTGCCACAATTAAGGCAAATCGGAAATCGTTAAGGGGTTAGAAAAACGCTCATCGGGGCTGTAACCCAAAAGAGGAGCGCTCCCAGCATAACCGGGACCCCCGCCGCAACCCCCCCCGCCCCGCCGCCGGCCACGAAAAGCCCCGGAGAAAAAGCCAAAGCCGTAAAAACACCAACAAAAAAAGAAAACCAAACCAAAAAAAAAAAACCAAACACAAAAAAAGGGGTGATATGCTCCCGAGGGGAGCCCCACGGGTGACGGCTGGCAACGAGGGCGGGGGTGACATCCCCCACCCCCCCCCCCGCGGCAAAACGAACGAGAAACCGGGAGGGTCTCTCGATCTAAAAGTGCCATCTGGGGGGCTCGGTCCTCCTCTGGGCTAAAGGCTAGGGGGGTGTGGGGGGGTGTTATTTTGGGGCAGGCGGTTCTGCCTCTCTCCCTGCCTGCGCTTCCCACGGAGGACCCGGTGACCCCGGGATCTCCCGTTTTCAACGGGAAAACGCTCCCGAAAAGACGGGCAGAGCCAAGCCGGGCCGGGCCCCTCGGGGGGGGGGGGGCGGCTCCGGGCAGCGAGGGGCCCCGACGTGCCGGGCCGGTATTTTTAGGCAGCGGTGCTTTCATCTCTGTCCCTGCCGGGGCTTCCCCGGGCCGGGCTCCAGCCCCGCGGGGAGAACGTAACCGATCCCGGCGGCGGCCGCGGCGAGGGAGGGGGAGGAGGGCAGCGGGTAAAAATAGCCTCCCCCCCCCGTCCTCACCTCCCGGACCCGCTCCCCGTCCCCACCTCCCGGACCCGCTCCCCGTCCCCTGCCAGCCCTCGGCAGGATTCCCCCCGGGGTGATTTGAGGGGGGGGGGGGAATGCGTTTTGGAGTCCCCGTCCCGCCCGTCTCCCCCCGCTCGGCGTTCGGCCGGTGTCCCGGCGCCGGTACCTGGTGAAGACGTCGGGGTAGTGGGTTTTCTGGAAGGCCCTCTCCAGCTCCTCCAGCTGGTAGCTGGTGAAGGTGGTGCGGTAACGGCGTTGCTTCCTCTTGAGCAGCCCCTCCTCGGAATCGCTGCCGGCCGAGAGGCAGACGCTCTCCTCGCCGTCCTTGCCCTCCCCGTCCTCGGGGTGCAGCAGCAGCTCCTCCTTGGGGGACAGATCCCCTCCCTCCGCCCCGGGGGCCGCGGCGGGGCCCCGGCGGGCCTCCTTCAGCAGCCCCCCGCCGTCCTCGCCCAGCAGCTCCTCCTCCTCCTCGTCGTCCTCCAGCTCCTCTTCCTCCTCGTCCTCCTCCTCTAGCATCTCTTCGTCCTCCTCTTCCTCCTCCTCCTCCTCCTCGGCGGCCGGCGCGGCGGGGCCCGGCCGTTCCTCGACGTGAGCGGCGGGGCTGCCCAGCTCGTCCCGGGTGGGCTGCGGTGCCACGAAGGGAGCGTTTTCGCGGTAGCTTTTGCTGCGGCTGATGCTGACCTGGGGGGCCTGGCTGATCTTCAGCGTGTCCCACGGGGCGGTGGCGGGCACGGGGCCGGTTCCCCCCTCCGGCCGCGCCTCCGGACGGTCCCCCCGAGGCCCCGCCGTTCCCGGCGGCAGCAACCGGCCCCCGCCCGGGCCGTAGAGCCGGCGCAGTTTGGGGGGAAGGTGGAGTTCGGCCGGCTCGAAGGGAGGGCTGCCCTTGGGGGACCCTGCGGCGGGACGGGGGGGTGGTGGTGGTTGGGGGGGGGGTAGTCAGACGGGGCGGGCAGGCGTGGGGGGAGACGGGAGGGAAGAGAGGGGATGGGGGGGGAAGAGAGAGAAAGAGAGACACGGTCAGTGGGATCAGCGCGAAGAGCCCAGGGCAAGCCCCCAGCCCCGCAGCCCCCCTTCGGGCACCGTTTTCCACCCCGCACCGAGAAACATCCCCCCCCCCCCCGGCCCCGTTACCCTCATCCCGGTCCCTGCCCGCGCCGAGGGTCCCGGCCTGGGAAAAAATTCCTCCCGGTGGCCGAGCCCGCTCCAGCGTCCCGTTCAGCGGCGGGACAGGGGCCGGGGGGGTGTCGGGCAGCCCCCGGGCCTTCGCCGACACCTCCCCGGGAGCGACCACCGGGAAACGGCCCCGCTGCCCCTGCCCGGGTCTGCTCCGCTTTTTTTTTTTCGTTCGTTTGGGGTTTTTTTGTTTGTTTTTGTTGTTGCCACCCCATCCTCTCGTCTCTCTCCCCTCCCCTCCCAAGTTTCCTTTTGGTTTTGGAGGAAAGAACCCCGGCCGGCTGCGGATGACGGGGGAAAACGGGAGGGACGCGGTCCGAGGGGGGCTGCCCGCGGTCCGGGGGGGGCTGCTCCCGACTTGGGGCCGGGGGCGGCGGCTGCCGGTGCCCCGTTATTGCCGCCCTGCCCGCTGCCAGGCGCGGCACCCAGCTCGCTGCCCAAGATCCGTTAGAGGTTTAAGGCGAACGGGAGAGCCTTTCTCGACACGGCTCGCCGCGATTTATTTTAGCTTAGAAAAAAAATAATAAAAAATTTACACGTATATCGAAAGCAGGAGCAACCTAAAGCGGCGGTACCCGACCCGCACGGAATTAACCGGGCTGAATTTCGGGCACGGCTCTTGGCCGCGCTCCCTGGCAACACGGCAGCCGCTACCGAGCGGGGTAACGGGATCACGGCGGCCGCGGCTCCAGGCCGGGCGGGCAGCGGGGCCGGGGCCGAGCCGCGGGCTGCCCGGGGACACGGGGACAGGGTCGCAGCCGGCCCTTCCCCCACCTCGACGGCGGGGAGAAGGACCGGTCCGTGACCGCCGGGGCTTACCTTGCGCGGTCTTGTCGGCGTCGGGGCGGGAGGCGACGGGGGGCAAACCGGGAGCGGTTCCGAGCAACCGCACCTTGCAGGGGCTCCGGCGTCCCAGGATGCTGTCGATGCAGTAGGAAGACAGCAAAGTTGGCGATTTACTTTTACACTCGGGGCGCTCGGGGCAGCTCTCCTCCGGGTAGGGGCCGCTCATGGCGGTGGCGGCGGTGGACGCCCCCGCGGCGCTGCCCTGTGCCGCCGGGACGCCCGTCACGGGGGGAGTGAGCGGCGGCCGCGGCGCTCTTGAGTCCCCTCGGCTCCACGTGCGGCCAGCCGCCCCCTGATTGGTTCTCGCCGGAGGCCGGGCGGCCGCCGACAGACGGCGACCGCGAAAACGCGGCTGCGGGGACGGAACGGGACGGGACGGGACGGGGGGGAAGTACGGAGCGGAGCTCGCCCCGCTTCCCCCTCCCTCCCCGACGGCCCCTTCTTAACCCCCGAGCGGTGACCGAGCGAGGCGGGGTGGGCCCCGCCGGGGGAATCCGCGCCGGGTTTTCCCCCCCACCCGCCCGCCCGGCGCAGCGCTGCGCGGGGTTTTGGCGGGGGAGATGGCGGGGGGGGTGGCCGGCCGCGCACTCGCCGCCGGTGTTTGAAAATACCGGGGTCCGCCGTGGGGCCTTTACCGCAACGAACACGCGGGAGAAGGCTTCGGGGCCGGGGGGGGAGCATCCCCCCGGCAGAGCAGGGCAGCCCCGGCGCGGTGCTACCGGCCTGCCCTGCCGGCCGCCGCCTTTCCCCGCACGGACGTCTCCCCTGCGCAGGCCGCTTCGGGGCTGGAAAACCTCCGAGGGTTGTTGTTGGTTTGGGTTTTGTTTTTTTGTTTTTTATTCCCCCCAGCCTTAATCCTTCCCTGGTCAGCGGCCACGTCCCGGGCAGGTTCAGGCTCCCCGGTTTGGGCTCGATTTTAACCGGCTCCTGGTGCCGCAAACGCGGGCACGTCGGAAGAACGGCTCTCGGTCCCCCCAGAGAAGCCCTCCGCTCGCCGGGGTGATTCCGGGGCGCCGGAGGGGAGACAGCCCCGTTTCCCCTCTTCCTGCCGCCATTCCCCTGCGGATCTCCTAATTACTTAACCAGCGGGAATTAAGAGAAAAGACAATCAAGCTCCCGCACTCGCTCCCGGGCTCTATAGGTGTGTGTGTCCCTACGTGCCGTGCGGGGCCAAGCGTTGCTCCCGGAGCCGTCCCCTCCGTGCGAACGGACCCCCGCAGGGCTCCTGCTCCCCGTTCCTCCCGCTTCGTTTCCCTCCGCTGTCCCCCGCGGGCCGGGGCCGTGCCCACAGCGAGGCGGGGAGAGCCCCGACGTGCGCGGCCGGCGGACCCTGGCGCTCCCCGGCGGCGCGGTCGCGGCCCGGCCGGGCTTCGCAGGACGCAAAGCTGCCGTTTGCCGTCGCTGCTCAGCTCTCGGGAGCTTTTGCCAGCCCCGGTGCGAGTGGCCATTAATTCATGAACTCAGTAACTAAAAAAAAAAAAACAACCAACCAACCGAACAAAAACAAAACCCACCGAGAAGAAAAAGGAAGACCCACGGGCACCCGTGGGGAAGCTCGGCGAGCAGAGGAGCTGCCGCTTTCTTGCTCTCGCCCCGGCCGTACCGGGAGGCTCCGCCGGGGCTTCCCTGCCGGGACTTGCCCGGGAGAAGCGGCACGGAGCTCCGGCGGGGACACACACACACTGGTCCGCATCTGCCTTCCCCTTGCCTTGCCGGCTGCCGGGAAAAGCGGGGACGGGCAGGGCTGCCCGGGAAAGGGAGACCCGAGCCCACCGGGGCGCAGGCGGTAAACCGGAGGGGAACGGGGAGGGGGGGGGGAACCCTCGGGGAAGGCTCCGGCAGCGCCGAAACCCGCCGGTGGCTGCCGCCGGTGCGAGCCCGGGCCGCGGCCGGCCGGTACCGGCGGGTACCGGGGACGGGCGGAGCGCAGGGAGCCCTGCCGCGGCCTTTCGGCCCTTCTGCATCTCGGTTTTCGCTCCCTCTCCGTCCCGTTCCTTCGTCCCGCTGTGCCCAGGCCGGGGGGGGGGACGACACTCCGCTGCCCCGCTGCAGAGCCGGGGAGAGGAGCCGCGGGAGTCCCGCTCGCAGGAGAGGATGCTTTGCGATGCTGCCAAGTCACTTTGTTGTTTTATTTATTTTTTTAAACAAACTTTCATTCATTTATGGTCTCTCCCTCTTTTTTTTTTTTTCTTTCCCTTCCCCCTGCAACCTGCTAATTTAACACTGGAGCGCGTTATTGCAGTGTTAGGGGGAGAGAACGAGAGAGAGAAAACAACAATACTGCAATGATCCAAATGATACAGTAGAATTATAGCAATTATAGTTCTGCTCGGAGAAGAAAACCTTGCTGAGCTCAGCCAAACAAACTGATGCCGTGTACGGATAACAAGCCCGGGGACTGACAGCCGGTGCTGAGAGAGGCAGGAGGGCACAAACGGAAATATTTGCCTCTTTTCACTCCAGCCGGCCTAGATTAACACCCTCGGCTGCCGCTGCCGTAACAATATCCCCTCCGGCTCCGCCGTCCTCCGCGGTCCCTCCGCACCCACCCGCCGGGGAGCGGGACCGAGCCCGGCCGAACCGGTAACGGCTACCGACCACCGGGACCACCCCCCCTCTCTGCAAAAAGCCCCCTGTGTGTCCCCCCCACAAGGCCGGCCGGACCCCCTCACAGGCGCATCCCCTCCTCCCGGGCCTGCCCCACGCTCTGGCGGCCCCGGGGTCCCAGTTTGCAGTGGGCTTTGATTTTTTTTTGTTGGGTTTTCCTGGGTTAGCTTCCCTTCTCGTTACAGGGAGCCCCCCCCCTCGCAGAAAGCATCCTTGCGAGGAGACGTGGCTGCAAAATGGCAGTTCGCTGTCAACGCTTGGGGAAAGGCGTTTGATCTTAGGGCGGCCGGAGGGCTAAGCTCGGTTTTAACCTCAGCGGTTGAAAAGATGCAAGATCTGTTCAAGACTGGGGGCGAAATTGTTTTCACCTTGCAGGGAAAGAGCTGCTGCCTTCGGCCGGAGAGGAATTCCCCTCCCTGCG
Organism: Buteo buteo; assembly: GCF_964188355.1. Classification (NCBI taxonomy): domain Eukaryota; kingdom Metazoa; phylum Chordata; class Aves; order Accipitriformes; family Accipitridae; genus Buteo; species Buteo buteo. Next base: position 3,360,778 of record NC_134178.1, read on the forward strand.
GCTGCCGCCACCACCGGCACAAGTTTTTGTCATTTTTGTCACCGACCGAGCAAAGGACGGCTTGGAAGTCCGTCGTGAGCACTTCGTGCCCATTCCACCCCCCCCCCCCGCTGCATCCCGCAGCCCCCCTGAAGTCGGGGACCCCTCCGGTGGGTTCCCGCTCCCCCGGGAGCCGCACGGGTGGAGCTGCTGCCCCCCCCCATCGCTGGGCTTTAACACTGCCGGGGGTTGGGATTTTGTCACTCTCTTTGCAACGGAGAAGAAAACGATAACAAGTACTTTAAATCATCCAGTGCTTGGTTTATCATTATTTACTTTATGGGGGGAAAAAAATAAAAATAAGAGGGCTTGTGCGGGAGCTGTAGGCAGGTACAGGAACTCTGCGTTTCCTCTACCTGTCCTCTCGGGTTTCTCTGTGGTTTCCTCCCCTTTCCTCGACGTGCTTTGCACCGTGGCCCCAGTCTGCTCCCAGCTCCGTGCTGGAGCAGCCACAGCCCCTGGGTAACCCGGGGTCAGCAGCAGAGAACGGCAGAGTCTGAAGGGCCACGCACCCGGGCACACAGGAGAGTGAAACACAGACCTTTGGGCTTCTACAGATGCGATTTAGTTGCAGTTCCCCCCCCCTCCCCTCCCCATGTTCAGGGTTGTGGTCCTGTGCATAAAAGCACTAGAGTTGGGCATAGGGAAGGCGAGATCCCCGTTCTCCCTTGGTACCAGGCGGTGGAGAAATGTCTGGTGCCGTTTAGATGTGATGAACTGGCATGAATCCCCTCGTGAGCCTCATGGCATTGTTATCTTAATTCATATTTAAGATATGTTTTTCACCTTTATGGAGAATGGTGTTCCAAAACCTCTTGTGGGCACAGCCCTGATTTTGCACAGTTCAGCCCTGAGCCGTGGAGATGAGCAGAGGACTGCCCTTGATTGCAACCACTAGAACTACCATAGAAGCAACCTTGCTCACTTCTGCAAGGGTCTTGTGAATCACTTAAAAAAAAAATAATTGGCTAAACACCAACAGAGAGTAATGAGGGATCACAGTGCAGCTGCACATCCCCTACAGCCCCCCCCCACAGCTGGGGCAGAACCAGCATCTCTGTGTGTCCCCTCTGCCAAGTCACTGGTCACCTGAATACACCTCTGGGTTCAATAGCTTAACCACCTTCTCATTTAAGGTAGGATAAATACTATCCCTTTATTGCAGATCGCCAGTTTAACCGTTGAATAATCTCTACCCAGCGGCGATCACTAGGGCACTGCACCAAAATTGCTTCGTGGAGTGGTGTTGGACTTAAGCGCCTTTGAATTCCCACCCAAGAAAACAACTCGTGTGGCAGGTATTGCTTTTTTTGGACTCCCATCGCCCATTTTCAGCCTGCACCCCTGGATGTCTAGCATCTGCCCAAGGGGTGGATGGAGGGAACCCTGTGGGGAAGAGGCGGGAGCTGCCAGGTTTTGGTGCAGGTCGCCAGAGCTGACCCATGGGTCAGGCAACCCACGCCGAAACCTGGCAGTGCCCCCCCCCCCCAAGCAAGCAGGCAGGAGATGAGCTACGATGTGCGTAGCCACATCCTCGCTTCACAGTCCGCTGGACCAGTGAGGCTCAGTTTGGCTCGGACACGGCGGCTTGCAGTGCCGCTGTTTTTCCCCGTCTGTGAAGCAGCCCTAGCTTTTGTTGCTCGTTTTGGTTTCGGTGCTAGCTCAGGGAGCAATTTCTGTATTAAGTTGCATCTGGACAGAGGCTTGACATCGGCAGTGGTGGTGACTCTGGGATAATTAGTCACACACTTAATATTTAGCCTGTGCCTATGTGTAGGCAGAAGCTGGGCCTTGTTCCATAGGTTTAATTCAAAAAACTATTTTCGAAATCCTTTTTTATTCAGGTGTCATTATTTTTTTAATTCCCTGGTGGCTTATTTTTCAGTTAACATGGTTTTCACTACAGACAGAGGACAGCAGTCAGCTTTAGGTGAATGTGTCTCACCTTTATTTCTCTTCTGCTGTTTCCCCACTTCTAATAACTCAAAACTTCTCTGGTCCACACTCCAAGAGCACTTCCAGCTCACTTTCGGGTTGGCGCTTTTTTGCACGACCGTGAGACCAGAACGGGTCTGCAGTGATGTCTTGGAGAAACCCAGCCACCGACCATAACTCTGTGGGATTTAATTACTGCATTTAACTTATTTATTCCTTGAGCCTTGTCACCAAGCCAACGCTCCTGGAAATTATTTGGAAAAATGGAGCTGTGCGGTGCAACCCCTCCACAGCCCGCGAGCCACGCGCCTTCCTCTCCTTCGTGCCTCAGGTTTGGCTTTGGGAGCTGGGGCTGGGCAGGGGCGTGTGTGTCCTTTGCTGGCATGTCACCTCCTCCAGGTCATTAACCTCATTGGTACTTCACTGCTTGCTTTCTTTGGTTTGGTTTTTTTTTGCTCCTAAGTGCTCGGCTTCATGGAATCCCGTCAGGGCTGGCAGTGTGCTGGCTGAGGCTGGGATGCCAACAGCACTATCTGTGTCCCATTTGCCACCTTCCTGTCCCATCACGTTGTCATCTGGGGTCCTGCGAGTTCTTGAGAGACCTTTTCTAGCCTTTTAGATTTACCTGGGAGCCCTCTGACTTCCCTATTTTTCCTCTCCATCCCCTCACCATGACTGTCCTTTCCCAGGAATCTCAGCCTCCCCACACCTCCAAAGCTCTGGCTGGCCCTGTGGACTGCAGCGGAATTTCTGCAAGGGAGCGGTGGATTCCCTGGCCCTGTGTGGCTGCAAATCAAGACCAGTGCTTTTCTGGAAGACATCATACTTTCACCTAAAAAGTAGATCGTTTGGCTAAACGTTAGTGGAACTGGGTGGAACTCTGCATCCTACAGCCCTATGACTGCGTCTTCCAGCAGGCTGGGTGATGGATGGAGATCTGGTTCTTCTGACCCTAGAAAACCCACGAGTAAGATCCCAAGTAGCTTTCTTGCAGTAATCCTTAGAACCGCAGTGAAATTTTTAATGCATTAAGGTGCAGTGGTCTAAAAAATTAAAATGGTGATCATAGGCTTATTTAACATTATACCTTTTGTGTTATTTTCTTTTGTATGTGCTGACTAGAACCAAGCAAAGGCTTCATAACAAATAATTTATTTGTCAAACGTATTCTCTTCTTCTGCTTATGGAATATCCATGAGCAAGAGCATCGCTTTCTCAAATGTGTTTGTTATCTTAAATGCTCCAGCAGTTCCTTTAAATGAATAACAGAAGGTCTTGGCTGCAAATGGTTTCCGTTGTTTAGCCGTAGTCGGTCAAATAAACCCCCTGGTATCGATTGCATTACCCGCCTGTTGCGCCAGCAACACACCGGTTGTGCAAATAGGTGTGTGTGTGTGTGAATGTAACAGCTGGGCTTCTTCAGCTTGTCCGTGGGCAACTCTCGACACGGGTTTTCTGCCAGCGTTCGTACCACTGAAATGCAATCGCTCAACTAACCGCAGAGGGGGTGTGAACATAGCTGTAGCAAAGCCATTAAAAATTCAAATGAGCGTTCGGTGAGCAAAGGACATTTTTTCCCCCTCTTTGACTAGCTCCGGTGTGACCTTCATGTGGTGCTATGTTCTATTTCAGTAAATGCAGCCGCACAGGGACAGAGCAGGAATCAAAATGATCTGGAGAAGGGCATGAGTTGGAGCTGGTCTGGCGTTTCCTTGCCTGGGCAATGTTATCCACGAGATCAGGGTTGTTTAATCCAGAAGCACGGCTGAAGGGGAATGGAGGTAACAGAGTAATAAGGTAATAGAGGGAGGAGGCAGCAAACTGCCTGTGAAGCTCTGTTGGACCATTCCCCTCAGCCAACCTGACCTTAAAACCATGTTTAGTGTACTATTTTCTACATCTGTGGACGTCATTGCCTCTGGCTGTCACTTAGGGAGCACTGCTGTCTCATAAAGATTAAAAAAAAGATGTTGGGTTAGGAAAAATCTGCATTCCCCAGAAGGGAATGGGCATTTTTCCTGGAGGAGGCTGATGCTCATGGACACAGGGAGAAAATTCTTCAATGGCCTTATGTTAAGAGGCTGTCTGTCTGTGCTTCTCATGGCTTTTTTTGGTGTTGACACCTTTGTGAGGAGCATCCGTGCTATAAATCATGGCTGAATGCCAGTCAGATTGTCAAAGGATCTATTCTGATACAGCATCCATGTTTATCTGTTTAATATTCTGCATCTCCCTTAAGGTAAGATTCAAAGTACTCTGTCGTGCTCTGTAGGAAGAGGGATGTTTTCTGGAAATAAACTGTGTTGTGTAAGTGCTGAGGTATGAATGAACTTGCTGTCTCCCAGGTATAACACCGCTGAGGGAGACACAGAGTAGAGATCTCCCAAACTGTGCTGAGGACAACCCGTCGACAACGCAGCTAATAGCAGCAAAGCACACAGAAGTGAATAGAGGGAAGAGTTTCTTCCAAGGTACCCAAATCAGGCACAGTTGTACATTAGACTTGTAAAGTAGACTGAAATGGGAAAACAAAAATGAGGAAAATTTGATGTTCTGAAATAATTAAGAATGGAGATGTATTCTTAAAAATGTCTGTGCCAACACTAGTTATGCTCCTGAAGAACATGATAGCTGGGACCGCGGGTGTGAGTAACGTTATCGAAAAGTATGAGTGGGCTGGTAGGGAGCAGAGCACTTCCTTCCAAATTCAAAGGGTTTTTTCTCTTAACGGAAAAAAATTCAATTTGATTGTAAATTGGCTCAGCAATTCCAACAGCTGCAATTTGTTGGACTGTTGATTTGAAGTTTTCCATTCAAAAATAAGATAAAAAAGAGAGTACGTGTTTTAAGATTTCCCCTTCATACATAATTCTTGGGAACTTCTATAGACAGATATTTCCAGTCATGTGCACAGATTGTAAAATCATGAAATCACAGGGTATAAGTTATTATTTGGAATCAATGCACCTTCTTGTCTTTTAGGTTTTTTATCAAACCTTGAAAAAGACTTGGCACTTACAGAGCTCAGCTATTGTTTCCGTTCTTGAAAACTAAAAATAGTATTATGGAACCACAGAAAAACTAACTTTAAACAAAAGACATTGGATTTAACTAAATTGTTGTTCCTGTGTTGTAACCCTTACTCATAACCTTTCATTCCTTGAGTCAGTGGGGGTTTTTGCACAAGCGAAAGCACATTTGTATGATGTTTTTTGTATTACAACCCAGGCAATCGCAGCAGAAATAGGGAAAGACTTTGGCTGGGCTTTCAGGTGAGCCAGGGGCTCCTCGAGAAGCGTGTTTGCTTCCTTCAGCAGAGGGTGTGCTATCACCCATGTTGTATAGTGACGCTCAGGAAAACATCAGTTTTCCTCCATTTGAACAAAACCTAGAAGGGGTGGTTTGGCTTTATTCCAGTTTCAGTTGTCGTTCTAATATTATCAAATGTCTGGAGGGTTCCGGATGACCCTGGGGCTTCTAAAACTGAACATGGCTTCGGTTTTTTAAAACTTGCTATGTGTCAGAGGCTTTTCTGTGGACCCATCACTTGGAACGGTAGGGCACGTCCTCCTTCACTGGATGCAAGCTTACCGGTGAGAATAACTGGACAATCATTTACACTTATTCTAATTCCTTATCCCATAAAAAGGGCCCAAATATTTTTGGGTTTTTTACCTGGGACAAGGCTGTACAAATTCAATGGGCAAAGGGATCTTCAAAACCAAAGGTGGATTCTGACCTGCAGTACGGCAGACAGAAACCCAAACGCCTGTAACATGAAATACTCTTTTTTTTTTTTTTTTTAACTCTTTCTGCGGTACATAGCAGGAAGATGGACTGGAGATCAGGGAGCAGAACCAGGCAGAAGGCATTTTGTAGGCTGTTCCCAGTTTTTGCAAAGGAAAAGGAAAGGATTCCAGGGAGAATCAGGCACACCTCACTGAATTGCCACGAAGCGCTATGAAGAAGAATACGAATATAGCGGTAGGAACTTAGGAAAACCTGCTTGTTTACAGGCTGACAACTGCAGTCTGGATCCGAAGGTAGCCTTAGTGAGTCGTGTGTAAGGATTATTGCTCAGGGAAGTGAGGCCAGATCAAGCCCAGGGAGGATTCGATGGAAACAGTGATCTGATTTGGTAGGAAAAAGCAAATCAGGTTTGTATTTGCATTCTGGTTAAAAAAAAAATCCACGTTCAGTCAGCGTGAGCTTTTTGACTAACCTAAATGCTATGCAAAACTCAGTATGCTTCATGACCTGGGATACCTTTAAGAATACTTAAATGACGTAGGATACCAACTCTTGTTTTCAACAGTGCTTTTAGGAAACCAAGTCGTTCTGGATGTCAGTAGGATTTGGTGGCTGTGTCACTTTGGACACAGAATGGACATTGCTAAATCTTCTGGGTATGTTTATTCTGAGTATTTTAGAATAAACTGGGGTTGATTCAGAAACTGCTGGTCCAGAACATGGCTCCAGAGACTTCTCCTCGGCCATCCATTCTCTCTGGGGTCTCCTTGGAGGAAAAGCATGTTGGTCACCTTTGGAAACATCAGTATCTTTATAGCTTATATAAGTTTCTGTGTAGGTTTAAAGGTTCTTCTGAATATTGTATCCTCTGAAATGCGTTTTTCCCACCTGTGGTTCCAGACCAACAAATGCATGTGGTCCTTGTGCAACACCCATGGTGGTTACACAGCTAGAGACCCCAGGCTGCACCGTGAGGTCCTTACTCATTCACAGCTTCCCAACGAAATCCGTGGGCTCCTGCTGGAGGAAGGACCCTGAGCTTTGACCCTGCGGCACCCACCAGGGCTGAGCCAGAAATCAGCGGCCTCGAGCTGCACAGGTGAAAAAAAATCACAGCGGTTCCTACAGCCCATTGTAAAGTGGTTGCACGGAAATGATGCTGAAGCAAAAAAAAGCATGTTGTCAGTACTTGGTAACCTTGCCAGATGCTCGCTGTATATTCAAGGGATCATCTGGATGGCTTCTGTCTCACATTAAAAACTGATTTGGGTTGCTCTGCTGTGTTAAGCAAACTAGTTGCATGTAGACATACAGACCTTGGTCAAAAATTGTGCGAGAAACAGTTTACCCCTGAGAAGTCACTCGAGGTTCACGACAACTGTAGCCACCCCTCCTGAAGAGCCAGCTGGTCCTTGGGGTATCAAAACACAGGGGCTGACGACATAGCTCCAAAAGCGGCGTTTCTGTCTGAAGGCAGTGTGTTGCACCAGAAGGGCACAAAATGCGGCAGAGATGACATCGTTGTCTCACATCACTGTCACCGCTGCATATCGGCACAGCCCCGTGTCACAGCCCAGAGGGAGCTCCAGGGTGGCATTCAGTTTAAGCTTCGCGTCTATTGGCTTTCTTCTCAGCCCCTTGCAAGCATCATTTGCTTCAGATAGCAGATCTACTAATGATTTTTTTTTTCCCACCCCCTTGCTCACACTTTAATTGTGGGGTATATGTAATACCCTTAGGAACAGCTATTGCCACCTGTATTATTATTTATGCTGTGAAAATGAAGCTTGTGGCAATATATTTATTAACACCGTGCCCTGGAATCACATGAGTTAACAGCTTAATCCTGTGATTGTAAACACTTTTCCTGATATGTTCAAGCACCGTCCATGTTTTTTAACTTCACATTGGGAAACTGGGAGCATGAGCAGGTTATAATTTTTACAGAAAATCTATTCTTTACCAAAAAAAAATCACATAATGAAGAAGTGATGTATCCATCTAATAGTGCCTGCCTTATAGAGCATAATGCCTTTTGCAAAAGAAAGAGTTAAACAAAACATTTATGCGGTATAAACTTTGCTCCTTAGCATTAAAATGCACTTTATTCATACTGTAGATTTCTCTTCCAGCCACGGCTATTGTTTGTCACTAACAGCTAGCTTTTGTGAAGTTAATAAATGTGCATAATAAGGACATAAAGGTATGGAGAAGTAATACTGTAATCCTTTTGTTTGGATAATCAGTCTAATGTATGCAAATTAAACCTTATTAGTACTAGGGTTTTGTGTCTGCTTATCAAAATGTGCCATTTTCATGAAAATTGGAAGTCCATTATATAAAGTTATTATTAACAATCATTTAGGAATTATATACGGTATGCAAATTAAAGTTGATTACAACTAATTAAGGGCTTTCTTTGTTATTTGACCTTGTCTGCTTTTTATGTAAATATGTTTCTTTTGGTCTGGCATATTTTTAGACTCAGAAAAGTATATTAAGACAAGTTACATTATGTATTTTTAATATATTTTTGTATTGCATAAAAAGCCCCTTGCTATTGTTTAAGAGCCTGGTTTCACGCCGGCCTGTTCTGTATGATGATATGTCGACACGCGTGCCTTACGGCTTTAGGACGGCTCTGCGAGATGGACCGGCAGCAGAATTGTAGGAACACCCTTCCAAGGCCCTCCAATGGTTTAAGGAAAAATGATCCAAAAAAAAAAAAAAAATCCCCTGTGAAATATAAACAGCCTTCATGCCAGAGTAGCCTTTGTTCCACTACTTATCGAACTGGATGAGCCTTAGTTTAGAGGCTCCAGACACGGCTAAGTAATAAATGATCGGTCCCTACTTGCAAGGTACACTGCAGAACTTAATCGCTTGCTCTCATCCCCGGGACCAGTGATCTCAGGATAAAAGAGTTTTAACACAGACAACACAGCGAGCCTAGGAACAGCGGTCTCCAGGAGGATTTGTGTACCTGTCAAAACCCAAGAAGGTTAAGCATTAAGTGAAATGAAAAAAATCTCCTGAAGAAAACTTGGGTGAGTTGAATACTATTTCTATTAAAAACAACAGCAGCATGTAATACAATTTTGATGTGTTTTATACATAGAGAAGAAACCTGCCATGTAAGCCAGTCACCAGCGTGAAGACGGGAGATGGCATATTTTGCGGTGTGTCAGAAAGAGATGTGTAATCAATACCTTCACACCTTCAGGCTTCCAGTCAGACTAAAACATGCAAGAGCAAGAAAGACTAGGAAAGAAAAGATTGAGACATAAGGGGTATAAGGTCAGAACATCATAGAAACATGTGTAAAACTTGTCGTCACATATCCTTTGAGTCTCAAATACTGGGATCTGAGGAAGGATAAAGGGTAAATCTTGGCGCTTGGTGAGATTTCTGCAGCTTTGCTCACCTCTTCGGCACAAAAGGGTGGGCACAGGGGGACGTTAATGCTAGAAGAAAAACCTTCCCCATGGGCAAGGTTATGTATTTAAGCATGAAACTGGGGATATGCTCGCAAACCCAGTTTTTATTCTTTCCCTTCTACATCCCCAGTATCTTGCATTTCATGTCAGACAATCACAGAGCCTCCTTGGCTGGACATTTGGGGCTCACAGGATCTGTCCCCTCTTGCTTAGGGGAAGGTGTCCCACCACCATACCCCCATAGGCAGCACCGGCGCCTGGCTAAGCGAGGGCTGGCATCCTGAATGCTTGGAGACGGCTGCTGTGGGAGCAGGGGTGTTTAGATCCGACTGGGAAAGGCAGGCACGCTGGGGTCAGACTGGGAGAAGGAGTACGTATTGCACCCTGAAAAGGGATGGCAAGGGTCTAGCGTAGGTGTCTGCTCTCCCTCCTCATTCCTCTTTGGAGCTGCTCGTGGCACAGAAAATGCTCTTTTCACTGCTGAAGGCCAATTCGGAAAGCTCTTACTTTGTCCCTTGCAAAAGCAGAGCCTCCTGGCTAGGCGTCCAAATCGCTAGGAACTTACCCTATAGCCTCCTGTAGCCAAAACCCAGTCAGCTTCAAAGGCCATGTCTTGAATATCTGCTGCAAACCGCTGGAGGGGAAGTTACAAACTGCCGATTACTGGCATGACTTATTCAGCAACTATTTGAGAAGATATTTGAACAATTGGAGAAGTTGGTGATTTGTTCCCTCACAGTGGGACCACAAGGCGCAATTCAGCCGGTGACTTATTACGATGAATTGTCTAGGGCTATAGCAGGGACATTTTGCTCAATGCTCTGCTGCTGGCGGGAGTTAAAAAATGGAAAATCAGAACAGGCAAAACACACGTCTGCTGGATGGGGCAACGTCCGACCTCCGTCACCCTCCCTTGCAGCCGGCAAAGTGATGCTGCGGGCAGGAAAGGAGCTGCTGTGGCGAGGTGCGACCTGGGCTCATTGCCGGGACAAGCGGCCGGGCTGCCCCTCGCCGCGCTGGGACAGGGTGCCAGCCCATTCCCCTGGCAGGGAGGTGAGCAAGGACCCAGGCAACCCTCCTGCTTAATGGGTGGCACCAACTAGGTGTGACAAAAAAGGAAGTTTTTTATTTCAAACATTTTCTGGTGAAGAAAAAACTCTAACATAAGTTCTTGTCTTCCACCTAATAAATAGGAAGCGTTTTCACCTCAATGTTGGGAACTCAAGGCTCTCAAATGGTGGAAAGCAAAGCTAAGAAGGGGTCTCAGATGATTTTCTCTAACAGAATAAGGATGATACCCTGATGCCATCAAAGGTAATAATTCAGGATTTCCCTCAGGGAGGTGAAAGTCATTGTCGTGTTTTTAAAATAGTTGCAATTTTCTGTCTCTAAATAGCACAGACTACAAAATGTATTGCAAGGGGAATATAAAAATAGTCAAACTCTTCAAATCTTTTAATTCAATGAGAATGTAATGTGCAATTAAAATTAATTATCTCATAATCGAACTGTAGACACTGATTATTGCATCATTTTCATAAGAGACATGCATCTTAACTTGCATAATTTCTGGTATCACTGCAGAGTTAGCTCAGGAAAGAATCTGGGCCCAAATGTATTCATGCCTTAGTGCTCGGAGTGGAGCAGTCACGGTTGGATCTGGCTTTTCCTCCACAGAGTGCTCTGAGCACTTCTTTGCGAGGCAGAGCCTCTACCCTTGCTCTTGGTGCGCAATTCGCTCACTCCTCCCCAGCACCTCCAAATCAGTTCTGCTGCCCCATTTTTTCAGTCCCATTTGCCATCACCTTAGAATCATAGAATTGTTTTGGTTGGAAAAGACCTTTTAGATCATCGAGTCCAACTGTAAGCCTAACACTGCCAAGCCCACCACTAAACCATGTCCCTAAGTCTCACATCTACATGTCCTTTAAATACCTCCAGGGATGGTGACTCCACCACTTCCCTGGGCAGCCTGTTCCAATGCTTGACAACCCTTTTGGTGAAGAAATTGTTCCTAATATCCAACCTAAACCTCCCCTGGTGCAGCTTGAGGCCATTTCCTCCAGTCCTATCGCTTGTTACTTGATAGCAGAGACCTGCACCCACCTCACTACAACCTCCTTTCAGGTAGTTGCAGAGAGCAATAAGGTCTCCCCTCAGCCTCCTTTTCTCCAGACTGAACAACGCCAGTTCCCTCAGCCGCTCCTCATCAGACTTGTGCTCTAGACCCTTCACCAGCTTCGTTGCTCTTCTCTGGACATGGTCCAGCACCTCAAGGTCTTTCCTGTAGTGAGGGGCCCAAAACTGAACACAGTACTCGAGGTGCGGCCTCACCAGTGCTGAGTACAAGGGGATGGTCACTTCCCTGGTCTTCCCTCCAGCTCCCAAGTTGCTCCCCATAAGTGTCCCCAGGCTATCTATCCTGAACTGGTGAGATTTACAGAATGACATTGACTTTGCCTGGCTCATTTTAGTTCTGTCTTCCACACATCATCCCATGTTCTTCTGACACCAGGTCCTAACACAAGAGGTATTCCTGTTTTCTGCCTTTTTGTTAAATATAATATAAGCTGGTAGCTACATGTATTTCTCTGGTGTCCTAATTTAATAGTGCTAAATATGGAGCAGGGCTTGATTCTACTGCCTGTTAGCAGTATGGACTTGTGGTGGGACCCTGAGTGGCCCAGGGCATTGAGGTGGATCTGGCTGCACCTTTGCCTTAAGTGAGTTCTCCAAAGAGGAGCAAAAGAACTTTAAACTCCAGATTCTATTATAATACTCAAGTATAGTAAGTAACTTAAATAGCGAAGCATAAAATGAATGGGAAAGACAGACTAGAAATAAAATAGGTTTGTAAATCAATCTCCCATTTTCCACAATATCCTTGCAGGTGACACTTTGCTTTCAGGCCTAGTTTCAGCCACCTCAGTGGCCTCATGGGTTGCAGCAAACTTTTCTGAGCTCCTTTAGGACTCTGATTCCCATGGCAATTTTCTCTCCCCTGATGGGCCCTGGCTGCTATACATATATTTTTTGGAAGACCTTTGAAAGCACCATTATAGTGCCTTTAAACAGACCCCCATCAGCCTCCAGGGAGCTGATAAAAGAGTTTGGGAATGTCTTGTCCTGGTTGTGCCCTGGTAATACCCTGCTTTCACGACCCTGAGTTTCATCCTCGATTCTTTGTCCTGTTCATGTGCCATGGGTTTTTTGTTTGGTTTGTGTTTCTTTTTGTATTTGTTTGGGTTTTTTTGGGTAGGATTGAGAAGCATGATGCTTAAACCACGACATCTCCTTCTGGTGATTCCTGTCCCTCTCTCTGAAATTTGCTCCACTGTGCTTTGGGCAGATGCTCTGAAGCAGGTTCCTTCATCTCCTCAGTTCTTTAAATTTGCATTTCATTTTAAAATGATTCACTTGGGCTTTAGAATTAAAAATCATGTTTGGAATCTCAGGATGGGGTTTGAATAAGCCAAGCCTGTTTGGTCACAAGTAAGGAGCTTCTGTTTTTTTTCAGCAAAGACTGTTTTCCATAAAATATAAAAGCTTTTGTTTTACTTTTTTCCTGCACATGTGAGCTGTCGGTAAAACATCCCTATCTGTTTGGATGTAGATCAGTACACTCAGGTTTCTTTTTTGCCCATAATGCACGATGTGGTCTCTGATTTTGATTACACCATTCTAATAGCCCTGGACTAATTTCCTTGAAGGTACCCAGGAACAGCCAAATTTTGCTCTTAACACGCTGATACCATAAGGCCGAGACTTTGTGACTTCTCCAGTTTCTCAGACTCTGTTAACGACTGCATCCCACGTTGGCTGGAGTCTCCGTGTGGCTGTCAGTCTGGATGGCTGGTTTTTTCACCCTTTCCAAGCATCCCCCTTCTTCCCACCTTGCTTTCAGAATAGGTCTGCTGAAAATGGCCTTTTCTCTTGGCCTCTGTATCTCGTTCTGCGCAGGTTTTTTTTTTTAATGGCCTCCGCTTACTGGGATCTCTTTGGCCTCTGCTGACTGCTGGGAGTCATGTGGGTAAGGACAGTACGTAAGTGCTCTGCCTTCGTTGCCTCTTACTGGGTGGCAGAAACCTCCTCCTTCCCATTGCTGCAGGGCTTATGTGCTTCTTCCCTGCGTGTAGGATCTACATTTGCCATTCACTGCTGCACCGGGTGAACATCTGGGGAAGCCTTGCTAGGTGCAGTAGGAATCTTTTAATAATGACGTATCAAAAAAAAAAAAAAAAAAAGGCAAAGAGAAGTGGATTTGCACATTATTCATCCTGATAAATATAACTATGAAATTGCTTTATAACTTTGGACACAGTTGGAGCTTTATAATAGGCTGTCAGTGAAGTAGCACCTGTGATCCTAATGCCTGGGTCTATCTTCCTGATTTTAGCTATAAATTCCATTTTACAGTGCTGGGGGGATAGCCCTGGGTCTGCGCTGGGGGGTGAGGGTTTAATTCCCTCTGCCTTTCTCCCTTCCACCACAGCCTCAGTTTTCTCCAGGCCATCTCAGTTCTAGAAAACACTCTGGTTTTTGCTTTCATATGGATGAGGGTTTCAAATTTGTCCACATTTTTTAACTGTACTTATGCCAGCATATTTGTGTCCTTGTTAGACATAGAAAGATTTTGTAGTTCAACTTTTTCAAAGAAAACAACTGTCAAATTATTCTTCAGAGGAAAGGAAGGAAAGAAAGATGAAGTGGGTGGAGTGTAAGTAACAATTATTGTAGGCTGATAATATTTAAAGATTCATAGAGGGATGTATTTCATGGGCCATACGTGTACGTAACAAATTCGCCTACTTGGTAATCCTTCTCTTTATTGACAACACAACAATCAGCTCTTTCCAGAATCGTAAACTGCAGAATGTTTTTCTTCTGCAAATGCTGCATTGAAGCTCAAATAACTAATGTGAAGCATTGTTACTGGAGAAAGCTGGCAAGCCTACTGAGCAGGTTAGTGATTCAGGCATAAATCCCTCACCGAAGGAACCTTCGGTGCCTGCTTTCTTTTTGAGTCCTAGATCTTGATTTTCAAATTGAAGGAGGGTGCAGCCCCAGGGGGCTGCAACTCCAAAAATTGCTCAGAATTTGTAGAAATTGGGCATTTACTCATATACTGAAATATGGGAAAGGGAAAGGTAATTTAGGAACCTCTCCTGCAGCCCTCGACCCCAGCTAGCAAGAAGATGAGGAAAGCAAGTCAAGCAAGTCACAGATGCAGGATGCATAGCCGTCATTATATGATCTAACACTACCGAAAAATATTTTCGAAGTGAGAATCACCCTGAAACTTCAAGCAAAACTTCCCCCTGTTTCTTCAAACACAGGGGTCCATACCCATAACTTCTTTTCACATTTAAATTTAAAAATATTTTTTGCAAGGGGAAGCAAGGAGGAGAATCCAGCCATATAGAGAGAAGAATACATTTTCCTTCGCCTTCATCTGAAGTGATTTTTTAATCCAGGACTATAGTGATGGGCTAATAATAGAAAGCAGTTATGAAATGCACCACCTTTTCCTAGCAGATTCTGGCGGCACAGCGCAGTCTAACTTTTGAAGATGTGTCTGCTGTTCTGATGGATCCCAGGCCCTCGTTACTTGTTCAGCACAACCACCTTTTAAACAGCTAGAAATAATGAAATAAAAACTTTGGGCAAGGTCAGAAGAGACGTAAGTGTGCGTTTCCTTCCCTGGGGCCTGAAGCAGCTCCCAGTCCTATTACCTGTGGAAAGCGCTCGCCTAGCCCAGCACTAAAACTCGTGGCTCCGGAGCAGCTCAGACCCCATCCCATACTCTTCTCCCTCTGTGCTTTTGAGATAGCAGAGATGCCGTATCGTTATCTATACCTGTATCCCGGCACCTGAGCTGTCAGTTGGGAGGATGCAAAGGTGGTGAGAAGGGGCTGCAAGCACAGGGCTGGTCTGCACCCGCATCCCCTCCTCGGGATGCAATCCACGGGGGAGACGCTGGCGTCCTCCACTGCCTCCCAGCTGGGCACCCTGCACGCCCATTAGGGATCCGGGGACCCTGAGGTAGCTGTAATTTAAACCAGAGCTGCTCAGGACAGATGGTGAGAGCTATATAAGTGGCGTCCTGCTGTAATCCTTTCAGGCTCTCGCACGGAGCATGTCCCTGCAAGGGAGGGAATCTGGCTCACTAGCTTTTCATCTTTTAGAAGAAAAAACAAAGAGAAAAATATTTCTTTTTTTTAGTGCCTGCTTTTTCCCCACTTTGACATTTCCTGTATATACTGGTTTTTGTATTTTCCCTTTTCCTGTATGTCGAAGACCCTTAATAAATAAAAGATGTGAACACAAGATTGCTATTCAAATTCAATTGTCTCAAATTATGTCTAGAATGAAACAAAAATCTAGTCATCTCTGATTTTGTGTGGCGAAGGCAGCTCAATGCTATTCAGTCCAGTAGGACAGATATAAAGGAAGAGTATTAAAAAAATACCAACTAGCAAAGAAAAGAAGTAGGGAAAGTGCGATAAAGAACAGCTTAATACTTTAATGGTCTGAAGAGATTTTTCAACGTAACCGTTACTAATACCAGGTATTCTTCTAAGCTCAGTTCTTACCGTCACAAAACAATTAGCTCTTTGGTAGTCACAATCTTCCCTATATCTATATCATGTCTTTTCATTGCTTTTTATTTGTCTTTGTCTTCTTCTGCTTGACTGGTAACATGCAGCACCCTTGCGCTGTATACTTATTTCAAGACTGACTGCAACAGTTATAAATATCTCCGCGGCACTGAAGGAGGCAAATAAAAAAGTGATGAGCTCCAGTAGCTGGAGTTCTGAATTGTTGCAGACAAGAGAGTCTGTCAATGAAGCCTTGTGAAATAAAAATATTGCTGGCTGGTTTTTGTAACTTTAAAGAAGAAATCTTTGGTTATATTCATGGTAACGGAGATAAAATTATGATTGGAATTGCTTTTCCTCTTGCACTTTGACGCGGTACTTGATTAGCCAGAATGGATGTTTTCCTATAGCAGCAGGGCTGTGCTCGTTATCTCCTGAATATTTTGTTTTCAGGCATGATTTTGATGAAGATTTAGCAATAGGCTTTTAGCTGTGGGAAGGGGATTGGGGCATTCTGGGCTGCACCTCCTGCTTGAGGAGGCAGAAAAGCCACTGTATTTGCTATATTACAACGTAGACTAGTGTGTAAAGAATCACAGCGACACTTTTTCTGCCAGGTGCTGTGGAAGATCTGCACATCTCATTCTTTGTCTGCAACAGCAGCAACACGTTTTTCTTTCTCTGTGCTTTCAAGAAATAAACACTGTGTGAATTTGGTCTCCATGCATAAACACAATTTAAAGTTAAAAGCTTAACAAAACCTTTTTTCTCCTTTTAAGTCTTGCTTCCTGCCAGTTATTCACATTGTTGGGTATGCTCTTTAAATTAAAAAAAAAAATAAAAATTAAAGCTTCCCGCAATTATGTGAGAGTCTGAGCACTTATTCCTTCAGCTCTGGTGTTTTTTGAGACCCATGCATTGGCTCCTCCAGGGACATTCCCCTCACCTTGGTCTTCAGTAGAGAAAGATAAATGATGGAGAATAGATGAGGAGATGGAGTTGTGTTCTAGATGTTTACTATGTCTTTTACAGTAGCATCTCCAGGATTCCACCAAGGATTAAGACTTCAGAGCGTAACAACTGCCTGCCTAGGAATTTGTCAAAGTATCAGGACAGGATTATCTGAAACAGATATGTGATCATAGAGCAGGAGTTGCGTGGTACTCAGCAGCCGTAGCTTGCGGCGTGCTGAGCCCTTGTCCAGGGGCTGTGTTTTGTAGGCCCTTCTGGCAAAGGCAGCTTTAGTAGGGAATGTAAAGAGAAATAAAGCAGTCACTCTGCAGAAGCTGATGAAAAAGCTCTTCGTGTGCAAGGAGTAAAACTAGGACTTGCTTTGGAGATGAGAAGGTGGTCAGGTAGCACTGCTGGCAGACTGAAGGCAGGAACTAATCATGAGATAAGAGACCGGGTGCTACACAGAAGGATGAGCTATGTGCTGCTGAGAACCCTAAAGGTGAGGACTAAAAACTTGTGGTCAATGGGCAAAGACAGGTGACAGTAGACGTTGCAATGAGAAACCAAGAAAGGTGACATTGCCACCGATGCCTTGAATGGGGCTGCGGCTCCACCCTGATGTTTTGTGAAAGAAGGTTTTGCTTGCGTAAGGGCTTAACTCCAGCGCCGGTCAGAGCAACGAGAGAAATCTGGGCTGCGGCGCAACCGCTGCGTCTGGGGATGAGAGCGGGAGCTGGTGCAGCGTTCGGTGTGGGTGAGCGGCTGAGAAGGGCGAAAAGCCCCGGGCAGCAGGCGGGCAGAGGTGCGGGCGACAGGCAGAAGGGAGGCAGTGCCAGGGGCTGCAGGGGGGAGCCGGAGGGAGGATAAAGGGGCACTAGGAGGGAAATCGGGTGGGGAGAGGCCCTACACGACCTTGCCCTGGGCTGGCTTTAGGAGCTGCAGGTATCACCATCTCGGCAGCAAGGAGCAGACTTAAGGGTAAAGGCTGGAAGAAAATTAAGAGAGGAATGGTTTGCCCCCCACGGGAAGGGGGACATTTAAATTCCCCGTTGCCTGTGATGTCTGATCATGCCAAGAAGCGTCCTTCTACCTCTGTCAATACAAGGAAGACTTGGATATCGGTCATTTAGATGGTGCATGATGGATAATCTCGTTTCTGTACAAGTACTCCGTATCCAAGCTGCTTTGCTCAATTAAACTCTGCTCAGCAGAGACTATACAAATCTGCTGTAAAGTTCATGCCATGACCACATTTCCTATCAATTTCTCCACCGGAACGTATATTAATGGAAACATGGGGATATATTAATTGTACCATTTTGAATAAATGCAACCTTAGCAGAGTACATTTTTTTATTATTATTTAATAATTATGAGTTCAGGCTTTTCTTCATTTCCTGCTGTGAGCTTTTAAAAGTCACTGCAATGCTGAAACATAAATAGAGTACGTGATGTAACACTTTGCCTAGGCAAATATCATAGACATTTTTACCCCAGGAAAATGTAATGAAATTAAAAAAACTCGTTCAGCTCATTTGAAATTTTGCTCTGTTGAAACCAAATGAGGGAAAGCCCAAATCAAGACGAAACAATATTTCCTGAAAAATATTAAACTAACATTTGCTAAGATTTGAGTAAGCAAAGAATGAGAAAAATCCACAGAAAGCATGAGAATAGTAAAATTTTTTGAAAAAAATCTTTACAAATGTGAATGAGAAAATATCCAATCTGCTTAAGTTTTTCTGAGCCGTTACGTTCTGTATGTAACAAAACCCAGGCGGGATGATACTCAAATTGTCCCTTCAGCACAAAGTCAGAAATGGAGTCCAACGTAAGACAGGAGGACAAGGCGACCCAGTACCACCTGGAATGGATAGATTATCATCTTTTACTCTCTCATTGCTTGGCCATCAAACTCCTGCATCCTCTCCCTTCCCCCTTTTCTGTTTGGTTCCTTCCTATTTCCTTGTCTTTATATCTTTTCTTTTCTTCTTTGTCTTCCTTTCTTAGCCACTTGCCTTGTTCTGACAATATGATTACTTAATACTTACCTGCCAAATTAACTGACTTATTTTACCAACGAGGGGATATACCATTCCCTGACACTCGGTATTTGACAGTCCCACAATCTTTTCTATGTCCATGAGGTACACGCTATAATGGGAAAATTCCAGTAAGTATGGTGGGCTTTCTCTACAACACGCTACTGTTACATACCAGCATGAACCAGTACATGTGTTGGTTTGCCCTCTCTGTTTGACTTTTTAAGGAAATACAATGTGAATAATTAAAAAAATCTTTTACAACCCACTCATCCTCTCTCCTTTATTCCAAAAATCACACCCAACTGACCTCTTACTGAGAACGCCATTCCATTCTGCAAGACTCTGTCTTTTCACAATGAAAAGAAAAAACCCTATTCAGCTAATTGAGCAATTTGCTTAACTGGATACACTGTAAAAATGTATAGTGGAAATGCTAATGTATTAAGTATGAGTGTGTATTTGTATGTGTGGGGAAAAAGAAATGCTATATAGATGCTGTAGTTAGAATGCTGCATAAGTACCTGAGGCAAAACAATTGTTATTGGAGGTATATTTTGAGGTTTACCCGCTAAGAGTTGTTCATTGTCAATAAAATGGAAGTAAATAAAAGGAAATTGCTTAAATTTGACCTGAAGTTTATTGCTTAAATTTGACCTGAAATTTTTTTGTTGAATGATAATACATACAGGGCTCAGGGAATCATCTTCTTTTGCTTTTTATTAGCATAGTACTTGGAGCCTAGCCATGGATCTGGATACCTTTGTGCAGAACCCACTGAGAAACAAGGGGGGGTCTCCTATGCCCAACCGCTTACCGTGTTTTGCAAGACAACAGCCAGAGCAGGGAACACCTGTAGTACTCGGATGATGTTGGTCAGTGCAGCACGTTGTAGCACAACAGTCACCCCAAATTTGGCTGTGTTTTGCAAGAGAGTGGGAAAAAGGGATTTGAAGGAGAATGGTGAGATTGCTTTGTGGGTGATTATCAGGGGTCCTTCAAAGTGTGAAGGATGGTATTAAGAATCATGAAATGCCATCAGGTAGATGACAGAGGTTGGAGCTGTTGGCCGATAAAAGCAGAAGGTGACCTCTTGTGACTTAATAAGAGGCGGTGCTGATGTGTCAGTCAGCTATGAGGGGGCATGAAGTGAAGTCTGGCAGGTTTTTTTTGATGTGATACAATGTACTGAATTCTTGAACATGCCAGAAAAAGAACTTAAACCTTTTGGGGAGGAACAAGGAGTAAAAAAGATAAAATTCCACTCAAGGGATCGTGCACAGGACGTAGTCACACCAGATGGCCAGGAGCGGTTTGGCAGATGGGGGAACCACATGTTTAAAGTCACCTGTGAAGTCGTTGCTCACTTTTCCATGTTAGATGGAGTGCTGAGTGCTGTGAACCCCAAAGCCACAACCCACCCCAATCCCTCCCTTTCAGAAACAGTACTGAGGACCTGCCTTCCACGTTAGGCTCTGAGCGTGCTCCTGAGGACGCAAAACCGCAGAGGCCTAAGCACAACTAGGTGCAGCAGAAAACTGAGGCAAAGAACAATTTAGTTGCCACATCTTTGGTTTCTCCTTTCCTCAAAGCACAAGGGGGCTGAGGGTCACCCAGGAGCTTCCTCTGTTGCACAGGGGTGCTAAGAGCAGAGCTGGAGTGGAGGCAAGAGTGGGCAAAATGGCTTTTTAAGAATAGGCTGCTGACTTCTTTCTTTGCTTGCTTTTATTTCCTGAATATTGCAGCAATGCGGTACCTCTGTAATGTGTTTCCACTGAAGAACACCCTGCTAGGGTTTAGATATTTGAGACTCTATGAAATCTGTAGGCCTCCCACCTCAAAACCATGATTGTTTTGCTAGGTAGGAGAGACAGCAACATCAGGGCAACCTTATAGCAGACAGCGTTGGGAGGGTGAGCAGTGGAGGGGAATACCAAATGGAATTAGGAAGCAGCTGAGAGACTGGGATGAGATAATAGCCACTTCTTTATCACTGCTTTTTCTTACATCTGGGACCATTTTCTTCCACATAATAAAAACGAGGCAATGGGAGCAGCTCAGCAGTGTTTGACAGTACAGTTTTCTTAAAATACAAGGTGTACTGAGTTGCTGGTGTGGTACATGCTATGTCTACAAAGCTCGCAAGGCTTTTTAAGCCTATATATTTATCTTGTTTTTTCCCTTTTCCTTACACAGTCGAGGCCTCCAAATAGGGTCCATCATCCTGCAGCAAGACTCTCCTGCTGATTCTCATCATGGTGGAGAGATGACAGAATGTGGTTTGCATTTGCTGAGAAGAAAACCAAAAGTCCCCAAAGGTCCATGACTACTAAAGCAAAGGTATAGTTGCATCCCTCACAGGAAGACTTTCAGGAAAGGTCTCGGAAATCTCCCAGTAGAAGATGCTACTTGGCGGCATTAATTTGTTAAACCTTCCTTATCAGGTGGTATGATTTATACTCAGTTTATAAAGAAGCAAGGAATAGCTTGCAGAGGTGAAGCAATTTTCCCACAATCCTCCACAAGTTAGCAGAATAAGGAAAACAAACCATCTCTCTGCCCCCAGATAACTCCAAGATCATCAAATTTTTTTACAGTGAGCACAGTCAATGACTGGAACAACCTCCCCAGGGACATGGTAGAGTCCCCATCACTAGAGGGTTTCAAGATGAGATTGGACAGGGTGCTAGATAATCTCATCTGGGCTCCCTTTCCCATGAAAGGTTGGACCAGATGATCTTTCAAGGTCCCTTCCAACCTGGGCTGTTGTATGGTTCTATGAAATATAAACCAGGCTTAGAACGAGAAAATTCTGCATGGGGAAGCTAACAACAATTGCAGACCTCCAAGGAAGGACTGAATGTAAGAGTGAGGGAGGTTTTCTCTCCAGAATCCATTTCATTCCTAGCCAGTTCAAAACCTCTTTTATACACAGAGAACAGTTTTTCCATGTTGTGTGGGAAATAAGGAAATGGGTTTGTTTTTCTTCTTTTACTTTCTCTCCACATACACTAGCAACTTTATGGGCAGGTATTTGAGGATAAATGGATTGCCTCTCTCACACAAAGGTTTTAAATAAAATGTCTCTTTTCTGACTAAAAAGTAGGTTAGTCAATTTTTAGTGGCTTTCTCCTTCCACTGAAGATCATCACCTTATATTTGCTGCAAAAATGACACTATCATCATAAAAACTCCGGCTGTTGGGATTCACTGCACCATTAGACCAGATAGCAGTGTAAAGTCCTAATGGAGAAATAAACATTTGAGCATCTTTCCTGATACCGTAATTGCCACATTTAGGTGCTGCTGTATGTGAAAACAGAAGTACATAGAAAATGTCCTTGTTCATTCCATATGCTAGAAATCTTACTATCCTGCCTGCCTATGTTGTTTGTTATATATATATGTGTGTGCGATGTACACCAAAGCAGAAGTTTCCTTTCTCTTTATGTGGTGATAGAGATGCTTTGTGACATAAAATGTAACTCCATTCTTGTTGCCTCTTGGAAAGAAAAAGTGACATAAAAAAACCCCAAAACAACAACTGCTGAGAGAAGAGCCAAGAAAAAATGGCAGCAAGAAACTCTGAAGCTAGAAGTGTAGCAAAATGATGGTAAGAGAGATGGAGTGCCAAAGCCAGGAAGCTATGACAAAATTAGTGTGCAGTGCTTGGAACTCCTTGATGTTTTTTGGTAGAAGGCGTAGTCATACCATGTTCCAGAGATTTTTCTTCTGTACTGGGACAGCTGGCCAGCCCCGCTGAGCCTCTGCAGTCCCTATTGGAGAAAACCCACCGCCTTAGCTGGGATGTGCCGGCACAGCTGGGAAGCTCAGGCACGTGCACAGGTGACCCTGGGATGGGGCCCATCTCCTCGTTTTGCTGGGTTAACACCCTCAGCACTCTGGGTCAGAGACGTACTCACAGCAGCACCCGTCATCTCTCTGGCAGAGCGCTTGGCTGTGATGCGGTGAAGTTTGGCTTTCAGAAAGTGGGGTTCAAATGCGTTCTCTGTTGCAATCACATATTTAGGATAAGTTTAATGTAGGTGCCCTAAGGAAAGAACTTGACTTGCTAGATCAAAGTAGGGAAAAAGGTGCTTGCTGGGACACCTGCCCCCCCCCTCCCCCGAATTACCCTGACAAAGAGCACTGGTAACATTAGGAGGTCTGGGTTTAGAAATGTACAGATTGGGGAACACATTTTGTTGACCTCTTTTCCCAGAGTAATTGAAAATTATTCAGCTCTGCTGAGTGTAACTGCCAGTAGCTTCTGCTTCATATAATTGAGTTCTCTACCCTCAATTTGTTTGCCTGTGTTTCGGGCTTTGAAAAAAATAGCACTTAACCTTTCATTGTTTATTCAGACTTATTTAGAGAAAACAAAAATCTCTGTGGCTGGCTGTATCAACTACGCACATTTTTGCTGAGCTCTGGAATGAGGTGAGTGTCAATAAAAAGCAGCTCAAACCCTCTTTCTTCCAGGGTTATTACTGACAGTGTAAACAGTTGTGAATGATATTGGATGTCCCTGATTATGTTAGCATGTGGAATGGATACAGCCCCATTCCTGTCAAAAGACTCAACACGTGTTTGTGTCAGGCAGATACCTTGTGGGGCAAATGCCTGCAATTATTGTGTCACCTGCATTTGGGATGTCACCCAAAATATGAGAAACACTAAAAAGTAAAAATATGAGAAAAGTGGTATTTTAAGTGTCTTGAGCTCAGAGAAAATCTCACTGCAGTTGGAATCCACTGCTCAGGTATGGAACTTCCCAATGCAAAGTTCAGGGCTGCTGCTGAGATGGGTGTGATTTTATTAGATCACAGGCATCTAGCCTGGGTTTTGCCTCATCATTGTCTTCTCTTCCACCACGTTTAAGAGGAGGCTTTGTAGCTCTCTAAAGCAGCTGCTTTAGAGCTCAGAGTGCCTCTTAGGCAACCTGCCTCCTAGTCCTCTTACTCTGGTATGTTTAGCCAAATTTTTTGATGTGTAAATCTCAGGATGACATCTCAGCTGTAATGAGGTAGGTGTATTGGTAAGATTACGCCCAAAGCTTCAAGCAGCACTGATTTATTTAGTAGCAACTGTTTCAAATGTCTTCATTTTTCCAATGTCTTGACACTTCTTCAAGGCCAATTTCTTATTCTGTGGACCGATGTGTGCTCCCAGTCTGTCAGTGACGCCATACAAAGTGCTGGTGTTACCAGCACTGATGGGTAACTTCTGACTGCATATCATGTGTGAGAGTGGCATTTTTAATGTAGGTCCATGGTGACCTTGTATTTTTTATTCTTGAGTCCTGCTCCTTAAACTGGGCACCGGGCAGCAGGCTGCTTGCATTGGACTGCATGAGAACGCAGGCGGTAGGTTTGCAGTACCTGGCAGGAGATTAAAGAGGGTTTACAGAGCACTGCAGGCAGGGAGATGGAGAAGATCAATGTAGATGTGGATGTCAGGGAGAGGGGTACATCATGTCGCCTGGAGAGTGAGCTGGGGTAAGAACCCAAGAGCTTTCGTTCTGCCTACAACGGCTCAAATTCCTCAAGGTGAGAACCTGCCCAGGGAGGACCTGGTCCTTGCTCTAGGGTCTCTGACATCTTGAAGTGCAGCTGATGAGTTGGGTCCACATCCCTTTGGCTGGTAATACCGAGAAGGGGAAAACAAAGTCTTTATCATAGGCTGTTGAGGTGCCGTGGAGCTATCATCATTGCTGAAGAAAATCAGTGATGACCAAATAGCGTATGACCCCCCTCCCCGGGCACGTACCCTCCCTACAGACGTTCACAGGGGGCTCGGCAGCCCGGAGGCACAGTTGCTGCCCAGGACGTGGAACACACGGCCGCTGTGGACTCCTCTGTGACTACAATGCAGTATCAGGTGTTCTTGCTGGCTTGTAAATCCAATGATTTCAGAATTCATTTTTGCCATCTGTGGCAAAGGAAACATGTACAAGCCATGGGAGTGTATTTGTGGAGTGGAGAATACAGAAGGAAAAGCTTGGGCTTTCCCCTCCAGCCTTTGATTTCTGTGCTTTTAGCTTTTCTGGTGGGTAGGGTATGTCCTGTGGCAACCTTCATGGTCAGGCACAGCAGCTTTTGGTGCTCTGAAAAGAAAATTATGACTATCCTCAACGTCTACTTTTCAGAATAAATCTTGTCCAGAATAGCTCTATTGTTCCTCACACAGTAGAAAACTGTTGGCTTTCCATGACTTTGGCAGGGTCATAATATCTCTGAGGGCGTGATTTTGCCTGAGACTGTGTCTGTGAATAACCTTTCACAGGCAGTGATCTTGCAAACATTCTGGCATGTCAGTGTTCTTACAGGTTTTTCCATGCATGAATGTACATGACTTTTGGAGCTGAGGGCTTAGGCACGGAGATGTTATTTTTTGCAAAGTAGTCATTTTGCCGAGTAACGTCAAAACCCTGTGTTCAGTCCGGATTGTTTTCTACAGTTCTGGAGGTTTATCAAACTATATAATTTCCTAATTAGGACTGTGTGTAGTTGTTTCAGAGAGACTCGCCTGTCTGAACAAATGAATGTTTATTATGTTTTAAAATTAAAAGGAGATTGGGACTTGTTTTTGCAAAGAAGCCCATAAGTCTCTCGGTCTTTTGGCACATGGACCCAGACAATGTATTTGTGTACAATGTTCTTTACATACATGCAAGATTTCCTGATGGGAAAAACCAATTCAAGCCTATAGTTGTGCAGTTCTTGACTGCCACTTGATAGAGGACAGTACCTTATATAAACACATATGTTCTAATAAATAGCAAATACGGGCATGCCGGTTTCATGTTGCTCTGACTCTGGAGTGTTTATCATTGTCTGGCATGCTTCTTTCATTGCCTTGCCCATAATTTCCTACAGTCACAGGAAACACCTATAGGAAATAGACTGGCCATAGGATGCAAAGATCACAGTCATCTCAGCCATTCATTACCGCCTGTCATATTAGAAGAACTGAGGTTACGACAGTGTTTCCTCCTTAATCAGCTGGAAGAGAAGGGTCCTCCCAGGCAGGTGAAATACCACTTACTTTCCTCTTACAAAATGGAATGATTTTGAGCACTGCCAAGCCATTAAAGATTTTGCAGTGTTGCGGAAAGGTTGTAAGAGGCCACTCGGTTGCTGACACAAGCAGGGTGAGTTTAAAGGCCAGATCCTCAGCGGGTGCAAACTGGCACCCTTCAGTTGACATCAGCTGAGTGATGGAGCTGCCGATACACCCCAAGGAGCCTTAGAGACTTAGGCTCAAAGAGAGGGCCTGCAGTGCTGCAATTACTGTTTTACTTTCTCAAATATCGTTCCAGTAACTTCATTCGATTAATTTTTTTTTCTTGTTCTGTTAGTGAGTGTAATCCATCAGAATCTGATTTTTTTGTCCACTGCAGTACAGCATATTATCAAGCCCATATCTTTCTGTCCAGCCTGCTTGCTAAGCTGGGCACAGTGAAGACATGCTCTGAATGCATCTAGGTTCACATTTAAATCATGTCTGAAGTTCTACAGTGGTTTTCTTTCTTTCTTTCTTTCTTTCTTTCTTTCTTTCTTTCTTTCTTTCTTTCTTTTGTTTCTTTCTCTTTTCCTTTCTTTCCTTCCTTTTGTCTTCTTTTTTTTTTTTTTTTTTTTTTCTTCTCTAATCACAGGCCACAGAAGCTTTTTAAGGCCTGTTTTGATACCTGGAAGAACTATGAAGCTGCTGCTCGTGATACAGTTTGGGTTGAGCCTGGTTGGTAGGGACAGGTTAAAAGAACTAATCTAAATAAAAGTGCATGGCCTCTTGGACCCAAAATTGGTTGGCTTGCCAGTCCTAATTCATTTATCTCACAAAAAAACCAAACAGAAAAAAATCCTCAGCAAATTCCTATCAGTTTCACAGGGGTCATTTGCTTCTCTGGCTTCCACTAAGGATATCATTATGCTCTTTAGTCCTAACCCAGTCTTAACCTGCTCAGCTTTCTAAATAGTTAGTTTAATTAATCCCCTGTCTTTCTGATTGTGAGGGCTATGTATTGCGAGTGAGATTTCAATGCAAAGCATCACTAAATTAATTAGTTTTGGCCCTGATCCACCACATTTAATGGGGGTATTTGCACGTTCAAAGGTAGACAACTGTTGAAGTGCCTCATTGAATGGGGCACTTCTCCCTTAATGAGAAGGGGCTAGGCGGCTTGCCCTCTGGCTGCTGTATGAAGTTAAGCAGGGGTATTTCTTGCCTCGGCAGACAACCTCTGCTCCTGGTAAGCCATGACGGTATTTTAGTTATATCTCGCACAGAAGCGGAACACCTTGAATCATCTTCATCTTGGTTTTTGCTGCCTTTTTCCGTACCCCTGTGTTACCTCATATTGAAGCTGTTCCTACCTAATTTGTCGTATTCTCTTATGCACACCTCATGAAGTGCTCTGGTTAAGGCCATGTAATCTCTAGCTTGAAAGGTTTGATTGATGACAGCTTAGATGTCAGTTTATTAACAGAATTAATCCTGTCTCTTCATGGACTGGTATTGTTAATTTGATTCTTGGCCAGCATTTTACTGTTATCTTGTAGACTGAGATTAAACTTGATGCTATCTTTGGGTTGTTGCAGGACGATAGTGTATTCCACATCAACAGACACCACTTGTTAACTTTTCATCAGCATCTACATAAGGGAGAGGGAGGGCAAACGTTGCCAACCTGGCTTTGGCTCCAGTGGCTTTTCGGGGCAACCCACTGAGCAGCTGAAGCTCTAAGTCCTCCTCCAGTGAAACTCTGGCCCAATTTCAACTCTGGTTGAAATTCTGAGTATTTCCCACCCACCTCACTAAAGCCAGAATTTCATTCTGTGAATTTTCACGGGTTTTTCTCAGTATAGGAGGATACCTGGGCCCAAAGAATCAAGGAATCCCAGCCAAATACCAGAAGTTTTTTTCTCCCTTGTTCTGGAAGGGATACGAGCGGCAGTATAATATCTGTCCAAAAAAGTCAATGTCCACCCTGAACGGTCGCTCACATAAATAAAAGTTTGCGGGCCCTGTGCTACGTACACCCCATTTCTACCATAATTACGGTTTTACTCGATCGACTCGCTTTTCCCCAAGGCTCCCAGGCCCTGCCGGCTCCCCAGGCCGGCACGAGAGGACTCTCCCCTTCCCCAGAGCCGGGATCGTGACCCGGAGCAGCCCACGGGAAGGCGACCATTTCCCTGGGGCAGTGCCCGGCCAGCCCAGGGCAACGCCGGCCAGGGCGCCCAACGCCGGCGGGCATTTTGAGGCGAGAACAGGGGGTAATGAATAAATACATGGCAGCCTCCGGTGGGAGCCCTGCCACTGTTAAATTTGTAGCCAATTAGCCGTGTTGCACAATTCCAGCAGAGTAACACCAGTCTCTATAGACCCGGTATAGAGGGAGAAATTAGTTTAGACAAATACCTCTTAATCCCTTGTTCTTGGCTGGTCTGGAGCGCCTACTGCTAAGTGCTAATAGCATTGGGAAATCCCAATTCCCAGCGTCAAGGGCTTAGAAGAATCAGTCTATTAAAGGGAGACATTTATTTTGCATTAGCTTTGATCAGCGGCTCCTAGGTGAAATCTCCTTAAATAAATAAACCCCGCGGCCTTCCCCCAGGGTGGGGGGGAACGCGGGGTCTCACCCCGGCCGCCTGAGGGAGCCCGGGGGGGGGGGGGGGGCACCGGGCTTCCCGCTTTTTTTCCGCCGGGCCTCGCCCCGCGGCAACAGCCGCCCACTGCGCGGCGGGCACCCCACGCTTCCAACCGGTGCCGCTGCCGGCGGGGAAACTTGGGCGGCGGAGAGAGCACGGTGGCTTTGCCTGGCGAGCCTGAGCCGAGCCCGAGCCGGGCCGAGCGGTTCCGTGAGGTGAGGCGAGGCGCCAGCCGAGATGGCGGCGGCGGTTGGGCGATCTCGCGCTGCCCCCCGGCGGCCGTTAACGGCCGTGCTACCGCGTGTCCCCCCCCCTCCCCTCACACCTCACACCACCTCACACCGGCAGCGGCACTGCCTCGGCTCCCCGCGATTTTTCCCCCCTCCCCGGGGCCCTGTGCTGAGGTGAGTTTCCCCCCCCCGCCATGGAGGGGAGGGCGGGAGCCGGTTGTGTCCCGGCGGGAGGCCGTGAGTCGAGGGAAGGTTGGCGGGGAGGCGAGCGGGGCGCGGGGAGAACGGCTTCGCCCTTCTGCCAGCCACCGACACCCGTTTTGAGGATGAAAACGTCGCCCTTGGGACGCGAAGGCATCGGTCTTGCAAAAAAAAAAAAAAAAAAAAAAAAGGGGGGGGGGGCCAAAAAGCTCAAGGCTGAAATGACTCGATCAGCATCGCTGTATACCCCCTTGTCCTCATGTCAGGTAGCTGGAGACTTTCCGTGGCATTAAGGGATAATATCTTGCACCTGGGGCTGCCATGAGGCGCGAGAGTGTATTTTTAAGCTTCGGCCTCCCCATGTGTTCTAGATGCAATTTGCCAAATGATACTGATGTATAAATAAGCTAACCATATAATAAAAGATGAAAATTGTATGGGAAGCTTCCCGGACACAATTATTAGGCCCTTGTATGGTTATAACATTACTTACGTGCTCCAGAAGCTTCTGGGACTGAGGGGAAATTGCACTGATACATGCAAAGTAACTTAGGAATCGACCAGCATTTTCAGATCAGAGTGGCGTGCAGGGGAAAAAAATAATGTATTGCTCCTAAATACTAATTATTTGCATGCACTGGGTCTTGGTCCGTAATTGGACTGTGAGCAATCTGTACATATAAAATGTAGCAATTTCTGTACTTATGTAAGTAGCTGTTATCTAAAAATTACATAGCTTACTACTGTGTTAACTTTACGACTGCTTCCTGGCATTGCTTGGATGCGCGGTACCTGCAAAAGGCACCTGCTGGCTTTCTGAATGCATCAGGTACATCCTAGCATTTCCGTGACTTCGGAGGAATGTTAATAGCATGACAGTAGCACAGCAGGCTTCGTGGAAGAGTGGCAGGGAAGGAGGATGAGCAATGATGGTTACATTAGGGCCACTTTGTGAGTGTCTAAAATAATTTTACAGATGAAAAACCCATATATTAAGCAAGGATGTGAAGATGGAATGGGTGCAAGTTGGCTAAGTGGCCAGCTTGCAAGTGCCCAATTATTTTTCAGCTGTAAATAGCAAACGTGGCTTCAAGTTCCTGCTTACCTCTGAGACTTTTTTTCAGGGAGACCCTTGGGTCCGTGTGACAGCTGCCTAATCTACAGATTGGTTATTTGGGTACGCTCTTGCTCTGGTCATCTTTTCCATCCCCCTCAGTGTTTATCCTTGGGGTTAGCATCCGTTACGCTGTGGTTGCAGTTACCTTGTCAGGAGCTAATAACCATAAGCTGCCTCTGCTCTTGCTCCGGGGGAGCCAGGTAGGCTTTTCTGTGTGACGGGGCCTCAGCTCAGCTTGGAGGCGTGATCGCTCTGCAAAAGGTGAGCCCAGTTTATGGAGCAGAGCTGGCGTCCCCATTGCTGAACGCTCCCACATGTGTAGGCTGGGCATACTTTCCGTTACGGAGGGTGGCGGGGGTACTGCAGGGATGGGACTTGGCCATGAGTCATGTGTAGTTCTCTAACGAATCAACACCTTTGAGTGAAAGAATATTTAATGGGAAATTCCCCAACTGCAAGACACTTAGCCTCTTGGTGGTGGGAAATGTGAGGACTACTGGAGGCTTCTTGACTGCGGCAAAGATACCCAGTGGCTAAAGTTAAGGCAAAACAAAATTCATATTGGGAATAAGTTGTAGATTTTTAACATTTAATTAACTATTCAGACAGATTGCCAGGACGTGTAGCACATTTTTTTTTCCATTGCTTTTAAGTTTTTAAATGAAGACTGGATGTCTTTGTAGGAGATATACTCTAATCCAAATGTAAATTGTTGGGATCAATGCAAGAATTACTGGCTGAACTTCTCTGGCCCTTGCTATGCTGCATGTCAGACTAGATGATGCTAACAATCACTTCTGGCCATAAAAATGTGCGAGCAGTAGAAAATTATAAGTTTGAGAAGAATAAAATGATATGAAATTAACTCCATAACAGAAATATTTTTGCAACATAAACTCCTCTTTAACTTCTGTTGCGTTATTTCACATTCTTAGTGAAAGCAACACAGATTTATAGCTGTATTGTCACATTAAACACAACAGCTGAGAAACTTAAACGAGGAAAAATTAATGTAGGTCAAAAGTGAGGGAACTGACTCCCAATAAAAGGTCTGTCTGCCCCTGTTAGTTTGCTACTCCATTTTTCTGTGGAGGAGCAACTTCCTGCAGCCATTGCTTATGCTTGATGCACTCAATTTTTAGAAATTCTCCCGTTTCAGACACGACAGGATTGAATAGGTAATTGACTGTGCCTTTCTTGATAGAGAATGATATTTGTATTTAAGCCTCTCAGACCACTGTCTCACAGAGCTCAAAGCAGGCTTTCAACCTCTCCGCGTTGGCGCAACGGTCCTGGGAACAAACCCCTGACTTCAAGGGAAGCAGAATTGGCTCCTGGGACCTTGCTTTTGTTTGGCATGTTCAAAAACCTCTGTGAGTGGGAGATGGAGGCTAGGGCAAATACAATTGCTGTGTGACTACCAGAACTGCTAACTCCATGTAATGTAAGTCCACTGAAGCAATGTGTGTACATGGAAGTCAGTAAAAACAGAATTCATATCATGAACCACCCTTTTGCTTACTGCTTTTTTCTGAGAGTTGTCAAAGAAAGGAATGGAAATGAAAGCTGATTTCATAGCAGTTGGAAAAGTCCTTTTTTTTTTGTTTGTTTGTTTTAATAAAAAGAGGGTGCAAAGGCCCCGTGTCGCTAATCTTTTTCTTGCCCTCTCTCAAACATAATTCCTGAGGAAGGACTTGATCTGCCTGGAGCTGAATCATGTCTTGTAGTTTTGTTTTATTTTGAAAGGTGGAAATTTTTGAGCTGTCTGTTTCTATTTTGGATGAGGTGAAGCAATAAATTCTGGTTTTGCCACATCTCTTCCTGCTGAGATTTTCAAGACTTGCTTCCCTAGCCTAACAGAGATCTGGCCCAAGATAGGCTCTTCTCTGACACATTTTCAGTGAGAAACCATCTGGGCTGCTCACTTGCTCCTTAACCAGGAAAAAAAGGCCTATTTTCCAAAACTCTTCCACAGTAAGAGAGAGAACTAGATACTTCTTGGATGTGATTCATCTGGGTCATTTTCAGCTGCTGCATTAGGATGAGGTAAATTGTAACTTAGAGAAATTTCTCTACAAGGGACTATAGACTACTAGCTCAGCTATAAATGCCTGTGTTGTATTCACCTGGTGTTGGCCATTGAACATTAACTAGGAATAAACATGAAAGAATAGAGGAGGAGAGAAAAGGAGGTAATATTTTCCAAAAATACTTAATAAGGAAAAGACAAATGCTTGCAAAGCAAAAGGGGTGTGGAAATTCATAGAAAAGGGAAAAGAAGAGAGGGGAGGAATAAGGAATGTACCAGAAGACAAAAAAAAAAAAAAAAAAAGAGTTTAGCTCTTTCCCTTTGCTGGGGCCAGGCTGGAGAAAACAAAGGTGGCTAAGTGTTTCCTTGTAACTGCACTAGTTGAAGTCTGGCCAAAAGAGGAAGGGGACCGCTTGTTTGCAACAGAATATAACCCAGTGGTAGGGCTTGGAAAACTGGTTAATGTTGAAATCTTCTTAAGACATCATTTTTGTTCAGCTGAGTGCTGCCTTTGATACTGCACAAGCATACTCTAATGTAACAAGCACTTATAGCATCCGGCACGTTACATGTTCCTCTTCACTTTGCCCTGCATTTCTCTGGAAAACAGCCTATGCCTCTGTACAGCTTGGGGGAGAGTATGAGAAGAGACGGCTACTTTGGACATTTGCATTCCAACACAGTGAAATTTCAGGAGGGAAACTACCCCTCTCCCCACTTCCCCATAAATTCAGCCCAAAGCCACAGCCTTGCCTAGCTAGACCCAGCAGCCCCAGACTCAGGGTCAGTGTGGGTACATCTGCTCTAGTGATTTGGGATAGTACTGAGAGCATTCCTGACACAGGAGCTTGATTGTGCTGTTAAATTTAGAAAGTGGTCCCGGGCACAGTTTTGACCTGGGATGACTAATATTCTCTCAAACAATTTTTACACAGTTTCCTTGCTTTCAGGTCCAAGCGCCCTTTAACCATCAATCAGCCCAGAATATTTTCTCTCCCAATTTTTTCCGAGATCCACATATCTTGCCTCTGTCTAGTGTTTCTTTGCAGGTTGCTGTCACAACTATGCTTTCTTTTCTGTTTCACAGACTTTCACACCTCCCCAGAATCAGAACAAATTCCTCAGCCTTGGAAGCACCCCTTTGTTTGGACTGTCACACATATTGTCAGTGCGTGGCTATTGATTCAACATCTTGGCAGACAAAAGAACCATCCTGGATTCTTACACTTGCCTTTAAATGAAAGTTGTCAATTAGGCCCTTCAGTTTCAAAGAAGCTTAAACTGACCAAACAATCTGGCACCTATTCACTCACACAAAGGGGAAGAAATCAGAAGTAGTTAATACTGCATATTAAATCGCCTTGTCTATGAAATCCAAACAGTTGCCAAACTC
The DNA here is from genome assembly GCF_964188355.1 of Buteo buteo. Lineage (NCBI taxonomy): Eukaryota > Metazoa > Chordata > Aves > Accipitriformes > Accipitridae > Buteo > Buteo buteo. The sequence continues at coordinate 3,394,157 of NC_134178.1, forward strand.
TGCTGGTTGTCTCTACATCTCGGATGCTGTCTAAACTCTTAATTCCAGAAGCTAAAGTGTGTGTTCATGCCACCATTGTCTCAGCTGCAGTTGAACACTGCAATGACTTTTAATCCGCTTTCTTTCTTCCCTCTCTTGTTCCTTGACCCTGGACCTGTCAAAATCACTTTATCTACTGCTCTGATTGTATAGTTCAGCTCTTTGAATCTCTCCTCTAATTCCTGTTTTACTTATTTCCTATTCTGTAATTCTTTCCCTCACATCTTGAGCCAAATGAACATCTTTGTCTTCTTCTTTTATCATAACCTATTAAACCTCTTATTGCTCTGTTGGATCCTGTTCCAGGGTCACAGATGGCCATAGAAGGGTTCTGACTGTATTTAGCTAGGAACTGGAGTTGGTCCTCTACCCGCCTGCATTACATTTCCATCTTTGTGGCTTTTGCTACATTTGCACCAGCACATGGAATACCATTTCTACCCAGGGCAAGATATTTTTAGTGCGTTGGGGCTCCCAAGATTTTATAGACCTGATTCAAGACTAACTGGAAAACCAGTTAGGGCCAAGGTGGTCAAGAAAGTAGCCTCGCTTTAGGTCTTATGTTTTCTGGTGGTCAAGCCTGGAACCATGTCATAGAATCATAGCATCACAGAATCATATAGGTTGGAAAAGACCTTTAAGATCATTAAGTCATTTCTCGTATGGGTCTCTAGGGAGCTCCTCTAAGATTGTGAAAGACCATTTTCTAAGTCTGCACCCTGCCTGATTTCCAGCTGAGACTTCAACACACATCTCCTACAGCTCAGGAAATCTCCTAAGTCCCAAGTCATATCTGTTTTTTGGTGCATGGCTCTCTCTCTATCCTGCTGAAGACCTAACACAGCTGTACCATCGAATTAAACTGTATGGAAGGAGATACCAGCCTAGGTAAGCTCTGGCTTTGAAGCAGAGGAACTCATAGGACAGACCAGCAATTTTTTAGCAAAACAGTCTTTGGCATAAAAATGCACTGGTTTGTTAACATATTTTCTTGGAAAAGTAGGATCTACCTGAGCATGATTAGTGGTTCAAACACTGGTGACCTGCACTGGGGGAGTACCTAATGTATTCCTTTGCGTACCTCTGAATGTCCTGGCCACCTCCCTTTCTCTACAAGTTTTCTTGAATTCTTCCTTATATTCTTCTTTGGCCTACAAAATATTATCCAGTCCTGTGAGGGGGATGTACCTCTCACCTCTCACATTTTTTTCTTTTTTGAAGAAAGAAAAAAAATCCAATGTGAGAATAAAGTAGATTAACAATTTGCCTCTTTGGTGTGGAATACAGTGCGTATTTTTAGCCAGCCCTAGTTGATGGCTGTTCCAATAACCTGTCTCATGTGTAGATTTTCTTGTAAAAATATGTCCCCTGCACTAGTTCACATTCTAGTTCTTCAGATATTATAATGACACTCCCAAATCTGTTATGAAATCCATGAACTTCTCAGTCACATTTCCTAGGTAGCAAAGATGTAAGGTTCCAATCTACAGCCCTCTTGAGTCCTACTGTGACAATTTCTGAAAGGGCTTCTGGATCTGTGTATGCTCCTCTGGAGGCTCCACCTCACCCAGCAACCTGTCACAAACCGGAGGCAGCCCTAAATGCCTCGGGGGGAAGGTACAAGGAAACCTGTGTCAGGCATGTCTAAATTAATCTGCTCCTAAACAAAGATTTCCCCCACCTCAATATTGAAAAAAAAAAATAAAAAAAAATCAAAGCCTTGAAGCAGGAAGGTAGTTAGTTTTTCTCTGAAATTACTGCCTTTTAAATGTTTTTGAGCATTTCTAAATCCAAAGAGGTGCCTAACCCTCTGCTGAGTCCTGCTGGATTCACTACGTCATGTTGTCGGGCTTTTCGCAAGCTAATTGTGTGAAGGTATGTCTTTTGTATACAATTTGAATCTTCCATGCTTAAATTTTGTGAAATGTCTCTTTGTTCTTGAGTTATGATAAAAGGGGGGAGTGGGGTAAAAGTACCTCATCTATCTATTCTATCCTGCTCCTTATTACCTCTACTTTTGATCATTTCCTCTTTTATTCATTTCATCTAATCTCTTAAGTAAACAGTCCAATTCTGTTCCATTTTGTTTCATTTCTGAGGTTTTCCATGTCCCTAATTATTCTCATCACACATCTCTGAACTCTTTTTCTATCTGCTACATCTTTTTTTGACATTTTAGGTGCAAATTGTTGCAGGTGCAATTTAGATCACTTAGATGTCCAAGTCCCTGGCTTATGGATGCAATCAGGGACTCAGACATCTAAGTAACTGGATTGCAGACACAAATAATTACGTTGCAAAATGTGCCTGCAAGTTTTGTGCCCATGAGAAATGGTTAAAGCTAGACTAAAGATCAGAGCCTTAATCACAAGCAAAATATCCCCATCACTCTTTAAAAGAGAAAAGGACCCACTCCATCTGAACAAGGTACTATCCCAGAAAAAAAGTCCGTTTAAACTCTTCCTATATAGAGCTATATCGTAAGTGTAATAATGAATAGAATAATCAGCCAGGAAGACATGGAACAGCACCCTAATACCCGAGGACCTTACATGGAGAGAAGAGCACCGTGTGTACAGAGCTTCCATGATAACCAGTGTTTATCACTTGCATGTTTCTGCCTTTAAAAATGAGACTTGAGATGGTTTCCTTTGTGGCATCGAAACATTTCTTCCATTTATCTACAAGAAGGTCTAAGAGACTGTGTCCATGTCCACGATCTGACATTCTAGAAAATTGTCTAACATTGTTGAAAAATATTTTGAACAAGAGTTTATCATTCTTTCTTTCTCATTATGAATTAAATGTCTTTCTAGGATGATGATTCAGCAGTTTGCAAAGTTGAGATCATGTTGTTTGATGGTGCTGGTGGAAAAGTTGGGGTGAGAACTGTTTTTTTTTGAAAGAAACAAACATATTTGAACTAGAACTTTATTTCTTAGATTTTCTGTATTGATTGAAACAAAGTTTTAATTGTCAGTTGAAAAAATGTATATCTTCTCTTTCAAATGTATGAAGAGAAGTTTTCATGCTTTTCTGCTATATCTTCTGAAAGGAAAAAAGCACCTTTTTGTCTTTGGAAACCAAAGATTTCTAATATTCAAGATCAATGAAATATTCAATATTGGAAAAATTTCTGTTCCAATCCTTCTCATTAGACTTTCTTATTACAACTACATTAAAAAAGAAAACAAAAGATACTTAATAAATAGCAGTATATAAATACTTAAAGTAGGAACTGGGTATATTCTAGAATTAGACATCATGGTAAGCTTCAATTTTAATCCGTAAAGATACATAAATTTCAAAGTATTCTGGCCCTGTAATGCTACTCTCTCCTATGGACTGTGAGCAGTGGAAGAGGAGAGGAAAGCTGGCAGTGTGAATGTATAATAGTGTCTGGGCAATTTCAGCTATCTTTTTCTTCCCGTCCTCCCAAATTCTAATTTCTGGTGCATTTCAGCCCTGTGTCTGCTCCAGTCCCAACTTGTCTGCCTCCTTTGTTCTGCTAGTCAGCATTCCTAACTAATGGCTTTTGGTCATCTTATGAGGCTGAGATTGGTTAGATATTATTGCCAAACCTTAGTATGGACAACACAAAAATAAGTCAATTTCCACTACAAAATGAACTTCAAACCTCACCAAGCCTGCCTATGGTCCAAGACATTCCTTTCCATAAGGGAGATTATATCCTCAAGAGTATTTCTCACTTAACTAAATGCCATATTATTTACTAATGGGTCCACATTTCAGATAACCTTGAAGAATTATTTATCTTCAACTATGTGCTCCTCGTTACTCACATAAGAGGACTTATGCATGGAGGAATCACTTAACTTTAATTAGGTGGGCCATATTAAGTCCCTGAAAATAAGCATTCTATCTAGAATTGCTTAAATATTTAATCAGCTCCCAATCAGAAATCCTGTTTGGATAGGCACCCATGATCCTATCTTCTTCTCACTGAAGACAATGAGAAAACTCCAAGTAATTTTAAAGGGAGCAGGAAAAAACTCAGTGCAAAAATGTTGGATTTATTAAATTAAAGCAAATGAGCTCACAGAAAGGAAGAAAAACTGCACCGCGTTTTTCAGTGTGCTTTCAGAGAATAATAACTCTTTGAAATTAAGCCAAGTTAATTTGTTAGGCTAACCGGTGTGACTTTGAACTTGGGCAGAAGGAGAAGCACCTGAGAAGCACAAGTTGATGCAATGGCCTCTCAGACTCGCAGCCGGTGCTTGCTCCTGCTTGATCCAGCATTTCTCCCTGCTCAGAGCTCTGATGGTTTAAGCTACACTGCATGACTGTCTAGTAGCGGGACAATGAATACAAAGACACGTCCTTTTCCACAGGTGGAGCAGAGCAGGGGAAAGCATCATTAATGTCACAAGACCAGGACCCAACAACTTGGAAGCAGCAAGCATTAGCCTTAGCAATCGTGTCTAAGTTGAAATGGGTGCAGCTGTGTGGGTGCTTCTCCTCTGCTCTGCTCCTGGACAAATACATCTAGTGTGGTCCCTCTGTGGCTTCAGATGCCCTGGCTGATACTAGACTAGGACAGTGGGCTGCAGAAACCTCTCACAGCCCATGCTGGTCTCAACTGTCTGCTGGGAGGGAGACCTTTCTCTCACTGTCTTGCTGAGTTGCATGGTTGCCTCTGTCCTACTGGGGACGTAATGTCTGCTGCATGCACAGCGAACATACTGTGAATAGCTTTGCACAGCTAAGAGGGTCTGCTACTATAAATGCTCTTGTGCCTGCGCAGGCTTTCTGTGTGTTCACCTCTTTTTTTGTTTGTATTACTATGGCCCTGAGGAATCCAAACCGTGGTTCAGGATCACAATTGCAATGCACAAGGTTGATCTTTTGTAGCTTACAACCAAAGCAGCAGGCAAGAGTAGTACGAAAAGTCAGTCCTGGTGGCTTTTGGTAGACAGTGAAAGGCCTGCTGTTAATGTCTTCAGGAGAGATACTTTCACAGGAAGGCTGCAGCTCGTCTGGGACTGTGGTCTTGAAGGCATTATGGATCACTGATGGATAGCTAGAAATGTAGTCCTTGCAAGCAGTGTCCACGTCATCCCTCCACTGCCACCCTACTCTTCCCCATCCAAGCATCTCCCTCATTGCTGTAGATGGCATATTCCTCCAGCAGGTATCACACCAGCTGTTATGAGCTACCTTGTCTCCTCTGCCCCTGATAAATTTTTTAAATCCCATGAATGTTGAGAGGCTGTAGCTATGGTTCTGATTTGTTTGGAGAGGCTGTAGGAGCTCAGGAGATGAGGACATGGGTGATATGCTGCTGGCCAACAGGTTTTTGACTTCCAGTAGAATGAAGTCACCTGCAGGATCAGCTGCCCAATACTTTAATGCTCTGATACAATTAGTTCCTTGATTCTCACCTGTACTGACCATGGAAACACCTTTCTTGGCAAAAATATAGTTTGTGCTTATGGCCATGGCAGCACACAGCTCAGCCTCATTTGGGATCTTGTGCCTGACCCTGTCTCCTTTCTGCTCAATTTTTAATTTATGTCTCCTCTGCGCTTCATGCAGATAGGTCTATTATCTTGTCACAGGGGTAGAAGCTCCCTCAGATGACACTGAAGGCAGCGGTAAGCCAAGGATACCTGGATAAGAAACTTGTGTTGTTGGGTATTTTGGAGGCACAATGCTCCTTAGATGTCCTTAGTTCAGGGCACCTGTTTGTCCAGAGTCCCATGTATCCTCTGTGATCACATCTGTTTTCACAGTACTTTCAAATGAGGTCATACATGATAGGTATTTCACCTGAACATGGATTTCTGTCTTTTGGTGCTATTGGCAAGCATTAAGGATTAAATAGTTTAGATGTTAAACAGCAGAAGAATTAATCTGTTATTTTCTTGTATCATTATCTAAGCTCAAAACCTGGATCAGAAAATTTTGCCGTTTAATTTCACAAATGCAGTTTTCTTTTTCACTACAAGTTATTTTAATACCACTTTTAAGACACAGCCAATAGACTTACCTAAGAAAAGCATTATGAGAGATTTGGCTTCCTGTTCTTTAGAGACACCCTATTGCTTCATTCCAGCTATCTGTGACCTAGCACATGGTTTTCCACATATACAGCCTAGAAACAAAAGTCTAGAATAGGTCAGAATAATTTTGTCCTAGAAATGTACATTTTTGCCTTTGGCCATAAAATAGGTAAGAATGGAAATCTACATTGTAGGCTTCTGAAATTCAATGAGGTCATTTCCCTCCTGCCTCATTTTCCCTTTAATGCCTCTTCCTCCCTGGGGAAGAAATCTCTTTCTATGCTTTCTATTCTTCCAAATGGCTTGAAAAACCTGACTGTATTTTTCCTTGCATTTCAAACATAGTCAATATTTGCAACAATATTTGTTTTGGTTTTGTTTTTTTTTGTTGTTTACATATTACAGAGGCAAGATGCCTAACAGCTTGAGGCCTTTACAAAGCACAGGACCTCTTGAGTCCTCATTTCCTCATCTCCTCTCTTTGAAGTGGGAACATTTTGTTCTTAGTCCCTCTCTTTTTTCTCCCTCTTCTCCCTGCTGTTTAATATTTGCAAGCTTTTCGGGGTCTGCTTTTCTTCTCACTGCTCACCCTGTCCTGCTTACCACTACATGGTGTCATTTCGTAACCTGGCACCTCACCAGCCTCTTTGGTTCTTGCCCACCCTTGTGCTGTGCAAGGGCAAGGCCATATGCAAAGCTTTCCTGCTTCTTGCTCTTTATAGATTTCATGGCCATTCAGATGGCAATGAGAACTTCATTAAAATCTATCAGGTCATGAAGATTTCATAACCCAGCATTGCTACTCTCAGAAATGTCTTTAAATGACACATGAACTAAATTCTACTTTTTAAGCTTCAGAGGTAACTTGAACTTTTGTAATCACCCTTCCTTAGAAGGTTGGAAGAAATGCCTTCAACATTTCTATCGTTTCAGTCTGTCTTGTATTCAGCAAGTTTTCTAAGGAAAATTTATAAAGGGCTTTTCACAGAGCCCTTAACAGCAGAAGGCTGCAAATTACAGTAATACCAGAAAATCTGGGACCTAGTTTTTCATGAGTTCCAGTGTGAGCCTATGAGAGACCGCTGTGGTTGCTAGCCTTTTTTATGAGTACTGGCTAAGCTTTGAAGACCCGGTCCTATCCAGCCAAGGCGTGAGCCTCAGTGCTTGATTCCTCTCCCCTCAGTTAGGTGCCAATTTGCTTTAGACTCCCTGTGTATCCAGTGACAAGAGGGAGGCAACAGGATGGGTGGCTAACCCCACTGTCATCTAAAGCACCGTTTGTAGGACCTTCTTTTCTTCATTGATGGTATGGAGACAATAGTGTCCATGTGCCTAACCTGGACAGCTCGGTAGGGTGGGATGAATTTTTGACCTCCAAAATAATTTGGTATTTTTGTGCCTGGCTATGTAAGGAAGAAGGCAATGAGAAGGTTACCTCACTCCAGTGCTTTACTCAGCCCATGGGGGCTGTGTTGCATGCAGAACATGTCTGGACACCCCTGTAACCATTTCAGCTTGCCAGGTCTGACCCTTCTTGTGCTTAGATCTCCTTCACCATAACGTGGCTCGCTGCTGCACTGTGGCTGGCTGTAATTTTACAAAATGGCAGATTGCTAGGATTGTTGCTTCCTCCTCTCTTCTTGCTGCTGGCAGCTCTCTTCTGCACTGGTTTGGTTTCCTCAGTTTTAGGAGGCTCCAGGCTGGCTAAGAGGCAGGTGCTGCAATCCTCTCCCTTCTGTAAGGACCCTCTTCAATAATAACCCTGGTCTCACTGAGCCTATTAGGGCTTTTCCGTGGAGAAACATTTAAACAGTGGATCCTGTGATCAGGTTTAGGCATGAAGGAAGCCCTGATGAGATTGAAGCTGTTGTAGGTGTGCAGTTTCTTCTTCTGTTGCTCTGAAAAAGCAAGTCAGTGATGGAATATAGGTGCTTTGAGATGCGGGCAATGGCAGAGTAGAATTTCATATTAGACCAAGCACCGAAATTCAGCCGCAGCTACATGTCAGTCCTGTTTTGGCTCTAGTCCTCTAGCTCTTTACTGCATCAGGCCCTTATTAATGAATGCATTTTTTTTTTAAATACCAATTCAGTTTTTTTTTTTTTTTTTTTTTGTGTCGGAAAAGGTAGGGTTTATGGTTTTTCCTGTGAGTCATACAGAGGTCTTGGCATTTTAAGCACCACTAGGTTGAATTAGTACTACAAAGGAAGGGTTTTGTGTCTGATTTACTTATGATGAATTCATTTCTGCTGCACAGAACCTATTTCACCCGAAACGTTTTTGTTTAAATAGAGTAATATTTTAATCTTGTGCTTTGGGTCCTTTTAAACCTGATTCTATTTTGTGCTCCTATTATCCCAGTAACAGTTCAATTAGGAGTGGTTAAAAATCAAGATATTTATTTTAATTGCGTGCTTATCTTTTGAGGGTATATTGCAGTAAATAAGGAGCATTTGAACAAAAAAAACCTAACATTGCAACATGTCTTGTCACATTATACTTACCCTACACCTGATTTCAAATGTAAATTGCACAGCATTTAGCTCTAATGAAAATACTCTAGTGAAGGAAATTGTTAAGATTTTCTGGTGCTCCCCTAGGGGTAATATTAAAACCTCCATTACTAACATCTCACTCTGAGAAGACAAAATGTGCACTGAGAATACAAAAGCTCTGTTGGCATCTAAATGTGTGCCAATTAATTCGCAGTTACAGACCTGCAGATCTGTATGGAGATGTAAAAATAGGACCTGGGAAAGCTATTTAGATCCCTGTATAACAGGGCTCCTTGACCCTGGATTTCTAGTGTTAGTTTAATCATGGCATTCTGCTTTCTATTTATTTATATAGTTGCCTCAATGAACAAATTAATAATTATACAGCACATTGACAAACATGCCGAGTAATATTTGCCAGATTTTAAATTAATTTAATTCAAGGGCCACTTCATTTACAGGATTCATAGGCATATCAAGGAGTAGCTTTTGCTTCATTGCTATTCAGATTACACCAAGATTTTTCATCATTTTTCTCTCTCCTTTTTCTCTCTCTCCCCTCCCTTCACTGAGGAAGACAATTTAACTTGCTTTTTCCAAATAGGTAGTTACTTTCAGGCAGGTGGAAGACGGGTAAATGATAGACAAACAGAAATGTAGATAAATGCATGGGTGACATACATTTAGAGAGATAATCATTTTTATTATGAAAAAAAGGAAAACAATTAGGTAGCGCTAACACCTCATCTTTATTTTCCCATTACTTCCAATTTTCAATCTATCTCCTTTTGTTTTTCACCTACAATTTGCTTTGAAAATTATTTTAATTTCAAGTCTGTCTTGTGATTCTGTGGAGGAGTGTTTTGGTATTGAACATCAACTCAGTCACACAGAAATGCCATTCTTTGTATTGTTTGTCAACAGACGCTTGATATTAGGACCAGCAACAGGCTTGAACTGCAGTATTTGAATTGAGAAATGTATGTCCTATGGCAGGCAAGTTGAACTTTTTTTAATGAAGGCTGTGTCCTTTGAGCGAGGGGAAGGAGATGATCATCAATCTTTAAAAACACTCTCCCCCTTCTCCAACATTGCCAAGTAAAAGGAAATTTACAGAACAGTGCCGATTTTGTTTACTAGTGTTCTCTTTCTGTTTCCTATTTCATGATTCTTTTCGAAGAAACAGGACAAACTGGTATGAAAAAAAGATTTTTTTTTTCTTAAGAGGTGGCAGATTGCTATATTGGCCAATACATAGCAGGGTCCACTGCTGGAATATAGAGAATCTGAAAGATATTTAGTAATTCCTCTATATTATTTGGAAGAACCACAATGTTGGGGAGATTAGTATCCCTCATTACACTTTTTTCTATCTCCCATGATCTGGGTTTCCATCTGTTTAATTACAACAACACTCCCCCCGAGACTCTGGCACTTTTAGATGCGTGTTCAGTTGCAGAACGAGCCCCTTGAAAGCCCCTTTCATTCCCTTTTTGTCATCGCCTAATTTACACCCCCAAAATCCCCTCCTTGGCAAAGGAGATTGCCAGTCCCAGGAGCAGCTCCGCGCAGTCAATAGAGCAGCATGGCAGAGCCAGAGCTACCACGTCCTCTCCCTGCGTCCCTCTGTCCCTCTGCTCCCCGCGGCAGCAGTGCTTCCTCAGAAATACTGCGCCTGCGTTGGGTACCCAGACCTTCCTTTACAGGCTGAGCATCCACTTTGCCTTGGTCAGTTGCAAGGTGAATATGAAATACTCCTGTGGGTCCACAGATGCTCAGGAGTTTTTTAAACAGAGATAACCTGATCAGCTCTGTTTGCTCTCCTCTTTGCTAACTAAATCTAGCCACAGGCATAGCAGAGCTTTTAGGGACCGGATCCTCAAAGGCATGAAGTCCAACTAACAATGGGAACTGGGTCCTAAAAGCTTTGTGTAATTGTACTTAACTTCAAAGATGTAGCTAGATAGTGAAACTGAGGGCTATGAATAGGGTTTATCTCACCCAGCTTCCAAGGGGAGACTCAAACATACGCATGTGGGTGTCTATGAGCAAGGTGCCTTGGCTTCTGCAACGCATACTGGAGGTCTAGGACCTAATTCACTTGGCTAAACATACACCTTGAGAACTCCTCCAAGATCTCTAGGTTGTTGAAGACCCCTGCATGAAGCTGACACGTATGACAGAGGCCCTAGAGAGACATATTTCCCTCAGCAGCTGGAAGCCAGGCAGCATGTGCTGAGGTTCCCTGTTACCTGCTTTGGATGAACTGCATCTAGGCTGCCCTGACTAGATCTGCATGGACTGTACTGGGAGCTCGGGCACCTCACCCACCTATAGAATCCTGCATGTTGGTGCCTAAAATAAGGTGTCCCAGCTGGCAGTGAAGCTCACCCTAAATATCCACTGGTAGGCAGAGGTAGCAAGATGAAACTCATCTAGGAACGCTAACAATGAGAAAAGAAAATTTAAAGGAAGACAAGTGAATTGGCTCTTCTCCTCCAGCTCCACTGAAGGCTAAATCTGGAGGTGAAAATTCTTTAGGTGATACATGGATCTGTCTGGAGAAGAGCAGTATCAGAAACCATTTCAGGACATATCAGAGGGACTGGGAGTGAATTTTATAGCAACATTTGAACAAAATGCTTATTTCTAATTTATGTGAGGCCACCTAAAAGGTGGAATAACAGCAGCTGGCAACATGCAAGATAGGTATTATGGAGATAAAAGAGGGCTGTGAAGAAAATTGAGAAATAATTTTTATACCTTTAACATATATTGCATTTAGGAAACTTGTGAGTTATCAATGAATTGTAAGGTTCTTCTCAGAAACAAATAGGAAATAGCTGTGCTTCGTGTAAGACATTAGCAGCCTCTCACTCTTACGTCTGAACAACTTTTCATAGGTAAAATTGCTTTAGCTGGCATGATTATCACTGTTCACTGCTGTATATTCAGCATGCTGCTGAATGTGATAATGACTGATGTCTTTTTTCCATCACTTCAATACAGGTATGCAATTTATTCCGCCAGTAAACACTATTATACTGTAAAATTTATAATACAATATCTTTCAATGCCAGTCAGAGTGATGGTTTGAAGGAACTGGAATGTGTCTGTTATGTATCAGAGCAAACAAACCCTACATTAACAACGAAGTTGCTTACTTGGCGAAATGGTGCAGCTGCCTTGCTTTGCTTGCTGGTATGCATATATTAACAGCAACACTGCTTACTGTATTGTCACGGCCCCAAATTCCCTCAGTCTTTCTATACAGTCCTCGCAGTATTATACGTACTGAAGGAATCAGGCATCATGGTGTCACGTTATTAGGCATCTGGAGCATTAGGTTTACCTTCTAATATCCCCACAGCTCAAACCCAAGGTCAGCACAGCTAATGATCCTCGATGTCATTAGCCAGGTAAACTCTCACATTACTCCTGCACATTTAGTTGACAATACAAATAAATACTTTCTGCTGTGTGTATGTGTGGGGGTAGTGTTCTTTCTTTCAAGAGCTTTTAGATGATATTCCAAATAATTTCTAATAATTTAAAAGCCTTTTAAAGAACAGGCTCTTCTTCCAATAATTGACAGGCAAGACAATACCGGAGGGGGAGGCAAGGTGGAGAGGGGCGGAGGTGTAGATTGCTCTATATAAAAGCCTCTAAATTATGTTGTCAAAATTACAGCAACATTTTTTTTTTTCTCAAAAGCCTTGAAAGATCACACTCCTCCAGTCCCAGACTCCTGGCTTCTGTTTGTTTTGTGAAACCAACCTAAAACTTCATGTCATGATATCTCTTGTAATAGGTGGCACTTGTTGAATTCAAAATCACCCTAGGACCAGGAACCCAAACATATGACTGAAAACATTGTCTCCATTTTTACACAGAACTACAAGAATAACAAATTTTGGCTGCTGCTGGTGGTACCTGTGATGTGTAGGTTGGATCTGTGCTTTTGTCTTGTTTATTTCCCATTCTTTGCCAGATTTTCTTGTGAAAAGTAACCTGTCTGGAGATGTGCTGTACATCTCCAGACAAGTTTGTGTTTACACACAAATGTGATTACACACTTTTGACAGTGGGGAAGCCACTGGCCTCGGGCCCTTCAGTGGGGAATGGTCTCCATTGAGACAGACATTCAGTAACTTGCTAAATATACCGTAAAACTGCTCAGGATTTGCTGGATTTCTCTCTTACATCTGTGATGAAACTGCTTCCAAAGCAGGAGTCTTAATGACTCTACATTTCAGTTCAGACATCTTCTTGATTATTGGCTTCTCAGTATCTTTTCAGGTGAGAAAATTTCCTGAGAAGCTTACTTTCTTTTTCTTTCTTTCTTTCTTTCTTTCTTTCTTTCTTTCTTTCTTTCTTTCTTTCTTTCTTTCTTTCTTTCTTTCTTTTTCTCTTTCTTTCTTTCTTTCTTTCTTTCTTTCTTTCTTTCTTTCTTTCTTTCTTTCTTTCTTTCTTTCTTTCTTTCTTTCTTTCTTTCTTTCTTTCTTTCTTTCTTTCTTTCTTTCTTTCTTTCTTTCTCTCTTTCTTTCTCTGTGAGGATTTAATGACCTGATGTCTTGTTAGATGGTTTTGGTCTTGGAGAACAGAAAATCTGTGTCAAGGGTCCATTCAGGAGCAAAATCATATTATCTCTCAGGCATTAATTATTGCAGTAAACTTGTGAAAAGAATGATGTGGTACCTTTACCTCTGGTCATTTCACAGTAAAATAATGTGCCCTAGAAGTAAGAAGCTGGAAAATTTAATTAATTTGCTGCTTGAAACATTTTAATGTATTTATTTTTCAGGATATTTATTCTTCACAGCATGCCAAGCTGCAATTCATTTCTTGCTGTAGTCATCATGTCCTATAAAGCCTATATAGCTCAAGCATTTCAGAATTGAAGATGCATTTTGAACATGACATGAAATATAACCAGAGTTTCTGCTTGCTGTCCCATGTGCTGCATCATTTATTATCACTCTCCCTTTATAAAATGTCTGTTAGACAATAAAGCTTCCACAAAATCTGTCTGTCTAGCCAGCCATCTGTCCATCTTCCACATCCCAAATACAGAGCAAAGCTCAGTAGCTTGCATACACTTTTCAGCTTTGGTTCATACAGAGTGTCTTCTTAGAGTGGGAGAACAAGCAACCCTTCAAAAAAGGGCTGAGAAAACAAGCAAATCCCTTCCATGAACAAGGGGGAGAAAGTGAGTTGCTGTTTCAGCTTTTGGTGTTCAATTCTGCAACAGGCATTGCATCCTGTAGTGCTTTATTGCATCTGTCTGCTGGAAAGGCTGATTAAAAAGGAAGAGTAAATGCATGCTGTTGTCATCTGGTGACATTTCAATAAAATGACAATATTTTTATTATTTTTAAGAAGCCTTTCTAAGAGTAAACTGTGTGCTTTTAAAAAACATGCTACACATGATCTGCATGAGTTGAATGTCTTGATATTGTTGACAGGTAGATGAATAGATGGCAGTCACTCCCAGCTACAAGACAAGGAAGAATTTGATCTGGAAACCTGCTGAAGAAAGGGACTGTTTGGCACTCTTTGGAGCAACATGAACACCTCTCCCTCCTACCTGTGGTTGAGCTAAGCAAGGAAAATGCAGGAACATAGTCCAGCAAGTGTGTCCAGGCAGGCGGTAGGTACAGGTTGTATTCCTACCATGCTGGTCATGCTCTCTGTCTGACCCCAGCTGCTGTGATAGAATTTGGCTTGCTACTGCCAGGTGTTTGGGATCTTGGGTGAATGATGTCCCCTTGTTATGCCTCAGCTTCCCCATCGGTGAACTGGAGATGGTGATGGTGAATATATAATTTGCAAAGTACTCTGAGATCTTTAGAAACAAGATCTGTTTTCCTTTTGTGCTTCTAAATCAAGCACAGAAATTGTATTACAAATTAAAAACGAGATTCATTTGAGAACTGAAACTGAAAGCAGAGACTCCATCTTCCCACTAGTCCTTTCTCTAGTTTTATTACCAACTAGTGGCAATGAAAAAAATTCACTTCAGTGGGATTTGTGTCAGCATCCAAGTCAGCAGACCGCCATGTTAGTGAAGTTCTGCATTGACAGAGAAAGGGTCAGAGTACGCGGTGGCTGTGCTGGTAACAGCCACCTGAAGTGTTAATGTGCTGCGGCTCTTAGTCTTTCTACACCCAGCCTATTCCTGAAGCATCCTCCAGCCTTCTCCACTAGTAACCAGGTCTGTGCTGGAGAGTCAGACACACTGATGCAACAGAATGGTATTATTAATTATATAACTAAAGAATGTTAGAATTATCATAATTTCTTTCCTTATTTTTCTGAGCTGAATTTTATATGTGTGACAGTTTGCATAAGAAAGGTTTTTATCATTTCATGGGAATTAAGGGAAGAAGAAAGAGCAACTAGAATTGCTGGGAGATTTTGCAGGAAAATAATAGTACATGAATGCTAAGACACAATGAGTGGTCTCTGGGGTGAAAAGCCACCTGTGAGAGATTAATGTCCTTCAGCAAGCTTACAGTTAGGATGAAGTAGCATCCCGAAATCTAGGAGTGAATTAGCCTGGAAACATAAATTAGAGAATGTGTTTTTCCCTGCCCAATACACCTGTGTGCACGCACAAACATACAGACGCATGCGTGTACATGCACCTTGTCTGGGACTACAAAGAATGCTTTTTTTCCACACTTTTTGAGCATTATGCCTCCTGTTGCTTCCATACTGACCCAGAACTTCTAAGAGTCTGCGATGTGCACGGAGATACTGTGTATACTATCTTTTCTGTAATGGTAAATAAATCCCATCCTTTTGATCAAAGCTGTGGATGCTTTTCAAGCTTCTTTTAATAGTGATCCTAATTACCTAAAAGTAACTTTCAGTGATGATCCTAATCTAATGGTCATGTACTAATTTTTGACTGGTCTGCTGCTGTCAAATCCAGCAGTCTTTTAAGGGCAGGCAATAAGCTGTGTTTCATCTTTGCTACTGTCCTATCTACCTGCTCTATTTTATACCTCTGATGACAGGGGGTACGGCAAAGATTAATGGGATATAAGTATGTATATTGTTTGTGTATATATTTAAATGTACACAGTGTTTCAATGCTAATTGATGCCATGACAGATGAAACCAGTGCCTGGCATGTAACTGAGAAACCAGTCTTGAATGGTTTTGAATTTCTGGCCAGTTCTGAGAGTTCCTTTCTCAGGTGTGGCAGAGCTGATGTTGATATTCCTGACACATTGGATGCAGATGTCATTTGTTTTCCTCTTAGTCTTGCCTCTAACCTAGCTCTGCCTGGAGGCTGTCACCAGTGTAAACTAGAGCAACCTGGTTTGATTTTTTTTTCCTCTCAAGTTTCTCCATCTCATGCTCCCTGGAAGCCAAAGCAGTCCTTTGTTGCTACTTTGGAACAGAATTAAAATTGTGAGTGACCCAAGAATCAGACCTGGAACATTTAAGCCCATTTTTGTCTACTCAAGTGCCAAGATAACAAAACATGGTACTTCTAAAATACTGAAAAAATTCTTTTCATATGTTCATGTATCTCAAGAATCACTGTGTTACCTGTAAAAAAGAGTTTGCCATCAATCTGTCAAGAATGGTAACTTTCAATCCCTCGAGTGGTTCAACCCTCCCAACAAAGTGTCATGAGTATCTGCAAATAAGGGATTATGATCAAGAAAGCACTTCTTTTGTAATGAGAGTGCTTCTAACATGATGCTATAATCATATGTGCAGGGTTACCAAATAATTTGCCTTTCCAGTAACTCTTATGACAGTAAGTACCAAAGGAGTAATAATTTGTGTCTGCTACACCTTGTAAGCTGTTGTCAAACAGATAACTTGTCTACATGTTCAGAACCAGCATCTCCTGCTGTTCAACTCTATGGACAATGGGGTTTTAATCACTGAGGTACTTACAGTAGAATATAGTTTCAGATTGTGCATGGAGGTTCTCTAGTACTGGTAGAAAGGCAGTAACTGCTCTCTGAATAGCACTTACGCTGTATTAGCTACTGGAGGCAAGTGGTTCCTTTTTTCTTTTTCTTTTGCAAGAACATCACTTTTCTGTGCCATAAATCCTGTTCATGATTTATACTTTGGTCCTTCGTTCCATTTTTTTGTTTTCACTGTATTTCTTAAATAAACCAATTGTAAGTTATTTTTTGTCACTGGAGATGGAGAAAGGTGAGTTAACTCTCACCCATTAGCTCTGAAATAAATAACGTCTTCCATCAGAAATAATAAAGTGAGTCGAACTCAATGCCACATTAAATCACTTGAAAGCTTTCAAAACGATTAACCAGCAGGGTGAGCTGTTTCTTTAGTAAGAATCACCCGCTGGTCAAGATGAGAAGACAAATTCTACATTTCTGTTCTTTAGATTAGGAATTTATGAACGAGATAAATCCAAAGAAATATTACGTACTGGAATAAAATTATAAACACCTTGAGGTTCCACTGTAAGAAGTCACTGTTGCCCAATAAAAGTCTTTTGTTGCAACTGTATTTATGCCATTAACCAAGTTGGAGGTAAACAGAGCATTCCAATAGTTAATAACTCCTCTTGCCTGGATTATGTCCCCTTCGCCCCTTGCCTGGCTGGCAGTTCATTTGACCTCTTGGCAAGAACTGGAGCACAAGCTTGGCTTGGTGTAATGGAGTCTGTAAGTAGGTACTTACAGCTTTCTGGAGCCAAATGTCTTTCCAACAGTGTCAGTAAAGCAAGTCTCACATGCAAAAGCCGTGGAAAGCTTGACTGGAGCAACCATATCTGCCAGTCCCTCTTTCAGCTGCATTGACAGTGGAGAGAATTCAGCCTTGGATTAGAGGTTCAGCTCTTTATTACCCATGAACCAGAGGGAGAGATTTACTATGCATTAGCAACGGTGATGACTGACAAGATGAAGTGTACCTTGAGAAAGCATACCTAGTGGTTCAGGGGATGAGACTCCTGCAGCCCAGCTCACAGATTCCTTAACTGGTGCATATATCACATACCCAGATTTGGATTTTGTATACAGGGCAATAGGGTCTTTCCACCTCTATTTGGCTTTCATTGTTAATATGATGGTCTTTTTTATACATGGGATTGATACCCACTCACTCAAGCCTGCACTCCTTGTGTCGGTGAAATGCCTACCAAATGCCTATCTTCATTTAACCAGGAGCTTCACAAGATGCACAAAGCGTACTTTCAGTTGAACTGGAAGTAGGAGGGTGTCCAGGAATGGCTAAGAGATGGAAGATGCGGATACATCCCTCTCTGCCCCCTGCTTCCCCCATATGGTGGGTTGGCTTGGAACTGCCAGGAACCTTGTCACCAGCACAACCCTGTGGCAGGACTCTGACATGGGAGCTGCACTGGAACTGCTCGTGAAGCCCATTTTGTTCAAGAGTCAACATTTAGCCCCTTCTAACCTATATCTGCAAATCCAGTGTGGTTCAGTAATCCTTGTTACCACTGAGTTGTGGTTAGGCTGATAACCAGACCACTGTGGTCAACAGAGCACATGGACATAGAAGCTGTATCTTGATTTCTTTAAGCATTTTCAACATTTTCAGAAATGAATGCTTTTAGTTCACTTAGATACTTTAAAAACTTTACCCTTTGGAACTAACTTGTGGGTGTCCATTGCACCTGGATAAATATCATTCTTCAAATGCATTATTGAGCGAATATTGCTGTGGTTCATGTAATTTATTAGGCAATTTTATTTTGCAGTTTTCAGCCAGCTCTGTGGCTGGTAAAATGAGGTTTAATGGATAAATTAACTCATTAAGGGTCGGATTCTTTGGCCATTGTTGATATCAGGTAGGACCTTCACTGTGTGAGCCACCAAATTCCCCAGGTTTAGCTGTGCATTGGAGTTTCATCCAGTCTAGTGGTATCTAGTCTGGGGCCCACAAACATATGGGGCTCATTTATTATGTCTGGCTGTGTTGCTGGGTATGTCCTGACTACATTTTAAGAGGAGGGATGACATCTTCCATCCCCTGATAGTCCAGGATAACAGAAATTGAACAGTACATAAGCCATGGGGACTAACATTTCCAGAACAACTTTCTGACATAGCCAGTATTTTACACTTTGGAGGTGAAGGACTGCTAAATATTGAATATTATGAATGGAATTTTCACCTCTCATTGAAAAAAAATTCAGAAGGCAAATATGTTCATTTTCCCCCCTTTTTTTTCTGTGATGCAGAATTTCAGAGCTTCATTAAATTAAGTAAAGAATTATTAAAAAATATTGTCCTAAATAGCAATTAATTTCTGACCTATTTTTAAAAAACATTTTAGAAGCTAAATTTCTTGGTTCTAAGTAAAGATTTCATGTTTATAGCTGTCTTTTCTTTATGACAGTTTTAGAAAGGATTTTGTTGTTACACATTAATTGTTTGTTTTTTCGAGTAGTTTTTATGATACAATTTCATCTCAGGTGATCAACATTATAATTATCACCTAAGGTTTAGCCTTAGCAATGGTAGCAATATAGAACATTACATTCTGAATGCTCACTTTAAATTATAACCATTTTGACAGCTGTGCTGCTTAGCATTATCTGAGGAAAGCAAATGCATAGGGTATTTGAATGTGAGTGTTGATGTTTTTCAGCCCAGTCACTTAGAAACTAAGCTTTTTCTCAAGCATGAACTGAACTGGTTTGCTGTACATTCTATGTTGTGACCCTTTGCTCAGTTATATAGCACAGGCTGGTTTCCTAGAAAGGTACCGTATAAAGGGGTACTTCCTACTGCTCTCAGGTACTATGGCAATTCAAGATTCACTTTGTGTTATGGTAGTGAAACCTCCATAGTGCCTATGACTTCTGAAGAGACCAAATGAAAGGAAATAGCACTTTTCATGAGTCATACAATGATCAGGTTATTGTGCTAGCTGAGACCGAGCTGACGACGCTTCTGAATACACTACGGTGCATTGTGCTTTCCTGGTTAAAAAAAATAAAAATCACCTCAAAGGTGTGTAACATAAACACTGAGAGATTTCTGACTCTCCAGGTGAAGCTGCTGATATACCAAAGCAGGTAATTTTATTAACTGTGGTATAATCTTTGACAGATGCCTCATAAATATGCACTGATCAAATCTAGTCTAGCTTATTGGCTGGGAATCATTTCACCTCCAAAGAAATTTACAGGACTGAAGCCAATACTTTGAGATATTTCTCTGCCCAGTTTGCTCCTTTGAGGCTATTCAGGTGGCCGAGAGAAAAAGTATGTGCCTTCTAGGATGGGCAGACAGCTGAGAGAGAGTCTTTCTTTTCTGAGTGTGCCTCTCAAGACACGACCCATAATCTTGGCTTTAGGAAGCAGTGCGTATGTGCTGCCAAGTTTGTTTTTGTGGCACACGGCTGTTTTTCAAAGTTGCTGCTTGCTGGGACTCTTGGAGGCTTTTAAACAGACTCATATTTAGCTACCACAGCACCTCTCCATCTCTGGAGGCTCATCTTTGACCGTCTGTTTTTGGGAGATGAAAACTGCTTCCAGTTCCTTATTTCTTTGTCTGGTAAAATCAGGGGAATTGGTAGAGTGCTGTAAAATTGGAAATTTGGACTTGATCTTCCATCTACAAAGAGGGAGAATTCTATTTTCTTTCACCAGGGACGGCAACATTCGCAGTTGACTAGTGGAAAAGGCCAGTTCTACTCAAAGATGTTGTGAGGCACTAATGTATGGAGTGACCAGTTTATGGAACAGGATGACAGATGGAAAACAAGACAATTATGCCAACAGAAATTGTTTCAATCATTTCATGTGCCCTAAAGTGTTCTGCATAAACTTAAAGGTGGGAGGGGAGAAAGAGGGTTTCTGCTTTCTTAACTGTATTGTAAATGCAGTAGGGAGAGTGATTTATGGACTTAGTAACATAACCTAATGCCAAATATTGAAGTCCCCCATGTTTCACTCATTCATACTGCTTCATACATGCTTCATACAAACAGTCATACATGAAGGACAGGAGATAACAACACTTCGTAAACTTCAGGGACATGTAGTAATAAAACCTCAATTTTCCTTGTTTGCAAAACAATTGATCCAGCAATATGCATCCATTCCGGTTGATGGAAATACTTGATTTTCAGAGGTTGAATTATCCTTTGTACTATGCACCATGATTATTTTCCACTGGAGTCTTTCCACTGTAGAAAATTCAGTGTATTTGCCTCTTTATATCACTAGAGTTGGTGAAATACGTGCCTGGATTGGTGAGCTCTGAGCCTGATTTTCTGCTCCTTTATCCTGCTTTTCATGCCTTTCACCTCTACTGACTTCAGTAGTGCACAGATTCAGAGGCTTCACTTAAATGGACGAATTTGCTTTTGAACATGTTTGTGTTTTAATAAAGGCCTCGGTATTACTTTGGATGAAGAGGAGTGTCACTGAGAACAAGACATGGTCCAGGAAGCTGTCTCTCTGATGTAACAGTGTGAAGAATAGAGTCGTGAATACTTTGGGTTTTGGGTGTTGATATCAAATCAGCGCTGCTTGGTCTGTTGCGCCCCTGTCCATCTCTAGATGCAGGCCTGAGGTGAGATGAATCAGGAGGGCTGGTGAGCACCCTTGCTGGAGCTGAGCGTTGTCTGAAGAAATGTTTATTGGAAACAAATTAATGCCTTAATGTGCTGGCCGCCTGAACTTGCTCTTTATAAAACACAGCTTGGCTAATGCGTAATTGTATCCTGAGAAATCTGCTTGCTCAAATCTTAAAAGAAATAGTTATCTTTTAACTTGTTACTTTTGGTATAGTAAAGGCAGCAAAACATTGTTTAAATGGAATACCTCAATGACGCAAAAAAAGAATTAATTTCTTACATCAGTGCCGGTCTGTCTAATGGAAACCTCCAGAATGAATGGGCTTCTGTTTCTTGCTGCAAGCTGTTGCTATCATGTAGAGGAGCTATTGCTCTATCAGAAATCATGCCTAAGCCTATTATTCCAAGGAGACAATTTTGTTATAAAGAAGTGATTTGTTATTTTAAAGCCTTGGCAAATAAACACATAAAAAAAGGGTTCATTTGGAGACATGGCAATAATTCTGGGTAGGAAGCTATGATGCTAGTTTACTTCATTTTATTTTAGAGAAGGGGACAGAATTTGGCGTGAGCAACAAATCTATACAAAGTCATTTGTCAAGCTCAGCTGGCATCAGTGTGATGTCCTTGAAAGTACACTGCTTCACCTCTTACATACTCTGATATGGAGGAGAGGCTGCTGTTTTAAATCTAAAACGTTGAGAAAGGCAATGTGCAAACAGCTGGCACTAGATTTTAGTGAAAATTCAGGAATGTGCTAAGACAGGAATAGACTATATACAAATTATTTTGACTTTTTCACATAAAGGCAGGTTTGCCTGTATTGACTGTGCTACCAGATTTTACTGCTTTTTCATCTTATTGAAAACCTTGGACACTGTAAGGTACATGGTCAATAGATGGCAGCAAGTCATTTAGCCTGACTATTACCTCTTCTGGACAATCCTCTGTACACAATCAATACTTCCCTTCCCCTTTTAAGAAAACACCTCCTTCTTCTTTGCAATTTTAAAGGCTGCAATGAGATGTATAAACCAATGACAATTATTCATGTGTTTCATCAAACAAATATACTGTTGCAGATATCTAGTGTGTCTGGTTTTAAAAAAATAACATTATAGTTTAACCTCCATGTTTCTTCAGCTCAACAGATACAAAGCCCTTTCACTGGGATCCAGAGTGATAAGAATTAGTGATTTCCTGAGGAAATGTGTTATCAAGGCACAGCGGAGGAGCTAGAGGGGAACTCCTATAGCGTACACAGTTCCCCCCATAATGCCCTTACATGTCTTCATGACAGTGAGTGAAACTGGCAGGAAGAGAAAGTTGGTAATAGGGATTTACTGAATGAAGAAAAGAGCAATAGTTCTTTTAAGTACAGGAGCTGACATTAAAGTTACTCACAGAAATATTCCTTCCAGGAACTGCAGTAAGAGCTCATTATATTATCCAAGCTGACCGCACTTCCCCAAAGGAGTTTTCATCTACTAGTTCAGTGCAGGAGCTACAACACCAGGGCTTTCTACAGGCTTAGTCCTGGCTCTGACACTAATTTCTTGTGCAGACTTGGAAATGGATGAGAAGATCTCTTGATGAAATCTGTAGGAATCTATAAAGCAAACCAGTACCTGACCCACTACCCAGTCTTTCTCTTCTGTAATCTTTACTTCTCCCTGATATTCCAATATGACTGTATTAAAGCAGGAAAGTCCTGTGAAGGAAGAGGAGGGAAAGGCATATTGGTTTTGTTATTAATCTCTTGCAAAGCTAATTGTGATTACAGTGGAAAATAATTATTTCCTCATTGCTATTGCAACATCAAGCAACTTGGGAATCATTGCCAAACCTTGAAATGTGCTAGGACTACCTCTTTGCTGAGTGATTAGTGTTGTTCTGCTTTGAGTTGATACATGCTTGATAGTTATACTGGCAGTATTGACACCTTTGAATGTTCTTATAGAAAGTTAAGATTCATTTGAGAAAGGATAAATAATATCACATTCTAAAATGAAAAATGTGATGATAAAACCTTGAGTTTCACAGTTTATTCAGTAAAAATGCATTTATTTAAGAGAAGTCTGAGAAATAAATATGTTTTACATCCTCATTTTATTATATGTATGTATCTTGCTTTATAGCTAGTCTAGGGATTCAATACTTTAAAGATTTATAAAGCTAAGTGATATAAAGAGCATTTGAAAACAGAATCACTTTTTCTTACATACCTAGAGTAGCAGCATTTACTCTGAAGATCTCCAGGCACATCTTCCAATGTTAATTAACATAGGACCCTTGTGAGCAGAATAATTATTAATATGGTCATATTATTGGGGAGTAAACTAGCCACAGAACATGTCTATAACACTTCTAGGAATACAATAATAACTCATGCTTGACCAACTGGGTAAACTGCTATGATGAAGTGTCTGGTTTGGTAGATGAGGGGAAAGCAGCAGGTGTTGTCTACCTTGATTTCAGTAAGGCTTTCAGCGCTGTCTCCCATAGGATCCTCATAGACAAGCTGATGAAGTATGGGCTGGATGAGCAGACAGTGAGGTGGATTATAAACTGGCTGAATGGATGGGCCCAGAGGGTGATGATCAGTGGCGTGAAGTTGGAGGCTAGTAACCAGCGGTGTGCCCCAGGGGCTAATACTGGGTCGAGTCCTGTTTCACATCTTTGTTAATGATCTGGGTGATGCGGCAGAGTGTGCCCTCAGCAAGTTTGAAGATGACACAAAACCGGGGGGAGTGGCTGGTAGGTGCTGCCATCAAGAGGGACCTCGTCAGGCTGGAGAAATGAGCTGACAGGACCCTCATGAAGTTCAGCAAGGACAAGTGCGAAGTCCTGCACCTGGGGGAGAACAACCCCAGGCACCAGTATATGCTGGGGGCTGCTTGGAAAGCAGCTTGGCAGAAAAGATCCTGGGGGGTCCTGGTGGACACCAAGTTGAACATCAGCCACCAATGTGCCCTTGCTGCGAGGAAGGTGAATGGTATCCTGGGCTGCGTTAGGCAGAGTATCGCCAGCAGGTTGAGGGAGGTGATCCTTCCCCGCTACTCAGCACTGGTGAGGCCACACCTGGAGTACTGTGTCCAGGTCTGGCGGTGCCCAGTGACAGCACCAGAGGCAATGGGCACAAACTGAAACACAGGAGGTTCCCTCTGAACATCAGGAAACACTGTTTTTTACTGTGAGGTAGACCGAGCCCTGGCACAGGTTGCCCAGGGAGGTTGTGCAGTCTCCATCCTTGGAGATACTCAAAGACATCTGGACATGGTCCTGGGCAACCGGCTCTAGGTGGACCTGCTTGAGCAGGGGGTTGAACCAGATGACCTCCAGAGGTCCCTTCCAACCTCAACCTGTCTGTGATTCTCTGATTCTAACTAGGATTCCTTACTCGATCTTCCAATTTCTAACATCATCTACTCTACAAGATCCATATGATCCTAGATATTTATTCATGTTCTGATCTATATTTTTTTAGAATAAGGTTTTTTTTTTTTTCCCCCTCTCAATGTTATACTGTTTTTTTCTTCACATTTCCTGCTTCTGCATTTGTTTCCCTCCTTCTCTCCCTTCTCCCTCCATTTGGATGGATCCATTTTCCCTACCTTGATATTTTCAGGCTGTTGAAGGTGCCCGCCCCACCTTCCTTTTTCACTCCTCTCCTGCATGTAAGTCCAAATCCCACATCTACCATCACAACTGTGTTCTTCCTTTTCTTCCTTCAACAGCAGAGGGCATATGCCCAACCCATCCCTCCCTCTATCCCACTCCCCTTTCCCCATCCCTGCTATTGACATTTTTCCTAAGCTTTTGCCCATCTCTTCTCCTGCCTCTTATGTATAAGGGTGGAGTATCTTCTTCTAAACCAGATCACTTGTCCCAGCTTTGCCAATAAACATGATTTCAGAATAAATAATTAGAAAAATAAATAAAGGCATATATTCCCACAGTAGCATAGGCATGGAGTATAGGAAAGTTTGTGCTAATGTGATTATATTGAAAAATAAAGCTTCTCTCTGGCAGTGTCAGCGTGTCTGGTAGCTTCAATCTCTCTCATATCATGCTGGCAGCTCCCTCTCTTTTTTGTGCTATGGAGTGCCTCTGGCTCCTGCTGTCAGCCTGGGAAAAGGAGGAGGGCTTAACATGAGCAGTATGGCTTTGCTAGCTGGAGTTCAAATGCCCCCTTCGCTCATCCCATAGGATATTTTCTTTGTTGTGACTGCTGACACGGCACTGTGGGGATTTATCTATTTTATGACGTCTTTTATATTTGGAGCCCCTTCCCATCTACAGGTTACTTTTCCCTATTTGCCTGTTCTGAAGACACATGGCTAAAGTCTTAGCGGTGGGTGTAAACTTAAGCCTTCTCCACCCCCATGCATGATAGTTTTAAGAGAATTCCTTTGGGGGATTCTGCCCTGCGTGGGTTTGGGCTTTTTGCTATTCACTCTCTTCCTCTCCCACCCCTCTCTTCTGATCCATCCTTCTCCCCCCTGGCAGCACTGCCCCAGCCCAGCTCTTTCTCCCTCAGTGGTGCAGTCAGCTACTCCTTACTCAAGTCCTCTCCCTCAACCTTTCCCTCTGCTTGATGCTCCTGAGTCTCCAGCTGCCTCTTCTTATCATCCCCAGATTCTGGGGACCCTCTCTCTAACCAGCTTCTTACATTTCAGTCTTGCCAATCAGACCAACCCTTGGCATTTTCAAGATATTTTGGGTACCTGTGGCAAAGTTTTTTGATCTGCTCTCTGTCCTTTCTTCCAGTGACTGGTTACTGATTACTTGGCTGCTACGCCGTAACTTCTCCTTGGAGGTTTTGTTCCCCTCTTTCTGGACGAAGTTACTTTACCAGTTTCTACCCTTAGCCTCAGAGTTCTCTTCTGATCGTGATGAAAGTGTTTGTGTGCAACTATTCCAACGACTCCTAGACTAGTAGTCTTGTAGTTGACCCTACTGAGCTTGCTCGGTTTACATTTTTACAGATGTTCAGTGCAGAACCTAAGGGCCTGAGTCCTTATCTTTGTCTAGGTCTACTTGGGTAGACTTCCAGGCTGCTGCTACAGTACAAACATTAGATTAATTGCTCTTTCTATTAGCATTTAGGAACCATGTAAATTTGGGAGCAGTCTCAAATAATTTGCAGCCCAAACAGGAATCCTGGAAAGAGGGAGTTAGGGAAGGAGGGTGATCCATAATATTGAAATATGGGGGACCTTTCTTTTGCCTCTGACAGTCCTCCTGACTTTTTCTAGTGCTGAGTCGATGCTTAATCAAGCACCATTTCTGTGAAAACTTACAGGCGTGAAGCACGTGCATCAGCTTGTAGTGTACACAAGGATGCTCTTGGATTTTGGTAGGGTTGGAGCCCAATTTAAGAGTAATCTTACTGACCACTGGATGTCACTGCGACACTGCAGGAATGAAAATTAAGGCAAGGATTTTCAAAAGCATCCAAAGGATTTAAGAGCATGAGTCCTTATGACCATCATTTCAACTTAAAAGCCATCCTGTTATGGCTTTTGGGAATTTCCCTGAAATGAGTTGGGAGCCTACATCCCACTGGTGTACAGTAAGCTTTAATTCTGGGAGTTAGGCACACTACCCAAAAAATGTATCAGTTAGTGTCATACTAAAAAGTCATGTGTGTCTCTCAGAAAGGAGATTCCCAGAAGGGGTTGTGGTTGCACTGTTTTCTGTCATTGCTATAGTGAAGATTTTGATGATAAATTAAATTAAATTAGATTGTTCAAATTAAAAAAATGCAGGACTGAAGGAGACTTGAAGAGCTCAGTTAATCTACCCCACCTTAGAGTTGGAATCAGATAATGTCAATGCTAATTTAATTTGCTCTTAACAGCTGCAGCGATTCCATAACCTCATTCAGAAAAGAAACCCATTTTTTTTACTGTAACTTTCAGGTTGTGATTCCCAAACTCTTTCTATTCTTGTTCTTCCCCTTTGCAGAGATGCAAGGAAAGCAAATTAAGAGTTCTAAGGACATGTAATGCCATATAAAATAGCCTATGAAGACATAAAATAGCTGTATTATGTGATAATAAAAAAGAAAGTGAATTCTACTAAGTAAGGAAAAGAGCAATCTGGGACACTAGACTACTTAGCCAGTACCAGAAAATGGAAAACTAAAAAATGAAGACACATACATTCAGCAGATCACTTGAATTTGAGAGCATTCTTTCACATTTAGGCTACTGAAAGGAAACCTCACTTGGAGAGCTGTGGAAAGGGCTGCTGATAACAACAGAGCACTTACTGTGGCAAGACTTATAGGACCCAAATTATGGGGTATAAATATGAAAATCAAGTTTGCTCTTTAGTTACAACCGTGGTGCAGCTGGGCGTAGGGGCTGTGCTTGTATGCATACCCAATACACTTAATTCCCAATTCCTCTTATGCTTCAGGAACATCACAACTAGCCTCTGCATAGATGAGATATGGAATGGCTTGAGGCCGTGGGCCAGCTTGGAACATGCAAACCTTCAGGACTGAGTATTTGACTGTTACAGGAGCCTGACTAGGTGAGAATTTTAGACAATTCTTGAAATCCCCTGAGGCAGCTCCTGTGGTGTGTAGTCCAATTTTTATGCTTAAGTGTGTTGATTAACAACCTGGGTGGAGTGTCCCAAAGACTCATCTAGGTGGTTCCCACTGCAGAAGTGATCAAATCCTACAAAGATAAGACATTTGTAAATAGTCAAAGGAAATGGTTTCTGCAAAAACGGTCACAGTAAGACAGTATTTGTACATAGTTAAAGTACTTAAGAGATGGCCTATGAGCAGTTAGGGTATATCAGGAGGAATGAAGTGCTTTGGGCAGTCTCTTCTGATCCATCTGAAGATGCTGCAGTGGAGGCTTCTGTCACGATCCAACCATGGCTGAGTGTCCTGTCTGGGAGATTTAATTCCCTGTGCAAGCATTGCTCTAACCAAGATACCAGTAAATGATTTATTTATTTATTTATTTTAATAAAAACTTTGTCCTTGAAGGTCTGTGCGGCATTATGTAGTATTTATGGAAAATACTAGCCTATCAAATTGCAGTGATTTTGCTGTGAAAATTAATTAAAAAGAAGGCCTGAAATTTCAGGGGCAAATAATGCCAGTTTCAATAATTTTCCTAACATACTTTTGAAGTTTGCAATGGCCAAGCCACCCCCCCTGCCCCTCAAAATTGGAAGTTCATATGTATTTCATATGTATGTTCATGTGTATTTTGTTTCTCCCTTGATTCTTCTATTGCAATATAAGTACCAGTAGTCACTTTCTAACCTTAGAAACAGTGACAGCTTTTCAAGGCTAAATAATGCCTTTCATAGCCTTACTTCATTATTTCTTATTCCCCTTCAGAGATCTGTAAACACTGCCACATCTTAATTTTTATATGGCCTTTGAGTTTCTGAAGTTTCGCTGTAACTTCCCCTTGGAAAAATTAGAGCAAGTTATGCAAGTATAAATTGATGTACCTCCACTAGTGGTTCTGGCCTGTGGTTAGTATGTTGCTGTGTATTTTAAAATGCTTTAACAATTCCAGCCATAACAGGAGTCTCCAAGAACAGCTAGTCTAAAGGATTCTTGCTTGACAGTATGCCCATTAACAGGATTTCACAGATGGTCAAGCCTGAGTTTTATTTATTTCTCAAGTTAAGCCAGAGCTTTGTTCATAATTAATCATATAGTAGTAAACATTTTTCACAGCTCAGAAGTTGAATAAACATGACCCCTTGGAAGGGAAGCCGAAACTGAGAGATGATGAATATTTATTGCCGAATTACTAGCCATAAATTCAATACTAAATGGGTAAATTGTTGAATGTCAGCTAGACCCTTGTGGGTTGCATGCCACAAACAGCCTGAGCTGGAAAGTAGGGTTTGGGTTAAAGTTAGAGTTCAGCAAAAGAGAGAGCCTAGAGGTGTGGTTGGAGTGGGGTTGGAAATGAGCATCCAAACAAAAGTTAGAGCAGCCAAGGGATCTGTGCTCAGAGGATGTCTGTGGTGTGGGTCAGAGGTGGGGTCTTGGGCCAAGCCTGAGCCGGAAAGTAGGGTTTGGGTTTGGGTTAGGCTTGAGTGAAAGAGAGAGCCTGGAGGTGTGGTTGGAGTGGTGCTCAAAATGGCAGAAAACAAAATGTTTCATGTAAATGAAGGAGATAAATGGAAGATCAAGAAGTCTCAGGACATTTTATTCAAACGGAGGGGTGTGCAACGGTTATACAAGATACTGACAGGGATATTGGACAGAAACTATTTTAGAAAAGGTTCTAATACATGTCAGTGCTATTAAATCACTAAATTATATTGTGGTTTGATTTTTTTATACTGTGAAAATGGTAGAGGACTTGCCTCATGAAAATAATGAGGATACTCATTATGGTGAGTTTGCTTGTAGAAAAGTAGAGATAGACTCTCTTTTATGAGACACAAATCCTATGTGGAAATAGTAAATCTACTATAGGCATTACTTTTCCATCACATGTATTTGGATTAGAAATCCATCTTCTCTGATATAGCAACGCAGTCAAATAGCAGCATTTGCTTTGCATGTTTGGTAGGTGCACATAGATGCAACCATCCTTTCCGCGTGTAAGGGCTTTTCTTCAGTTTTCTTCTCTTTCTCCAGTCTCAGCTGATGCCAACATAGAGCAGCAGCTCTCGTGTTTTGATGGCGTGTGTATTGGCAGCTCTCATACGTACCGATACGGCAGCTTAGTTTAAGAGTCCTTGGAGAGGTACGGAAGCAATGAGTCCTTGCGTGGTCCTTGGGACTGTACTCTAGCATTGAGTTAGAGCAGGAGCTGTTTCATTACACAGTGCACTACAGGGACGTAGGTACCTCTTTTCCCATGTAAGGAATGAGTGAATGAACTAATTAATCATTAATTTCATGCCTCTCAGGCGTGAAGTTGTCTGACACTCACAAAGCCAAGGAGTTGACTCTGCTCTCCTTTACACCTTGTTTAGCCTAATGAAACAGCAATGCTTTTTTTTCTTTTAATATAGAAGAGAGCTTGGAATGGGTCTTAATAACTTTCAGATCACCTTAAAGGGAAAGTGACTTCTAAAATTTAATTGGAAGACATTACAGAGAAACAAGGAAGGTCGTGGGTTCTGCTTCAGATCCTGAGGCATGTTGATCTCCAAAACTGCCATCACAATGTGATTTAAGTACTTACTTCCTTAACAAGCACGGTGTCCATTCTACCAGCCCAAGGAAGTATGACTTTTGGCTGTTACAATCAAGTTACAAACAACCTTCTTGTTTTGGACTACACAACAGAGTGGTGACTGGTGACTCAGAAGGATATTATCACTTATGTCATGGAAGTTTGAAGTTGGCCTTGACCAAGAATTTCTACTTGGTATTCTTGGGTGTTGCTCACATTTGATGATTCCTGAGGTCCTACCCAGTGCGCAGGGTTCATTCTATTCTGCTGGTGGCTGTTACAGCCTGCAAAAGCAGATAAAGTACATGGATATGCAGGGCTTGTGGTGACACACCATGCGGGCATCAGCAGATGTTTTAGAGGGATATGCTTGTCTCACCTGATCATGGATTCCCATCTGCTGCTCTGGTCTCTACTCTCTCAGATGTGCTGGCCTTTTAGCCAGGAAGAATTAATAACCCAAGTGCAGCCCAGACACAAAGCTCATGCGTAGGAGGAGCAGGGGCCATCCTGGGTTTGGGTGATGTTTAGCAAGATCAAATCTTTCAAAAGCAAACAAAAAGATAATCTTGTCTCAGGTTTTCTCACTGCTTCCGTGGAAGAGAGGGGGTGAGAACACACTTATTTCAGAGCATGCTTGAGTCACCCCTTGGTGAAGCCTGCTCCCCTGGCTGGCAGGTACTACTTTGTTCCTGACGTGTT
Source organism: Buteo buteo (assembly GCF_964188355.1). Taxonomy (NCBI): domain Eukaryota; kingdom Metazoa; phylum Chordata; class Aves; order Accipitriformes; family Accipitridae; genus Buteo; species Buteo buteo. Next base: position 3,425,153 of record NC_134178.1, read on the forward strand.
TCCAGCATCCCTCCTGAAGATGGGGAGGGTGTGCAAGAAAGGGGTGCAGGGTGCAAGGGCTCCCCTGGTGCTCTGGGTACACTCTAGTCTGCTTGCTGTCCTCAGGATTTAGGGAGTTGTAGGCAGGCTTCATGTCCTTTGCTCTCAGTGTCTAGGATGGAAATGGGACTTCATACTCCCAACTTCTTAGGTTTGTATTTTTTCCTTGAACATTTGTTTGTTTGGGTTTTTTTTGTTCCTCCCCCAAAGAAAATCTGCTTGCGTTTTCTATATTTATGCTTACTGGCAGGTGGTTAAGAGACTGGTTGAGTAAATTACAACACTTAACAGAGCTTTTGTCTGACCGCCACAATCCTCAGCACATGCAAGGTCTTCACTGCAGAGGCAACCCACTTAGCAAGGTGCTAATTTACTTCAAGGAAAGACATTACTGATCACAGTAGATTTCTACAGCAGGTGAATGTGTAATTCATAATGAGTAATTTATTAAAAGTATTTAGCCTCATTATCTGCTCCCAATAAGTCCAAGAGTAGTTCAGAATGTTCTTATGTTTGTTATTAAATGTTCCTGCTATCTCTTTCTCTTAGATTTATTTTTCTGACTTGCTCACTTAACTATAACTTGGCCAGATCACTCCAGGAGTGGACAGGTGTGCAAACTCTTCCTTTGCATATGTAGGCTGAAAATAAGATTTATAAAGTTTTTTGGTACATTTAATTTTGAATATTTGTTTCCCATAAGTGCTTAGCATCAGCCCATGAAAATTTAATGGAAAACTAGCACAAAATGAATCCTTTAAAAAGGTCCACAGATAATAAACAGAGCATTTGTGTTATGCTTTCTGACCAAGATTTCTGAACAATTGTATTTCGTGTGTGTTTTTTTTTTTTAATTAGACATCTAAAAATTGATGTAGGAATATCCAATGGAAACTGTCAAGCTTTCTGATTTGTAAAAATCATGACATTTATTTAAATGCATAGATTTGGACATACCAGCCTAATGGCAGATTCCTGTTTTCAAACTAACAGGAAAATATTGCTTAATCAATCCTCAGAGTGATCATGCTAGGTAAGTTGGTTCCATACTACAATTTTCCTTTGGCACTGGCTAAACCTACAATATTTGGGTGGACTGCATGAGGACCTCTTCTGTGGTCTCTTCACTGAAGAGAAATTGTATTTTTCAATAGAAGGAGCACAGCGCTGTGGTTGGTGGCAGGCGTGTTCTTGGGGAGGAGAGAGGAAGTACTAGTGAGGTGTTGAAAAACAAAGACAATTTTTCTCAGTTTTTATGTATCCTTGTAGCTGGAAAACTGGGACCCTTTAAAGTATGGAAGAAAATGAGGTGTTTTTTTTGCTTTGTTAGCTCCTTCTTCTTTCTGTTAGATCTTCCCCATGATCTCCTTTTTCTTGCACACTTTCTCCCAAGGATTCCTCTTCCCCACTCGGCTCTGACATCCTTCTCCTTCTCTCTAAATGCATGAGCGCTATCCCACCACTTCCTAAGGAAACAGCAAGTAACTCCTTCAGCAGTTACTCCATTTTGCAGCACTACAGTCTGCGTGCTGAATCCATCCCCATGTAGATCCCAAACCACTCAGGCTCTTTTTATCTCAGGCCAGCTCAAACACTTGTGACTTAGCAGCATCCTTGCCCTGCAGCCCCCACGTGAGACTGTTTTCATCCTACCATGTCGAAGTCCCTCTTCACCACTCCCATTTAATAGCACCAGGCTTTTCATATTCTGCATGTGCACAGCACACATAAAACCCCCCACTGTCCTGCCATAGTTTCTAGCTTTAAAGCTTGGGAAAGCAATCATAAGCTCTGAAAATTCTCTTCTTCCCTGTTACCCATTGTCACTGGGTTGAGGAAATCATAACCCTTTCCCAGCAGCTTAAATGGAATGACCTGAGCAAAAAAATGCAATTGGCAGGCAGCAATCTTAAACATGCATCAATATCACTTGCCTTTTGCTGAAAGCTCTAGAAAACCAGGACCAAAGATAATGTGGAGGGTGTAACATGAGATTCCAGAGTCCGCCATAGCCTGGCAGATGCCAAGCACTCTGCTCCGTGGTTGCTCCATTTTCTTGACAGCCTATCTGCTACCAGGACTCTGGAGAGTTGGGGGCTGAGGACACTGTGTGTCAGTACCACTATAATGTGCCTTGTGGGGGTAATCCAGCCAAGGCACGCATTCCTGGTACGGTGACTCATTCCTTTGCCACCTGTAGTCTACTAATTTGCTGCAAGGCAGGGTTCTCTGTCACCACGTCTGTGGTTGGGGCCTCTGGCTCCGTAGAGAGGATTGAAATTAAGGCACCATGTGGTGATATTGCATCCTGCTGTACCTCAGCCATGGCATGTAACAAATAGACCTAATTGGAAAGTTTTAACTTTTTTCTTTCCAGCAGAAACACCCCTCTTAATTTTCCATGCCAGCTTCCAAGGGAAGGGTTTCTGTTCTCTAACTAGCGGTAGGGAAACTACTCCTTTGACTTTTCCACTTTAAATATATAGCGGTTGGGGCAGAAAGCTGGCTGTGAATGTATTGGTACTTACTTGATGGGAACCTTTGTCCCTCACTTGTCCTGTCTGGGGACATGCTGGAAGAAGCTGTGGTCCCAGCGGGAATGCCTGCAGAAACCAAGACGGGGAGTGGGCATTGGCTGCTGACCCTGTCCTAGCAGATTGCCCACTGACCCTCTCCTCCTGAAACTCCGGGAGAGACTTGCCAGGTGCTGTGTGCTGAGAGTGGAGCCATGTCTCTGTGATCCTCCAGACTGTGCTTTCCACCATGCTTTTTTTTTTTTTCATTGTTTAGTTTAGTTTCTTTATTATGAACAGCTGTTTGAGTATTAATGTTGCTTGTGGTATGATGCGTTCATAGTAAGATGAGGAAAACAGCTGGCCTGGGTGGGGTGGAACAAAGACTCGGTGACGATAATGTGGTTTTTAAATGTCTTTTTTAAAGAAAGACTAATGAAACGTGTGTGAGAGTGTGCGTATGTGTGAGAAAGAGGTGAAACATAGTACAGTTTGAACGCTGTCAGATGCTTTACAGCTAGGACACCATTTTTTCTCCTACAAAGGCTGATGAAATACAAGTGCCATTTAGGCATAGGATTTACAATTACTTTAGCATATGCCCTGAAAACATGCATATCTACAGGGGATAGTAGTTCATGGAGAAAACAAGTTGGTGCTGAGAAGTTCAATTACTCTCCTGAAATATCAATAATGTAGCTGGAAGAAAGAAAAAACAACAGGCCACTTCCTCTATTGGATGTATTCTCAAAACGTCTATAAAGGCTTGCTGCCAGCAGCAAGAAAGTAATAACTATAAATGTTGCTCAGTGGGAAGACTTAGTGATAGAGCCCCTCTGTTTGAAATTTTACCAAGGCCCTGTCAACACAGTGCTAACTTTCATGCTTTTGCATTCTTATTTTTATTATTATTTCTATTATTCTTGGCAGGTGCATGTGTTGGTAGGTGAACTCAGGGTTTCCCTCCCGGCAAGGCTCTCTGTCTTTTCAAGTCACTCAACATAAACCTGCAGTTTCCTGGCCCTGAACTCTGCTGAAATTCATTTTAAATATACCGTTCTTGATGGTCCCTATAGCACTTTGTGAGGTTCTGTTGGATCCTCTTAAAGAAAGCTTAAGCGTCAGAATGAGCAATATAATTGTATTCCTTAAATAATTACCAAACTGTTTCTGCAATTCCTTTTAGTTGGCAGTTAGGGTTGAAGTCTTTAATAATAAAAATAAATAATAATAATAATAATACCCATGTTCTAAGCTTCTTGAGGCAAAGTGTTATGTGCTTTGTCTTCTTCTTAAGGTACTGGCACCTGTGCCTGGTCTCAGCAGCACAAGATCTTGTGCATGTGAAGAAAACAAGGAATATTGCACCATTGCATGTGGGAGCTGACAGAGCTTCTCCATCGCGTGGGACCGCCTTCTATCGGAAGAGCTCCTGAGAAATCTTCTGGGCTCACCTCTGAGGAAGAGATGTTGCTGACCTGAGGTGCTGAAAACAGATTGAGGTGAATGAATTGATTTTTTCTTTTCCTAGGAGCTTGAAATGAACAATAACGTCTTTTCCCCTCCTCCGATTTCTTCTTTTTTTTATAACCATTCTCAGCTGAAGGTTTTAAAAATGTTTTTACAGTTATTTTACGTATTTCAAAATAACATTTATTAGCCTAATACCTCTAATTATGCATGATGGGTGAGTCATGTAGACTGTGCTCCCACATTTTCTTCAGTTGAATTCTTATACTTACTTACCTAATTTGGCAGCAGTGGCATGGCTAGGTGTTAAATGAAATTAATCCTACTAAGATTAACTCTCAGAGACAGACCTATAGTGCAACAAGGACTTTAAGATTCTGGTCCTTCTAGGTTTTCCCTATTTTTCCATTGTTGGGATCATTACTTCAAACAACGCAAGCTCAGAAGACAAACACGCGTGTGGAGGTGGAGTGGTGTGAATGCAATCAGGCTTTTGGTTCAGCTAGTGAAATTTACTGCTGCTAATGAATAAATTTATACAACAAGAGCAGTTCAGTTACTTTGGGGGTGAGCACAAGACAGCAGGGAGACACGAAAGAGCTTCAGAGTGGCCTTATGTTAGCATTTAATTTTGGATCAGCAGAGCACTTCTGAAGCAAATCTCCCAAATTTCTGCCTTGCTGTGCTGTGGTTTGCCCCTGGGAGCAGTTCCAGGACATGGATTCCTGGTTTCCACTGGCATAGGGATGGTCTTTGCTTGCTCAGGGATGCTCAGTCCACACAACTACACCGACACTTGTCCAGATGAACCCTCCTATAAACACCTGTAGTGTGGATATCAGGTCCCCAGTACCACCAGTTTGCTCCTTAGATCTTTGTGGCACACTGCAAGCTAAAGTAGACAGAGCTTCAGTGCTGTTCAGCCAGTATGACCCTTCATTTGGATGATGAAGGACCATGACAAATGGGCTGGAGCACTTGCCTTGACTTTTAATTACAGGCAGTAAATCTAGATGATACCTGTTACTGCTGTTTATGGTTGTTGTCAAACATCTATAAAGTGGAGATACTTCCTGCCCACAGAGATTGGCTCTTAGTGTGCTGTTTCTGCCTGACAGTGGATACGCTAATACACCCAAAGAAGTCCCTGAGGGAAAATGCAGGTGAAAAAACAATCTGATTTTTAATTTGGGAAGCGATGTGTGGAAAGTTGTTATTTCAAAGGTGGGTTTAGCTCCTGTGGCAGTTTTGTCTTCTGCACTCATGAGCCTCCCACCGCAGCTCAGTCATTTCCATAGCACATGCCTGTTTGGCTGGCCAGAAATGAAGGGTAAGGCTCTTGTGGATGATACCCTGCTGACTACACCAATTTGTTGTGAATGGGTGATTTAGATCACTTAAAGAACTGCTGTCAAAGTTATTGGCAAAAGTGGTTTTAATATGATGTAAAAGCGTGACTTCACAAAGTTCGATGGCAAGGTCCACTCTATTATTGTATGGGACAATCATTTGAACAATGATTCAAAACTACCAAGACACAAATCAAAGTTACCAAGACAAAATTAAAGTTACCAAGTTACAAATCAAAGTTACCATGTTACCATGCGTGATATCGGTCGCTTACCAAAGATCTGTCGTTGGCAAAAGGTCTCTCTGCCTTGAGAGGCAGCCTTGAGAGGTGTCCCAGCTCAAGGGGAGATCACTGCCACGCAGCCAGGCTGCTTAGCTGGGAGACCTCAAAGAAGGCTCATGTAGGCTGTCATATTTATGGAATAAAGTGGTTGGCATGTAGTCAAATTACATGTGATGGAAAAGGTATGCATGAGACTCCTTGTACCCACAGCCGCTATTCATGTGTTAATCGCATGGTTGGTGTTCCAAGCTCATATGCCTCGGTGCTCACTGGGTCACTCTGCTCCTTTGTGGGTTTTCAGAGAATAGATTGAAACTAGAGTTCTTGGCCCGTTTACGGTTTAGGCCTTTACCTCCTTTGGAACCTGAACCAAACTACCGCTAGTTTGGTTAAGGGGTTGAGTGCGTCTGTCACACAGTGCCCTTTAGATCATGGCCCTCCATTTCAGTCTTCCACACGTTGGGTATGGGCTTCCTGCTCCCCGGCTGGTTAAAATGAGCAGCACATTTTCTGACACAAGGGAAGTTGCGGCTTCTTTGGCTGTATTTTTTTATTACGAAGTCATATTGTGTTCATGTGTCATAATAAATGCACACACACACACATAAAGCGCTCTGACTGTGTTACAGTAAAAACTGGAAGAAGATTTATTGAAGTCCTAATTGTTTTACATAATAGGAAGTGAACAACTATGGTCTCCAGCAGTATCTGATATGTTACCTTTGGAAACTAAGGAATTTCATGGAGTTCCTTGTATTTTCTATAAATAGAAGAATATATATATTCAGTAATCAGTAATCTTAATTTACTATTTTTTTTAATCTCTGGGGGTACTTGGTTTCCTTATTAGGTATTTGAAACATCTGAGCTTGTGTGTTCACTAAAAAATGTAAGCAGTCAGACTGGGGAGAAAGACAAACTTCAAAATCAGAAAATGTACTTGAGGCATACATTTATGAAAGACAAAGCTTAACATTACACTTTGGACAATGGGCTGGTTAGGTTATATAGAAGGCTGCTTTAAGCAGTCATGCAGGTGATCAGCTGAAATCATTTGCCTTATACATGTTATTCTTTCATTAAAAGGTCAAATAAAATTGTGCTGGAAACCTAGTGGGTACTTTAAATGGCTAGTTACTCAAAATGGCCCTTTGGGGGTGGCACTAAAGAGTGTCTCAAGTGCAGGTTTTGTTGTATTTTTTTCCATATTCATTTTTAGGGTAGAAAAATAACCAAAACCCAAATGCTGTTTTCTTAATGATGCTATCACACTGAGCTCTTCCTGTTGTTTGCACTCTTTCTAGATGGTGGATACGCCTCCTCAGTAAAAATACAGAAATGTGAGGCTGTGTCCCTACATGTGATATCTTGCTATTGCAAACAATCCTATTATACAATGGCTTTCAGAAGTCTTTCGAGCTCTTTTTTTATGAAAAAAGTAAAGCTGTCTGCCATTATCTGAACTAATGGAGGGCTTTGCTCACTGTTGCAATGCTCTTAAACTTTCCTCGGTATTCAGCTTAAATTAATTCCTGATTAATTTTATAAGCACTTATTAATCACAGTGAACACTGTTCTAGAGGCTGGACTGCCTTGGAAAATATACCCATGAGGTATTTGGAGAGAGGAATATTCTCACTCAGCCTTCATTTTGCCTGACTAAACAAGACAGGTTCTTGTAGTTCCTTAGCCTAGTAAGCTCCTCCTTCCTTACCTAAGATTAATGGCTTCCCCGCAACTACTTCAGTTTAGCTTTGTCACCTGCTGGTGACTGGAGGTGGATGGACTATGTTAGATGAGAGATTCTCTGTGCCCTGTACAATGTCATTAGCGCCTGGAGAATTCATCAATACCAATACATCATGGAACTGCATTTGGCTTTCTCCTCAAAGTCAGACTGTTTTAGTGGCTTGCAGGCATTTGGTCAGGAGGTTAGCAAACTTGGGCTCTTCTTTTGAGATATTTTGAATTAATGAGAACTGACTACAACTGCTGGAGCATATTACAAGCTGTTGTTGTATTAATTCATGAAACATACTAAAATATGCTGGATATGAAATCTCCTGAATGCTTCTTTTCACTTGGGTTTTCAACCTGTTCCAGTGGGTGGCACAAGAAGCACAAAAAACCAGGTGAGTTTTCATTACAGCATATCCCATAGGATTTCTAGTTAGTAACTATTGTAGTTCTTAGTTAAAATAATAAAGAGACTCATGAGGGTAAGGAAGTGCATTTCTCAAACTAATTCAAGATGCTCAGCTCCTTTTTGAGCTGTTTGGTATCACACATTGTGAGTGTTTCATTCTTCAATATTGTTTTATCTTCAGCCCTGTCTGCAGATACAGGTTTGAAGGGGTCAGGCTGTGAGCTTCCCATCCTGGGAGCGCTATGGCTGAGGCCAGATGTGTTGGGCGTTGTGTGGGAGCTGCAGATCTAACCTGGTGTGTACCCACCGAGTGACTCTGTTGTATGTGTTGTGTGGGCTCTGCATTGCAGCAAGTTCAGGCAGAACTGTGCGTGTATGCGCGGTATCTGGCTCTTTCAGTGACATTGAAATGATCTTTATTATATTCAATTCCAAGTTTATGGCTGGGCCCGAAAAAAGAAAATGAAAAGGATCTAATATAAGTGCTGCAGCTAAGAGATTGCCCTAGAGAACATCCTACCCTAGTGTTTTGTGGGCGGGTATCTGGGGTGTTATATGAAATCTTATAATGGACGTACAGATGCTCCATCCATCGCGACACATCCACGTGGTTGCCGTGCCACTGAAAACTTGAAAGGAACAACTTACATTTGGTTGGCAGAAGTACAGGCAAAACCAAACCTTGCCATGACAGAAGGATGGATTTTGTGGAGCAAAGTCACTGGGGATTTGAAGACACCGTAGAGGGTTGGGAACATCAGTGGGTATTTCAGGTCAGTGGTAAGAGAGGCTGCGAACATTGTGACAGGTTTCAGGAGGCCTGGAGAAATCAGCTGGGTCTGAGAGGGCTGTAGGTGGGAGAAGTCCCTGTGCTGTCCCACACTCTTGCCAGCCCATGGACTCTGACCTCCTTTCTGAAGCAGGAAGGCTATGGATACAGGAGAACTAGAAAGCAGAAGTTGGCTGTTTGGGCCATGCCTGCTGTGAAGTCCAGCAATCTGCTGGGCCATTGACAGCCTACTTTGTCTACTGTTAGAGGGGACCTTGGATGCTAAAGGCAAGCATATATGACAGAGTCAGAGGAGAAAGGTGTAGGAACAGAGCACAAAAGGAAGAGTTCCTGGTTAGAAGACAGTCTAGTAATAAGTTCTCCAGTGCAGCATTTTCCCAACTGACCAAAGTTAGCACTTCTCTGGGAGATGGTTGTTCCATCAGAAAGAAATTGTCTTTTAATCTGGGCAGCTTCTAGTAGAAGTCTGTTGGATTTTGGCAAGCGGTGCTTGGAAATGCCTGAGTCCCTGGGCCGCTGGTGCTTAGTGCCCTCGTGGGAGCTAAGAGCTGGCAACTGTTACGTGTCCCAGAGTTTCTCTGGTCTTCTGTGCTTCACTGGGACCCCAAAGATGCATCACTTGTGAGCTCTGAAATGCTGGTTTCAGGGGGATGTCTGTGTGTGTCTTAAGTCCCAGATGGGCTGGCCAGGAGCCTGAATGATTCACCTCTGAAGTGCTTTGGCTCCACAGCCCAGGTGTGCTGGGCTTGCAGGCTCTAGGGAGCTCACCATTAAGGTACGGGACTGTGTGGCACTGGCAGTGCGTGCTCTTCACATGACTGATACAGGTTTCTATCAGATTTGGGAGACTGCTGAATTCCTGGAATTGGGAAGGAAACAAAAGAAGAAAACACTGAAGAGGTAAAAAATGGTGAAGCAGCAGCAGCTAAAATCTCCTGGGAATATGGAGGAGAAGATTTAAGACTGGAGAAGATTTAACCACTGGTCTTTTCTGTGTCTAAGTCTTAACACAAGCCACAAAGTCAGGAGGGAGTTTTATTTCTGGCTGTCACTGATTTTGAAGCACAGAGCATTTAATACAATCCAGCTAACTGATGGAGAAGAATTATTCATCTGCATTACAGAAATGTGAAGAATCATTTACTTCACATGAAAAAATAAATACAGAAAAATGACAAGAAAAAAGGTGGAAATGGAGACTTTGAATCTGCAACCTCAGACTAGTCACAACCATGCAATTCTTGGAGGCTGAGGCGCTGATAAGAGATCAGAATCTGACTGGGAGCTGAGCCAAATCCCCAAGGAAGGATGATGGTGAGACTCAGAGTTTAATCTTGAAAAGCAATGAGAATTTGCTGGCGCAGCAAGCCACCTCGCTCGCAGGAGTTTAGCGAGCTGTGCTTTGGTGATGCCCAGGTTGGTACAGCATCCGCAAAGCAGCTCTAAGCCCCACCAGAAGCAGAGGGCAGGTGCAGTTCAAAGTGGGCATCCATTAGAAGTAGCAGCAGTGTCCCGTCACTGCAGGGCATTGCCACTCCGGCAAGAGACATGTTATCATTGGGACCTCCCTGCTCTCTGCAACGGCCGGGACCCACTCGCAACTGTTCCCTGTGGCCCGGGGGCATTTGCTAGTCAGGGGAAAATTTTAGCTGAAGGAAGGTCTAGTGGTGGTGTGGTTTTACTCGCTTCTCTGTGTTTCCCCGGCTGTGTCCAAATCTCCTCTCCTTACTTCCAGCCCCAGTCTTACTCTTGGCCTTAATTCTCCAATGAGAGGCTGAATTTTCCCTAAGAGTGCGGCAATTCCCCCTGTTTTTTGTTGTTTTGATTCATCTGCCCCAAGGTACTCAGCACTGTACAGTTCAAATTCTTTCATGATCTGTTCCCCCGGTGAAAACAGAAAGCACAGAGGGGGGCAGTGACTGGTGGCAGGGAACCGCATCCACTGGATGCGATGGGGGGATGTCTCTTCTGCCCCCCACATCCCCACGGGGTGTTGGCAGCAGGTCCTTTCCCCTGGCTGACTGGGGCTCAGCTTCCTCTGCTTTTCTTTCCCTGCCCCAGGAGATGATGGAGAGCGAGGGTTTTGAGCCCCGCTCCCTCCGAGGGGGCTGGAGGCGGCCGGGAGAGGCTAAGAAACTGGCAGGAGAAACCAGAGAAAGGAGGTGGCCGAGGCTGATTCAGCAGGCAGTCCTGTCCCACAACACCAGTGTTTTAGTTTAGAGCTGCCTTTCCAGAAGAAAAAGCCCTAAAGTAGAAAACCTTGCCCCGGAGCTACATCTCTCCCGGAGACCCCAAAGGCAGGGCGCTCAGTGTTCAGGGGATGCAAGTCTGCAGGAAGATGAGCAGAGCTAGCTGGGATCTTTTCCCAATTTTCATTTCATTCAGGTCCTCAGATGACACGTCCTTGTGCAGTCTCAGAGCACAGAGCGTTCACATGAGTAGAGCCGCATGCCGTATGCTTCGAGTCGGGTGGTTGTATTAGTGCTGCTTTGATGACTGCGCTTCACAGAGTCGTAAGGGAAACAGAGGTGAAGTTGCTTTAGGCTGTGCTTTGCCCATTTCAACTTTGGATTCTGACTTCGTGCCACTGAGTTGCTTTTATTCCCACTGCAGCAGGAGAGATGTATGGAGATAAAAGTCTTCTGGATGGCGCAGAGAAGAGAAGGGGTGTCACTTGGTGGTTTGTGAAAGCTAGCCAAACAAAGCAGGTCGCATAACTATGCAGTACCCTTAGGGAACAAGGTGCATTTTTTCCCTTGCTGTTCAGTAAGTGACCCAGTTTGTGGTAGTTTTTAATATCATATTGCAACTTTCTGTTTTACACAAGCTGATGGGAGGAGTCAGCAACTTGGTTACAACAGTCCATAAAAAAAGGCAGTATGACCCAAAGAGAGACTGACATTTGTTTTTTAAGTAGAGGTAAGGGTCAATTCTCCCATTAAATTGCTTGCCTTGTCACACTCAATAGGTGCTACTCCTGAGGATCAGAAGGAAACCACGACATTGTAGTTTTTTCCTATTTTTTGTGAACACTAGCCACTTTGAGCTCCTTCATACATATTTTTGTAGGTGCAAGTTGTCTATTAAACTAGCCCAGAAGCATACTAAAATAAAATTAGCAACAATCCTGCAGACAGAACAAGAGGATAAGGCACAGCACGACCTCCTTGGTAGATATTACATTTGTGATAGGTATGGAAGCCAGACCAGGGAGCTCACAGGCTTCCCAGTCAGCATCTTAAGTTTAGGGTATCTCATTAAAAACCATATCCTTCATGGGTTCTATAAAGCCTGCATTATCCGTGGATCTTTTTCCCAAAGCTTCTATTTTTAAGCCTTCCATAACTCCTTTATTGCTTGCAGTATCTGTTTCAGAGTATTACGCTGGCAGAGAGCACTGGCTCAGTAGCAACTGGCGTGTATGAGTCAAAACAAGGCCGGTGGGAAATATATTTTAGGACAGAATTGTCTGAAATAAACCACAGGTGAACTGTCGTTGGGCATTAGTGTACCTGAGGAAATGTGCTGTTCTGAACAGTGAGGAGAGGCTTATCTGGACTTCACAGGTAGGCTGTGACAAACACGACCAGCCTTGCCCGAGGCAAGAGCTGGAGATTTCTGGGTAATCTGCTCCACATCGTATTCTCGAAAATGTGGATGAAACTGGCGGTGTAATGCAAGGAAATTACCTCCAAAATGAACGGGGCGGGGGACTGAAATATTGTCTCATCAGTGTGCAGCTGAGATGAAATCCGAAATGGGAAAAAGTTTGCAAAAATGCATGCAAGGGGAAAGAAATAGAAATATATAAATAGAGGAAATCGAGCAATAGTACGTCCTCAGCGGTCTTCACCTACGTAAACCAGGGTGCCTGACCTCTTTTGCTAGATGGGACATACTGTGTTAGGGGTATTGCCATTACTAGTCCCAAGGGAGAGCATAAGAACTGGAGCAGGTCTTCAAGTGCATAACAGAAATTAAAAATGCTTGCATTTATTAACGGATTGCTTAAAATCACTGTTACTTTAATAACACTGCTATGTGAATTTCATTAGCAGCAAGCCACTGGTAAGTAATGGCTCTCAGTTATTATACAGGAGAAATACCTATTGTCCTTCTACTGGAAAGGTTCCACTGGTAAAATTGCCTAAAGACAAATTGAACTGGACACTCTCCCTCCTTCCCCTCCAACTGGTTTCCTCCAGAGACTGAATTCACCCCACAGTCTTGCAGAAAAAGGTCTGGTGTGTGGAACGATCCCTGCATTGAGTGAGCACAGAGAACACCTTCAGTTCTAGTTAAATTAGTTCAAGATGGATCTAGTCCCCAAAGTCTTCATCCCTGGATAAATCCACCTCCCCACTCCCAGAGTTTTTTACTCTCAGCAGCTCATTTCTCCTTCCCTCTGTGACAAGCAAAGCATTAAGTATAAATCTTTGCTATGACATCTATTTTTAAAGTAGGTGGAATGGCACTGAAGGGAATAAAAAGCAAAACTGAACAGCATTTCTTGTTGTCTTTTGATTAAGCTCCCCCAGCTGTGAATAAGCAAATGTCATCAGCATCGGCTTCCCTTTACGTGTGCCTGAGAGGGAGCAGGTTGGTTTGCAAGTGCTGGTTGAGGCTCTCCTGCCGGGCAGCCCCACTATTGCAGGTTTTACAGATACAGTGCAGGAATGCACTATTGCAATTTTTAAAGCAAGAGTAGTACACTATTACAACCACAAGCGATCCACAGACAACCACAAGCACACACGCATTTACAAACTTAAAGCATAAACAATATTCACTTACCCCTCCAGGTAAGGGCTCTCAATCCCAGGGAAGCTACCTTGACCAGCGTCCCGATCAAGGTGGGGAAGAGTCTCCTTCACAAGCCAACTGTATAGTTGGAGAAGTGACTCCCCAATTTCCAACCTGAATCTTAGGGTTTTTATCCCCTGACTTGTGGAATGGTGTGTATGACTATGTCTGAGTGGATTATGATATATGCCTAAACGGATTATGTATATATATTATGTATATCCGAGTCGAGTTTCCCCTTATCTTGCCTTTCCTGGTCCTGTGATTGTTTGAATACACAAGGTTGTCATTTGAAACTGAAGCCCTCCTTTTTTTTTTTTTTTTAGCTTGCTTCCTCAGGCAACTGAATAGTGGTTGGATTGAGACTCAGGGCATACTGTTTGTTAAGGGATTTCAAGGCTCAGTTCAGGTTTTGGTTCTTTGAATGGTGCAGCCACCACCCTGTTTAGTTTAGGGTTTATCAGACAACCCAGGGCTAAGCTGTCTACACAGCTCCCCGTGAGTTGTCTCTGCAGAGAGACAGGGACGCAAGGCAACCCAAGGCTGGGTTGGGTGGGAAATCCAAGGGGGGTTTTGTAACCCCCCATGAGTTGCCTGTGTGCACTAGACATGGTGAAACTCGCTTGTGAACTGCAAGCTGGACAACCCATACAAAGGGATGATCCCAGCTTGGCAGCACCAAGCGTGTGGTCCCTCAATCCCTCGATCCCCCCAGTATGGGATGCGGTTCCCCACGATGTGCTGGGAGCTGAAGCGTGCCTCGTCCCGGACGGCGTGTGTTGTGAGCTGGCTTCTTCACAGCTTGGCCGCCTTCAGTGAGCCATGACCGATGAGGCAAGCAGCCGCCGTTTCTCTCAGCTGTTTCTCAACGCAGCCACCCTTTGCAGACAACACGAGAGGCCCCCAGCTCTGTGCTGAACCGAGAAACACCTCTACACTGTTTTTCAGGCACAGGCTTTCCAGGGAGGGATTGCATCTCTGCTTGACGCTGTCTTACATAGTTTTCCTTCCCTCCGCAGCGCCGGTGGTGTGCATGTTCACACCTTGCGGCTTCTCCCACGCTCCCACGGAGCCAGGGGAGGCAGCGGTAGGAGCAGCGGCTGGCAGCTGCCTGTGCTGTGTACTCCACCCTCCCGCATCCCTGTCCTTATTTTAATTTCTTTTCTGCCAGGGAACATTATTTGAAGTACAGTCGGTTCATCTTTGGTGTCTCGATACCTGTTCTTTCTGTTAGAGGTCAGCTCCAGACCTTTTTTAACTTCCTTTGCTTTTATCAGTGCCCTGGAGAAGTGCACTCTTCTGGGAGGTGGCTAGATGGCGGGTGTTAATAGGAATAGGAATACCAGGGATAGATGCATCGGAGCAGGAACAGAAGAGATGGGTCTCCATCAATCTTTCATTTTCAGCTCACTGTCAATGCCCAGTGTTCAGCCAGGGTAGAGGTAAAATAAACAGGAGAGTAACCAATCCCCTTGCAGTCAAAAAAGGGTCTGTAGCTTGATTTTAAATACATATAAGGAATCAGCCAGAATTAACAACCTGTTAACATACTGATTCCTCAGACTGTTGTTGGCCCAAGTGACATTTGTATCGGATAAAGGAGGTGCAATGTTGGTGAAAGGAGGTGCAATAAATAGAAACAGGCCATCAGGAGAAGGTATGTTGATAGGATTTAAACATTATTTGTAAGTCTGTTTTTGAAACTGGAATGGTGATTTTTCTTTTTAAAGTTTTTCTACCAAGTGACAGATAAAGGTAGTCCATATGAATGTGTTAAAATCAAGCCCAAACCTTCTTGGTTTTCAAGTCTGCCGGTAGCTGTGTGGGTAGCAGCAACACAGAAGATGTGAATAATTGATTTTACTGTCTGTCCCCCAGCATCAGTCATTTCCATCAGCCAGCAGGTGAGCATGAACGTGCTGCTTCAAACTGGGTCCAGCTCAGAGTATGTGACAGTGTTATCTGTGAGGGCTCGTACTGCACTAAGTCTCTTAATTACAAACATTCATATAAGGCATTTCACTTGCAAGGCTCATCTGAATCCTGCGTGCCTGTGCAGATTCAGGTTTCTTCCTACAGGGGAAATTTCCCTTCCTTCTGCTTCCACAAAAAACCTTGTGTAAATCCCTGCCTCTCCACATGGTATAGGCTCTGCAGCTACCCGTTATTACACGTCACGTATTACAATTATTCATACCTAGTTCAGTACAAAGCTCCCTTTGTTCCAGAGGTGACAAACCAGAGACTTGGTACCTGTGAATACTAGGGTCTGGAAGATCCTGGAGCGCCAGAATTGCTAAATAGCTGGCTGAAAAGTAGACCAGTCCTTGCAATTCAGATACTGGATTTTCCAGCTACAGAGAATGTAGTGAAGGACATTGTGTCATTCTGAAGGCTGGGGAAAAAAGCAAGAAAAACGCACATTACTTCCCTCTTCCCACAAGTCTTCATAACAATTGATAAAATTGGTTGAATGCTCAATTTAAATAGAAAGTACCATGTTTACAGCATTCTTTTTTTTTGGTAAGAAACATTTTAAAATTTGCAGGTGTGTCAGCAGTGCTGGTGCATCAGATGTTCCATGTAGGAAAACATTTAAGTGTGTGTTTTAAGCATGGACTGTTTTGTCTTGAAATGAAGTTTTTTTTCTCTCCTCCCTGCCAAACTAGTAGGTCTAGTGTTTGGCTGGTGTAAACCCAGTATCGCACCACCAGTGGGACAGGGAGAATTTCAGACTGGTATTCCCTAGCCTGTGAATTTATGGCAGGGTCACTGAGTTGAGTCAAGTAGTTTCTGGCAACTAAAAACCATCTGGGTGGGAATGTTTATCCTGTGGCTCGGGTAAGTACTTCCATAGAGGGATTTATCTCCAGATAGAGAAACTGTTGTAACCGGCTGCTGGGTGGTGGCTTGGGCTCAGGCTGAGGGAACTGGGCGGCACTGGGTGAAAGCAGGGACCGTGGAGCTGGTGGTGTGGGGGGAACAGGGAGAGTGCTGGTTGTTTTGGAGCCTTATTTATCGAGAAGGTGGCTGAAACCTCAGGGCTGGGGTGCCACTGGAGCAGTAAGGGCCCAAATCTTCTCCATTGTATAGTAACTTGGCTAACAGGGCAGGAACCCAGCCAGTCACGTAGCCAGGCAGTCACTTAGCCAAGTTCAGTTCCTCCTCTGCTTGCAGGGGTTTGAAACCACATCTTCAGTCTTATGCCAGAAGTGTCAATTGTTTAGTGGCTGGAGAAAGAGGAGATGTGGTTCTAAATCCTGTTGCTCAGAGGAGGAATTGAACTATTGCCTGTTGACACTGTGCTTTCCTCTAAATAATGCCCTGGGGACCTCAGTTTCCTATTTTCTATTTTTTCTAGAAGCTGATGCGGAGACTTAATGTAAACAACATTACTTTTGAGAAATGAAATTTACTGTCCAACCGAACTGTGGCTGCTCCCCAGGACCCATAGGGTCCTGTTTGTTTGTTTGCTTTGGTTTTGAAACTGTCTTTGCAAGCAAACTTAAATTTACCAAGGATAAATATTCTCATGCATTGGTAATTGAGCATTGAATTGGTAGTGGAAAAGGAGGGATTACAATCGCTGCTTTCTTCCCATTACCTCTGGCACACGTAGGGTGTACTCCAAGTTGTGCACTGTGATTACAGTTGCATAGGTCTCCTCTGCTCCCAGTACTGCAGCCCCTTTCATCCAGAACTGTACCTATCACTGGTAAACACTGTGCTTTGTAGAAAGTCTCATCAGATGTGATGTTAAATCTGTTTAATTGCAAATAACGAATTTTGCTGGTTAATTCCATCCTCTTCTGATTTGCCATGTCCTTTGATCTTCTGGATCACTGATCAGAGTGTCACATCCCTTTCGTTCCTTGGCTAAATCCATCTTGCCCATAGATCTGACAAAATGTTTGGTTCCCAGATGCATTCCTGATTAGAGCTGGCCAGAAATTTCCTGACAAAGCAGGTCTTTGTTGAGAAATGCCCATTTGTAAAATCTAAATGCTTTACAGATGCGTTTCTTCTTTGATGCTTTCTCAGAGAATTACAGAAGGTTTCTGCTTTTGGGATTTGCTCCAGATTGAATTGCCATGCGTTTGAAAGTCCAGCAAAGCCTGCCTTGAGAAGGGGACTCGGGGGATGCTATACTCCTTATTCTGTGGATCTGGTCTCCCTGGCTTGTTCAGATAATGTGACAGTAGTCTGTTGAGTTCTGTGGAGCCAGAACTCACTGGGGTGATAACTGGCTTTTAAGTTTCAGATTGGAATGTTTCAGAGTCCTGAACATGCTGACATTTTCTTCAAAACTTGAAAATTTCACATTCCAATTGAATCTCATGCCTTGGTGGGAGATGGAAGAACACTAGCGTTCAGACCAGGGGTATTCCTGAGAGCTTTTTGCAGTTCTGCAAAATCTGGAAATGCACCTTTTAAAAACTGAATTCCGTAGGCTGAAGAGGGAAGTAAATCAGGGTGTATTTTTGCTATTGAAAACAAGAAAATAACACAATGTTTTCATGTTTTGGGATACAGAGCCTTAGGAACTGAAAGCCTTTGTTTATCCAAAAGTCAGGCAAGATATAGGAAGCTTATTTAGACAGTGGTAATGCACAGCACGAGCGGTGGCTTTCGGCTTTGTTCAGGAGGGTCTGAAAAGGACAGCAAGTTCAGTCTTGACATCCATTAAATCTTTAACCTTTCTTGCTATTCTTAACCGAAGCTGGTGGAAGAGGAAGTGGGAATATTTTAATAGATTTGAAATGCTCTCTTCATGAATTATTTTCCTCTGAGCAGATGAAATGCAGCACTGTATGGACACATTATGTTCTCATGGTCTGCCTCATTTGAAGAAACATACCAAGCACGGTCGCGAATCTTTAAATGGCTTCTTTATTATTTTTCTCTTGTTATTGTGCCTCTGCGGGGTCTACACAGAAGAAAATCAGTAGATCAGCAGAATGCTGCCGCTATTGCGGAGCCTTTGTGTAGATCTGTATGGCGGTACAGTATAAATATGAACAATATTTCGCTGAATCCCATCCCTCGTTATTTTGGGGCCATTTCCTCAGCAGGTTGTCACACAATACTAAGGACAAGTTGGGTTCACAACTACTTGAATGAAGCAGAGAATAAAAGAATATATGCCTCTTTGTGGAAAGAAAACCTGCCTAGGCCCAAATAGAAGGAAATCACCACAAATGCACCTTGTATCTACTTGTCTGAACAGACCTATTCATTTCTGTACAATATGCTTTCCAGTCCTCAGATTGTCTCTCAGCCCATTTTTTTAAAATCAGCCCATCATAATAAGCACACTGGGGATAGATTTTGTTGACTCACTTCTTTAAAGCTATCTTATAAATATGCAGTAATTATATTTGTGAGAAGTCAGAGCTCTACATTCCCAGCTTAAAAGCTCAGTCATTTTCTAGTTGTATCTATCTCCACCTAATACCTGACAGAATCGCAGAGTGACATTAAAAAAATATCCCATAATCCTATTACGTTGGAAAAGTCCAGTATTTGAATCCTTCCATGGAAGGGACCTGCCAGTTGTCTCAGGAAGAGCAGAGGAGCTGTGGCTGCTCGGCATCCCCCAACCATGGAGGAGGTATCCTACGATACGATACCTACAGGCAATTTCAGAGCCCGTAGGCTTAACAAATCAAAAGGAGAATACTCTCCTGGTGAAGGGAATGCAAGGAAGCCCTAGGCCCAGTTAAAAGGATGCTGCAGAGGTTCAAGCAACTGATCCTTGAACAGCAGGCAACTGACTTCAAACTGGCAACCTCTTTCCTTAATGCTCCTTATCATTTAGCATTCTGCAGGAAATCTAGACACTGGTGATTTAGAGCCCTGAGTGGGGCAGGC
Organism: Buteo buteo; assembly: GCF_964188355.1. Lineage (NCBI taxonomy): Eukaryota > Metazoa > Chordata > Aves > Accipitriformes > Accipitridae > Buteo > Buteo buteo. The sequence goes on from NC_134178.1 coordinate 3,444,418, forward strand.
AAGCTACAATAATGGGATCATAGCTCTGTCATGGCTGGGGCTCCAAATGGCATTTTTCATTTTAATCTTGAAAATGCTGCCCCTGCAAACAGTAACTTAATCAGAGCCTGCAAACAGATTGATTTTTTAATTTTTTTTCCTAAATTGTTTTTGAGGAAATGCTTGCAAATCATTTTACGACTTCTTCAACAGAAAAAGTTCTTTTTCTTGGTTTTGCAAAAAAAAAAAAAAAAAAAAGTTAAAATGAAAAAAAAAAAAAGTAAGATTTTCTTATTGACTGCTTTTTTTTATTCCTGAAACAATAGACACAGCTGTTCACTGGGAAAAAAAAGTGATAGTGCAGTATCTTCTCACAGGTGTAGTGTGACAGTTCTGGGAATGTAGAAGGTCAGAATGCTTTTCTTATATCTTGTTTTTGCTGATTTGGTTTAAGTATTAACTAGATACACCTAGTTGCACCATCCCTATTTTGTATATATTCATTTTCTCTCACCTGCACTTAGGGCATTAAGAGCTTACCATTTTTCACATTGTAAGGATTATGAAATCAAGATTGTTAATGCATTTATTTTCAGAAATAAATGCCTCTTCATCTGAATGTATCTTTGTTGCTTCCACAGCAGGCAGAATAATTGCTACCATACAATTAAACATACTCTTAGACAACAGGTTTCAAATAAAAAAAACCAAGAAAAACCATACACACACCCCCTCAATATCTTAGATGTTATACATTACAATTGAGCATATTGTATATTAGTGATGCACAAACATGGTCTCCATTGTTATAACTAGTTATCTATAGTTAGTAAACACATTTCCCATATTTTTGCAAGTAATGCTCAGTTAATATCTCTAGTCAAGCAGTAAGCTTTCTCTGACACTCAGGGGAGCAGGTGAGTAGAGAAATGGGCAGTAAACAGCAGGGCCCCCCCCGCCAAAGCCGATCCCGGAGCTGGACACCCATGGATGGGATGATGGGAGGGTAGGGCTGGGTTCAGCTACCCAAACCCCTTGATTTTGGAGATTTCTTCACAGACTTGAACTGAGAGGCCTGTGCTCTTGCCAGCTGCCATGCAGAAGCCCTGTGGACGCGATGTTACGGTTGAGCTTATGCGTCTTGCGCGAGCGCATCGCCTGTGCTACCACCGCCGTCGCCTTCTCCTCATTCAGAGGTGGCTCGGGTCCACCCAGCTCGGGAAGCTGGCTCGGGGAGCTAAATTTATCCTTACCATCCTTTATAAAGGTGCTGCAAGCTGCTGCTCCTCTGGAGGAATTGCGAATATCAGAATGCGGTATAAGACCTAGAAAATATGATATGTATGCAGAGGCGGGAGGTGCGCCGTTCCTTTAGACAGGCTTGCAAAGTAACACCAAGATGCTGGTTTTGGGCTTTTTTGGTCTTTTTGTCCTGAGCAGAGCTCCTGAGAGCAGGGTATATTTCAAATGTAGTTAATTAAAGACTGCTTTGTTTGTAATTCTATATGGAATTGTCCATGATTGCAGGTAGTTTGAAGAAAAACAATACACAGAATTTTTCCTTTGGTGCTGTTACTGGTTTAAGTGTTATGTACTACTGTGGTATCCAGTAACAAGAGAAAGGAGGAAGCCATGTGAATGTTGCTAGAGCTATTTGAAAATTAACCTCTTCCTGTTGAAATGTTGTGATGAAAACAAATTGCTAGGGCAGAAACTTGCCAAAAATAAAAAGCTGAGAAATGGTAGTATTTTGGATTTCTGTAGCATCACTGACAAGAAAAGCCTTCAAGTCAGGAAACAAATAAATGCAACACTCCCCCATCCCTTTGTTTTTTTGGCAGCCCACCAAAACCTGCTTCTTTTCTGTTTAGAGAATAGTTTTTCATTCCTGATGTATTTTAAATTTATAATGAAAGTTGTGGGTTTTTTTTCCAGAAAGGTCTGTTTTGTCAAAAAGCTTTTTTCTGTGGAACACCATTTCAGCTGAGCAGTTTCAACAAGTTCTTGTTGCTTCTGAACTCAGGCTTCCTGTGTAGTAACACATTGTGCTGTTGGCACGCTTCTCTAACTAACAGCCTATAGCATATTTAGTGTCATCTGTTCCTGTTTCCTTTGCTAAGACATGGGCATTGTGCCTTATACCTTTGTACCCTTGGATCACTGATATTTCATTGTTTTTAAAAATAAAACCCTACTTGCAGCTTAAACATTCCTTAACAAAATATCATTTTTTATTAAACCCTACTCTAGGTTTAATATAATAATGCAATAAAAGTGGTGTGGAGATTGCCAAGCTGGTTGGCATCTGTTGCAAGGTGGTGAGCATTTTCATTTTCACTGAAGGTCACAGGATGGGGGTGTTAAATACTTGGCTTCTTGAGCCCATGCTACATATGACTGTGAACATTTGTTTGCATAGTCCTTGTTAAAAAAAGAAAAAAAAATTCTTTGATGTAGAAATAGAGATACCTAAGTGCAAGCCAAATTTGCTAGCAATGGAGCCAGGGTAGCATTTGTCACATTTTCTGTTGGGACAGGTCAACAGGAAAATACTACTCCTAAACAGAAGCAGGTATGGCTGGGGTAATTATTTATTATACAGCTGTTTCAGAATTACTCTGCCTTCCCTGTGGTTTTTTGGATTGGTGACATTTGCACTCCCCTGGCCCTGGGACCACATTTAAAGACAAATCTAAAAGGACAAACCTAAAGGTCACGAGGCATGGGATTCATCTAATCAAATACAGCCATTTACACTGCACACACATGGTGTTTACCCATCACCATCAGCTCTCTGCAGGCAGAAATGAAAAGTAAGCACTTCTGTGGTGTAAGTCAAGCAGCTACTTCATGTGGTCAGAGGAATCTTGTCCTGGAAGGACTGCAGAGAAAGGACAAGCAGGTCAGAGATGGATGGACATCTGTGCTGCAGCTATCATCTCAGGCTCCATGAGATGAATCCCAACTGGAGGATCTTTGCCTGAACCTTGCTCAGAAGATAAGAAACCTGCTTAGTTTGTGTTAGAGTTGCATATGCGTCTCTCCCTGCCAGTCATCTCCTGGGACTATCTTCCAGCTAATCCACAGTAGTGATAAAAGTGTGATAGCTGAGAACACTTAAAATCATTTCTGGGACAACACTCAGCTTTTAAGCCCATATGTTCTAGAACCTTGCTTATAAGAGTTCTGTAATCTTACTTGCAGTGAAGTGTTTACTATGTTAATAGTTAAAGTTGGTCAATGGCAAGGGAGAGTCAGTGTTATTATTGGTCTTCTGACTGGCAGCCATAAGGCAACTATCAGGTTGCAGGATGTAATTTTAGCAAAAGAAAATCCTTGTCCCAAAGATCTTACAATAACAGTTCAACCTGCATCATGTTCCTGGGACTGTCCTTGGTTGTTTATGGCATATATAAAAATGAAGTTAAAATTGGGCCAAATTAATTTTTATTGTCACTCTATCAATGCTATTTCAGTTTGGATTTCATATTCATGTCTTCACTGAAATTCTGAGTGGCATCAGATGTTACATCTGAGATGACTCAGTTCAAAAAAGTTTGCCAAGGGTCATTTATGCTGAGGACAAAGCAGGAGTGATACTTTATCATACCCTTGGACCTTTCCTCTGGAGACCTTGTAATGTCTTGCTGTTGTGTCTTGGAATACGGTCCTCTAATACCTCAGCTTGCAGGCTGTGATTTGAAAATTTATGTGGAAGCTCTTAACACTTGCCGGGAGATGTCAAGCTCAGACCACAGTGCTGAGGCTGTCTCCTTCTACCTGCCTGGCTGCCTGCTTACATACTTTGCTTGAACAACTCTCTTAAAAATGTCCAACAATACTGTTTGTGTGTGTTTCCCAGCAAGGTTATTAGAGTTGGTTCTGATTTTCCCATTGAAGTGTGGGAATGAACACGATTGTCAAGACTAGAAAGCACCACCTTGGATGTTCAGCCCAGCCTTTGTTTCAATATGTAATACAGAAAACCATCACATCTCATTTTAAAGATAACCTGTTCTGATAGTTAAATACCTCTTGGTGCCAGCAAGTCAGATCTTACTTCAAAGTGGAATTTGTCTGCCCTTATGTCTAGTCAACAGTTTCTTTGTTGGCAAGGCTAAAGAGTTGCCCTCTACCAGGTCCGTTCTTTGTTTGCCCCTTCAGGCCTACCTTCTCTCTCCTTTGTCTTCCAGAAGCTATGTTTTGAGCCCATAAGGCTTAGAACACAAACTCAGCTCCCGAGCCTTTGGTGCTTTTTCCTGTCTTCCTGTGAACATGCTCCTCCACATCACTGTGGACAACTGGACCAGGCCTGGTGTTCCCAACTGGCCAGCCCCCTGAACAGCAGCAAAATCTCTTCTTTACTGTTTGCTATCCCTCCTTTTTTGATGTCAAGGACTGAAGCAACCCTTTACGCTGCTCAGTCTAACAACTCCCAGTACCATCCCTGGATTCTGTGTTCCTACCCAGTAGGTGAGATTCGCATTCCACACTTTGTCATATTTCAAGATAATTTTTCAATTGCTATGCAATTGAAATCCTTCTGGAGCAAGTATCTTCCTCATTATTTGCTACTGCACCAATCTCTGTAATCCGCAGACTTTGTTGACAATGATTGTAAATCTTGGCATAGACCCATAGTTAACACTTCACCTTGGAGCACCAAATAGGGATCACAAGTAATGTATGATATATGGGCTCACCAATGGCATCTTTTTAAAAACAGCCATAAAACTTTAAAAAGCCCTTGTAGCTCTTTTAGAGTTGATAGCAAAAGTATAAATGGCAAATAATTTTCTTTATATTTGTATCAATACGCTTTTGGAATAGTTTAATCTGTTATATTAAATGCTTATGACTGGAATCAAATCATTATGATTTATTGAACCAAGAGCCAAGTTAGCCATAACAAAGTGTGGTCTCTAAGCAATTACATGGATCGCCACAAGGGACCAGTAATGAGATGTTGAAACAGGAAAATTTCAGAATAAGAAATTGTTCTTCATGTCTAACTTTCCAAAAAGCTTTCCCTTCAATTATAGTTGTTCTGTTACAGATTTCTTTACTTAGTTTTTGGTTATTTTTCTGAGCTAGTCTCTCCTGTTAGCAGATGAATTCTTTCTCCTTTTTTCCTCATCACATCAGTGGTCACAGGCATGTCATAACATGATTAAGCATTTCTTGGAATAAAGCAAAGTGGAAAGTGGGACCAGAAAAGATTTGACAGTTCAGTCTACTCTAACACCATGCAAGGCAGAAAATGTCTGAATGAAAAACAAAAAAAAAGGTTAAATCTTGTGAGATTGTGGGGACCTTTAAATTATAAATCCTTAAAAGTGACGCACTTGAAGGCACTGAGCTGGGCCTCAACATTTCAGGTTGCTTCTGAGAAAATTTCTAAAGCCTAAAGCTAATTGGAATATTTCCTAAGTGGTGTTTTTTTTGTTTTTTTTGTTTTGTTTTTTTTTTAAAATTTAAATGGAAAGAGATTTTATTCTTCAGTTAAGTCTGGATATCATGCTGTGTTGACACCACAGACTTCACAACATGACTTCTTTAGACTCAGGAAGTATAACTGGCTACATGCAAAGATGAAACAGGTGTGGGACTAAGGAAAAAGTTAAAATTAAAAAGAAAAATGTATTCACATTGGAAAAATTATGTCCTTTTAGGTCAGAGAGAAGTCTCAGCTCTGATAGCTGGGCTGTGGTGTGTCTCATCTGCTGCTCTCAACCTGGTATTTACTGTGCAGTGACGAGGCTGCATCCTTACCAGAGCAGATCAACCAGGTGTTTCCAAGACAGGGAATGGATGTCTCCTTGGCTATACTGTGAAGCAATTTCAGGGGGGTAGCCATGCTCAGGGTTGAAAAAAAACAATGTAAGAGCTTGAGCAAGTGCAGGGGAGAGCTTGGCTGACACACTTGTCTTCCATAGAGAGCTGCCTTTGTTCCTGAATAGCTCTGTCCAGACTTTGACATCTCCCTAGGGAGAAAGCTACCATGTTTCTGACTGGCAGGGTTCTCTCTGGGACAGGGAAGATGCAAGAATAGTCTGCAGATTTTTGATCCGAGGATTTTTAATTCAGTTGTGCCCCTTTAGATCACAATATTTATTATGAACTGTACGCATGGCAACACTGTGAATCTAGAACTAGAATTTTTAAATGGAATGAAAATATTTGATGGAAACTGTCAGTTTTGTTGAAAAAGGTACAGCGTATTATCAAGGCATACTTTGCTTTCATTGTATATGTTTGCATTCTGGAAGTATAAACAGTAAGGTGGAGAATTCTGATAATGACTTCCATTATTTCCTATATGCTTTTTTAGTGCTCCATTGTGAAAAAGCTGAGATCTTCCACTTTTCTGTCCAAAATTTGAAAGGTCAGAATTTGCAAGGTGCCAAATGTGTGTATTTTGGATTTGAATTTCAATATAGAAAAATTGGAAAATATGCTTTTCTCCAAAAGAAAGAGGGAAGAAGAAGAGATAGAGACACGTATGTCCTGACTCTGAACCAGAACAGCAGAAGAAAAGTGAGCTATCAGTAGAAATATATTTTACTGTTGCCTGTAATCTGTGTTTCCCATTCACACCAATTTCTGAGCAGACTGGGGCCTATTTTCCATTTGTTGTATGTGAGTAACTCCCATTGTTGAAAATGGAAGTTATTTGTTGTATCAAAGACGAAAATGTGGTTAGAACGTGATTGTAACCATTTTCTCCCCTAATTTTCTGTACTGTGTGTTGTTATTTTGTGGAGTGCCATCTTTTTATTTTTTCTGCAGTGTTTCTCATACTCTGAATAAGGCCAGCTTGCAGTAATTTCAAGAAAAAAGGCATCCTTTGCTTCAATGTGCTATCGTTACAGGGCTCTCTGCAGGCAAACTTGCAGATCTGGATAGTTTTTTCCCCTCCATTTTGGTCTGTTTTACTTTGTTAAAGCCATGTTGATGGTCCCAATGATCTCTGCTCAGCTGCTGAGTTTTAGTACAAACTGGAAGCTCACAGCAGTCCTTCTGGCTCATATAATCAATTTTAGGTTCATAGATTTTTAACACTAAAATGCTTAGCACATCACCAGGAGAAACTAGAAAGAATTTCTCAGCTGGGGGCAGGGCAAGCTGTCTCAATATTGGAAGCCATGAAAGAGAAGAATCACGTTTCTATTACCAGGGTAGTGCTGCTAATGATTAAAATATTCCTTGGTTATGCACTGAGCCAGCTAATTTTTTCCAAACAACTGTGCAGATTCAGAATGATCAGTTCTTGTGACCTTTACTGACAAGGGGAATTTTGCCCTTAAATTAATGTGAATGATGGGACTTGTTGAATAGCTTCAACCTGGAGGAGCTGATTTGTGCCAAGCACTCAATGTTGTGCAAGAAAGCAGCACAGAAGCTGTCCTATTGCTTCTGCCTTTCCTTGCATAGTCATATTTGTGCTCTAGCTGTACAGAGAGTGGAACCGCTACTAACAAGGGAAGTTTCAGTAGTGTTCTTGTGATCTAAATTTTTTTTTTTTTTTGTAGTGTGTTTTAAATTTTTCAGATTTAGATCTCATTGGAAACCATCTCCAGTCTGAAGGATCCCAGGATGGAATTTGTCTATCTGGCTTTACTTCACCTTGTAACATTGAGGTCTTCATCTGAGCTCTCCCTCAACTACCTCTGATTGTCATTTGTGAGAAATGCACACTTGTATGCCATAGTTCTGAAAGCTGACCTAAAAGAGATCAAATGAACTCATCCTTCCCAGAAGAGGGATATTCCCATTGCAATTCCAGAGGTAGCCATAGCTGTGTGTGAAAATACCCAACATCTGAGAAAAACTCTCTCAAAAGGTCAAACAAAATCATTTAGCATGAAATGATGTGATGATGAAAGATCTCAGAAAGCCTTTTTTTTTTTTTTTTTTTTTTTTTTGGTAGACGTATGGCTGTTGTTCAAAGCTCTGTTGGCTGACTCCCTGGCTGATTCCTTCTGGAGTATAACTGTGAACTGCAAATAAATCTGTCACCTGAACAGATGCCAGTGACCCTTTTTATGCTGCAAACAAGTGGCCTGCTTCCTAAACATCACTGTATGAGAAAGGGATGAAGTGTTTGAGCAGTGAACTATAAGAATCACTGTCTCTTGTGTCTGGTCAGTTTTCCACTCATTGTTGAATGATTGAGTGCACCCAGTCTCAGTGTCGAAACTTTGCTAAATTCAGGTACTGATAAGCCATTCTCAAGTACATTGGAAAATTGAGATCCTTAATGTTCCTACCCAACCAAGAAAAAGGAGAAGCTGCTGGATGTAAGAGTATGAGCCTGTGCTGCCTCAGGACAAGTGATGAGTCAGATTCTGTACTGCTGCAGTGCTATAAGAACTGCTGCTGAATGCCAAGCCTTGCCAACTGTGAAATTACTATTTCTGCTTGATAATGTTTTGTTTCAAAGCAGGATTTAGAGAAAAGGCAATAACTGAACTTTTAAAACAAATCAGACTGCTTGTCAGAACTTTTTCGTTTGGTCTTCAGCCAACAGTCACATTTTTGAAAGCTTTAGGCCTGATATCATCTTAACTGTTGTGCAATTTTCATTTTTTCCCCAACTCATTGGATAATTTCATTGAATTGATTGAATTTAAAGGCATACAGTCACTATTGTTTTTCCAAATTGAGATATACTCCTTTAAAACCATGCTTCCACATTGAAGTCTTTTATATGGTAAAAGTAACTGTTGTTTCCAACATGCTTTTAAAAGGGAATTTAGGGTTTGATTACAGAGTTAGACTAGCAGCCTTGGAAACGGAAATCCTCCGTTTTTTACTAACTCGGTAGAGGAAGGAAAACTTTTCTACCTTAACAATGCCTGTATAGCTGCCTCTAGGAGAGGTCTCTTTGCTGAAAGTACAAAAGGGACATTGGCTATCATGGAGTTTATATTTATGTCAGTTAGACCTGTCTAAGATCCTGACTGAGCAAGGTACTTGGGCCTGGGTGTAGTATCCAGTTTCTGAGCAGTATCGCTGAGTTTAACAAGCCTGCTCAAATGTCTGAGTGCTTTGCTGAGGTGGAGTCTAAGGGCATCAATTAATTTTTGTAGTATTCTATGCAAATAGCTTTCTGATATGTGCATTTGTCCAGTGGTTTCTGAAGGCCAACAATCCAGTAAGGGAACTGGAGGTGTAAGAATCTGCTTCCTATTTTTAATTGTCAGAATCAGTCAGTTTCTCTGCTATTCTTTTCCAGAGGAAATAATGATGCTGACTTCACCTGTGGTTTTTGAAATAGGCAACCAGGATGTACATCTAAGGTGAAGTGAAGCCAATTTTCTAAGAATCATTTTGAAGTACTGATAGTACCAGTATTTTCTCAATAACCAGCAGGCTATGATGCACAGTTACCAGACTCCAAACTAACTAAATAATATTGGTTGGAATAATCTGTCCTGCACTTATGAGAACTGATAACATTAATGCTGATGTTTAAATATCTTTTTTTTCACCATGTTTGCTGTGTAAAGACTTACTTAGTGATTCATAAACTCTGAGCTATCTGTGGATTAGCTAGGCATCAGATCTGCCTCATGAAAAGTTTAGTCATTCCTCCTGCCACCTCTCCCACTTCCTTTTCTGCCATGAAATACGTTTATACAGATTATAATCCTGCCCCTGAGTAAGGTGGTGCAATGTAGTTTGACCGCTGTTGTCAAGAAGTCAAACAGCCCAGCTCTAACAAATAGGACTGAAATCACCAAATTCACTGAGATAAAGATGGCTAAAACCCCAAGCTAAATCTGAATGACAGATGGGTTACTTGAGGATTATGAAGTGACAGCTGAATGAGGCTTTTGGAAGTCCATCAAGCCTTAGAGAGAGAGGACGTGGGTGAGGCATTTCTGAAGTAAATTTTATGTTAACTGTTATTCTCATTCTCCTACTGGAGTAAAACCGTATCACGCAGCTTCTTGGCTGATGGGTTTGGAAAGAGATATGGGCAGGAAACTGCTTCAGAAATGGTTTTCCTGCAGAGGCCTCACGCTGCCTCAGCTGCAGCCTTTAGACCCGAGGATGTCGGCAGCCGGAGCGTCGCGCCGGGTGGCACGGAGGGACGGGGCTTCAGCACCACGGACAGCGCCCGGGGCGGCCGCGGCGGGGGGGGGTGGGGTGGGGTGTCAGCACCACGGACAGCGCCCGCGGCGCCTGGCGAGCGGGTCCTGCGATCGGCGCAACCAAGAGGATGCGACGTGGCGTGACGTGACAGGGCACGACATGACGGCAACTGTTTATCGTTTGTCCGCAGAAGGGATGACTGCTCAGACCCGTAAACCGCTGGTGCTGATCTGACTGTAAGGAAGAGTCGTTTTGTGCCCGGGAGGAGGTGGCTGGGATGAGCCTTGGAGAAAGCACAGAACTGGCAGAGCCGGCCAGAGAGTGGGCATTGCCTGATGGAGCCTGTGCTATGGGAAAGAGGTAGGCCTGGGATATGGCCAGACTGGAGGAGATGGAGCTGAAAGGGGTCCAGCCTGGGAGAGTGCAGCAGCAAGGCTTGGAGTACTTGACCTCAGGTTCTGGAATGAATCCAGTACTACCCGACAAAGGGTCTTCTTCACCCCTCTCTGGTGCAGATCCCACTCCATGAGAATAATTCATAGTAGAAGTACCCCATTCCCTAAATTTCCAGAGATCTGTGCAGTGCAGCTAATGGCTTTGACCCTGCTTGTGATCACTGAGTGGCTGCCTGCAGATTTCTGCAGAGAGGGGTTCGTGTTTCACTTTTTTTAAAAGTATGGGAAATGGCACACAAAGACTCTGCAGAAAGAACATTAACTTAGCGAAGATTAATAGTGAGTAGCTACCATAGGCCACAATAAGTCTTCATTCACAAGCTTAATTTCTCCTACTGTTCCTGCACATTATCTTTCCTCAGGATCTCTGCTCATCCAATATATAGCATGGAGCTGTTCTGGCAATCAGTCAGGTATGTTAAGGAAGTGGTTGTCTGTAGGACTTGTCAAAGTCAAAAAAAGTATAGTAATTGAGGCAAGGGACTGCAAGAAGAGACGGGGCACTCCTGATGTGAAACTGGTGATGTGCTGTCATGGAGAACTGGGTTTTTAGTATCTGCCAAAGAGTTCCTCTACAGTGATGGGAAAATTGCTTAAACCAGGATTTTCACATTTGGCCACTACTTGGACAGTCTACATTTTCTTATCCCACATTTGAAGTGATTGTGATTCCTGATTTCCAGAGGTTTTGGCACAAGCAGCACCACCTGAGCTCACTGAAACATGTCCATAAAAAGAGGATTCTAGGAACATGTGAAGTGCTACATAACTGTAGCGATTATGAAAAATTAGCTCCCGTGAAACTCAAATGGACTTCCAGTTTACAACTTCCAATTTCCATTTTCAAACTCCCTGTGCTTAAATCTCTACCACTTCATCTTCTTGAAGTGTTGGGAAATATAAATTTCTACATATTTGCAAAGTTCTTACGCTCAGTAAAAGAGCATGCAATATACATTTATAGACATTATAGCTGTCATTCCTCATTGCAACCTTAAGTGCTGTGGAATGGAGAGTCAAGAATGAAAACCCAGGCTAGAATAACTAAGAAAGCAGATAATGGCATAAATGGTATTTCACCTTCTGGCCACCTGTTGCAATACAGCCAAAGCCAGCAGTGACTGAGAGTCATTACTGTTTGACAGCTGCTCCATGAGCTTTGTAAAATGACTGTGTAATTGTTCTCAGCCTTCTTTCCTGTGGACAGGTGTCCATAGCATGATTAGCACTAATTGGCAATGTTGTTGGCAGTCACAGAAAGAAAACTAATGAAAGAACAAGTGTGGAGGGGGAATAGTTTTCTCAGCCCCCAAAGCGATATGCCTGTCTATGTGCCTGCCTGCTCTGGGAACAGAATGTCAGCTCTGTGCCCCTTCAAACATACTGTTTACAAGAAGTCAAGTTCTTTTAAGAGAGAGAAACACTGACTAGTTTAAAATGGAATCGAGGCTGACAATGGAAGAAAGACCCGGTTCAGGAAATTTTAAACTTGTGTCTTGATCAATGTTTGTTTGATTTAAACTTGGTTAGAAAGTAAATTTTTATTTCAGAAAAGGAGCAAATGTGGAGAAAGATCTTTAAAAATACAACATCCCAAGGACAACTAAGGGGTCCCCTTTCACAAAAGAGTAACACCTAGTTAGGATATCATCTAGTCTGTCTCTTGAACACTGTCATCACAGTCTTCATGACATGATCAAGTGTGTCTCTGTCTCACAACCAAAACACTTCTGTCCACTGTCTGGATGTGAATTTATATCCACGTATGTGTTGGAATTATACAGAACTGTTTGTAGGTATAAGACCAGTGTTTGCTTCATGCCTGCCAGGTGAACACTCAGACACCTATAACATGATTGGGGAAGACCATATGTAACAGATGCAATAAATTCTTTACTCATTTGAATCAGTAAATCTCTGATTCTCTCACTATATGACATAACAGCTGAATTTTGGTGAATGTGGATGATGTGTGTATGGTCTCATCAGTAGGAAAGGGTCATGGTGACCAGTGCATAATGACCTATTCAGGAAGTTACATCACTCTGAACAAAAATCTGGATTCTGATGTCATCTTCTATCGTAGTCGTTATTCCTTCCCCAGACACCTTAAAATTCTTACCTGTTCTCTTAAGTTTGAGTTGCGAAGTCAAGACTGCTTCATACTTACCAGTTCTGTAAACCTACAAGCAATCACCTTTGCCATAAATTTTTACATTGTGGTCTTTTCCTGAGGTAGAGGCTGATAGGTGCAAGCTGATAGCTGTTAGGTACAAAGCCAAACTTACCATAAGCTTGTCCAGGTTTGTACATGATTCTACAGTACAAATGGAAAAAAACCAAAGCTACTAGTGATCAGACAGGGGCAGGTGAAACTGAGGGAGGGTACAGTGATGTATAGTTCTTAGCTCCCAGAGCAGGCCAAAGTGAAGCATGTGTCTTAGAAGGATGTGGGAAAAGTAGAAAGAAAAAAGGTGAGGATTGTGTGTGAGGAAAAAGAGAAGGTCATTCCTAGGAAGTGAAGGTGGGAGGCTGAAGGAGAGCTGAGTAGGTGTGGGAGAGTATGATACTGTTGTGCTACCACGCAGGAAAGAGAGAGGGGCATGCATTGATTCTTGTATATCATTGCGTTCTCCTCAATGACTTATCAGCATGGAGCCAACTGCATCTTGTATAATGGATGTACTTTCTGTGGGATCAATACAGACTCATCACACAGCTGGCAGTATTGAACATCTTTTCTGCCTCAGCCTACATTACCTTATGTGTTCTGATGACATGGCATTAATAGGTTTTGTTGGGTAATGTTAAAAAAAGCTCGTCTCCACACACACATAAGAGTACAGAGGAATGATGGCAATGGGGAACCTGAATAATACCGTTCTCTAACCCCTTCCCAGGCTGTCATGGGAGGGCGACAAGCCCCATGGTCTGAGAATGACACCCATCACAATGACTCAGTGGAAAGGGTCTCTGGAGCACCTTTTGGACAGCAGGGATAAGAAACTTATTATGGGAAGCTGGGAAAAGTATTTTGGAACTGCACAAGATTTTTATGGGATGTTTTGGGGAGGAACCAAAGGTAGGGAAAGGGATGGACCTAGGTGATTTGGGGAGGAAAAAATTTGGGAAAATAGAGGGGTAAGGGTCTGGTTCCATGTAAAAAGGTTGCTGGTCAGTATGCTGTCTGGCCATGCCTGGCTCCTGGTTAGGGCAGTCTGTCCTGCCTTCTCACCAAACTCCATTTCTACCTATTTTCTTGGGTGAGGGACTCTATTCCTCATGCATGTGTGTGTGTGTGTAGGTCTGCTCCAGCAATTGGAGTAAGACCACAGGCCATAAGGTGCCAGCACATGGGGTGTGTGAGGGTGCATGTGTCCATGTGTGATCGCTAGCAAGTATCAGGCCAGTCTACCTGGTGAGATGGATAAGTGGCATGTGAGCCAGGTATGGAAGCAGCCATAAGTCTGGTCCAGAAACTAGAGAGACCAGAGGGGCTCAGAGTTGACTACTGGAGGGACCAGAGGCTCCAATACAAATACTAGGGACACCGTGCAGTCTGAGCATGGCCTGAGAGACCCATCTGGGGGTGTGTGTGGCCAGCTACTGTGAGGCTGATGTGCCTGCATGTGAATGTGTGTACGTGCTTGTCTGTGAAGTGAGTGGTCTGTACCAGCAGCCAGAGTGGGATTTGCACACCACATGTCGGCAGCTGGAGAGGCCTGTGATCCAACATCCAGGTACTGGATAGACTGAGAGTGTAAGACCAGCTATTGGAGGGATCCATATTGTATAATTATGGATATATTTTCCATTAATGGACCTTTATCCTGATCAGCCGGGGAGGACATTGGTGATGTTTGAGTCTGCATGAGTGCTGACTACTTCTGTCTGTATTGTTCTGTGTGGTTTGCTGGGTGTATACATATATATGTGCTATATACATGTGTGTGTGCATGTACCTCCTGGGAATACATGGTCATGCTACTTGCTGGCGGAATCTGGATGCATGAAGCTGCAGCAGCCTTGCCTCTATTGGGCTACTGGGTTCAGCAGCCATTAACAGGTTTTATTAAAGTAATACTTAATATATATAATCATCATGAATGCAGAAAGAATCCTGGCAAAGTCTATATTTGGGTATTCCCAAATTTTGGGAGACTTTGGATAATTTCCCAAACATGATCTTGTCTCTTGGGAGGCTTTGGATGTTTTCCCAAACATGATCTTTTCTCTTGGGAATGAGGAAAATAACGCATGGGAGGTAAAGGTCCTAAAACAAAGGAAGGAAGGAGAAATAGGAAACATTGCATTTGGGCTGGTCTTCCTTGTGGTACATCTATTCTTATTTTCTGGAGAAATCTAGTCTTTTTATATTTCTATTTCTCTTTAATAAGTAAAACAACCACAGAAAAGAAAAATGTAAATCATGTACTGAGGTTAGCTTTTCAGGAGAATGATTCCCTTGCTTCCTTTGCTGAAGTGCCTATAGGTATTACTCTGTTAGGATAATTGTAGCATTTTGTCATGTTGGCAGATCCTTTGTAATCATTTTTGTTCCCATTAAGCAACAATAGATGCAAGGAGAACTTGGCTCAGGACACCTGTTGGCAGCTCCACAGCTGCTGCTGAATTGGAATTGCAGCAGTAGCCGTCACTGCAGACGGGATGTCACCTAAGAGAGAGCTGGCATTTTAAGGGCTGCTGCCTGCTTTTAAAAGCCTTGGCCAGTCTGAGAGGCCTGGCTCAGAGCACTGCCTCACAGTCCTAGTACAGCACTCCTTTTACCTGTTGCAGTTCCAGGTAGCAAGTGATTTATAGAACTGTGAGAACACAAAAAAACAGATGTAGGATCATGGATCTCCAATTCCATTTCTGTGATGAAAAGGGTTAGGGTGAATGCTTTTCAAGCCTAAGAACCTTCAAAGCTTATTTATAGTCATTTATAACGCAAATATTTTAAGATCAATGAAAATATACCCATTAATGAATGTATTTACCTGATGATGGTATTTTAAGAAAAAGGAAGAAATCTTCAAGTAAATCCCCACTGTGTGGTGTTCCTATCTTGTTGCCACTGCTGCTTCTTTGCATATTGTTTTCTGTCCCAGAGGGGTAAAACTTGAATCACTGCAGGGTCATACTCCTTACGTCATTTGTAAATGTATGCTGTGAATGAGATTATGTTTTAGTAAAAGCACAGACTAGTTAAAATGTCATGAATTAATTTCACATGAAAGACTGGAGAAGCTTTGAACCTGGGGGCAAAGCAGTAACCAAAAGGAAATAAAACTCCTACCAAATGCTACATATCTCCACAGTCAAAACTGTGTTACTATAACTATAGGGCAATTATAATTGTTTTTTTGATGTGACATTGTAACAATAAACATTCTGTGCTGCTAAAGTACAATCTTTCTTGTAGCTGTCCTCACATGGTATGACTGGAAGCCAAGATGCTACATTCCTTTGCAGGGGGCTCAGTTATATGAATGTCTCTTAACTGAACATATGTTTTTTGTCTTAGAAGGTTATGGCTTCTGATAAGACAGAATTGTGCCAAAACTTGAAGGATAAAACTGAGCATCTGTGAATGTAGGAGGAGAAATAATAACATTGAAAAGGATTTCTTAAAAACAAAAATAAAGGTAGCCAGTGGAAAGTCAGGCTAAAGTTGAGGAAGAACTGTATACAGCTCCCCCTCACCATCCTGCCCACCCTCAGGCTGGCACTCTG
Organism: Buteo buteo; assembly: GCF_964188355.1. Lineage (NCBI taxonomy): Eukaryota > Metazoa > Chordata > Aves > Accipitriformes > Accipitridae > Buteo > Buteo buteo. The sequence goes on from NC_134178.1 coordinate 3,460,689, forward strand.
GGCACTGGAAGTTACCCAGATGTCCTCAACTCTCACCCGGTTTGACTGACTTACACTGTTTTGTATCAAGCATTGTTGGTATGGCACAGGGGCAATAAACTTTAAGGTTACATACGTTTTAAATCTCAAAATTTCAGTACTCTATGCGTAAACTCTGTTTAGATTGATGCATTGATTCCCAAAAGCTTTTGCTTTTGAATAATTCAAGAATGTCAGCTGTCAGTAGGTATGTAATTTGCAGAATTGCCTTTGTACTTTTTAAAATCCTGGAGCATGTGCCAGCAACTGACTGAAGCTCAATTTTAACAGTTATGTACTAGAGCTCAACTTGTTCTGAGTTGTATTTATATGAATAGACTACAGGTTTAGACTTCTCCTACCAGTTTTGTACATCGACTCCAATATCACATTGGAGAACAGTTTCATGTTGTATTAATGAACCAAGAGTTGATAGTTCTGATAATTTCCATCAAGCTTTTCAATATGTCACGATACTTGGACGTCAATGATACATTTTTATACAGCCGTGAGCGTTGCCTGTCTAATTTCATGTTATTGCAAGACACCAGAGCCACTTGAATTCAATCATGGAGTAAAAGAGTAAGAAACACTTTAAAAGAGGGAGACAGTGAAGAACTTTCTTGGGGATCCAAGACATCCTAGATTGCAGACAGCTGAGAAATGATGTTTGGATGTAGAAAGTAAAAGCATATAAACAAAATATAAACTATTATAATAAGCTAAGCTATGTAAAATAAAACATATGGCTCATAAGCACATGACAAGATTAAGCTGAAGCCTAATGCATATAAAATGAGTTCACATAAAATAAGTCTGATGAACTCAAGGCATTCAGCACACTAAGTAACTCCTTAACAACCCTGTGAGCCTTATGGTCTCCTTGCTGCTGAGCAGACGTGGTGGTGCATTGGCTTTTTTTGAAGTATGACAGTGCTGCTCAGGGATCAAACTCTTCTGGTGTTCAGCACTCTGCAAGGATGTAATATGGAGATCTGCAGAGCCAACATCATTATATTTGCATGGAGTCATGTGCATTTGGTACAAACTTTGGCTAAGATTTTGCCATATGTGAGATGGAGCTGGATCCTGAGGTTTACTTAAGAATAAACGAGATCACAACTTTTACCCCACCTGATTTTCTCACACTCTCACTCACTTGCTCTTCCCCACACTATGTTCACCTGGCAGGGAGGTCACTGCTGGTCCAGGAAGGTTGGGCAGAAAGTCTTGTTGATTCGTGCTGGGATGCCCCTCACAGTTACTGGTCTCAGGTACCCAGGGGTAACCAGACTACTTTAAGGTTAAGGTCTTACAAGAAGCCTGGAGAAGGTCCTGCAGCTGGCAGAGGAGCCTGGTTTCTCAGGGTGGTTACTGTCCTAGAGCAGTGCTTCTCAAAACTTGTGTCAGGGTCCTTTCCTTTAAAAGTGTGCATCTTAAAGGGATGTTGCAGCCATCTCAGGTGACCAAGCTGGCTGGTGCACCGGCTTGCATCCTTGCTGAGGATAAAAGGGTTCACCTAGACAAAGTGCATGATGACAGGAGTAAGAATTCGTGTCTAAGCCCAGTACGTGGGCCAGCTTCAGCGTCATTGTCCCTGCACAACTTCAGTATCTGTTTCCTGCCCAAACTCATTAATACCCTACAACAATATTACTTGCCAATTAATTAACTGGAGTTAACTGGCAAATAGCCAGTTTTGCCAATATGCATTTCACAGAGAGTTTAATTTTATTGTTCTGAAAATTGTGTAATAGGCTTAATTTTCTGGCTAGATAGTTCAAATAAATGTAGCACTTGATTTTAGAATGCAGCGTTCTCGTAATGCTCTGTTATGTGACACAGTTGACTATGATGCCAGTTTGCAAGAAATGAAAACCATTCTTTCATAAAGACAGAGCAGTTTGAGTCACTGTCTGTTGCAGATATTCAAATAAAAAATTAAGCCCTTTCCTTTTCTGGGCTAAAGTAACAGTTGTACGAACTTGAAGGTAACATGGTCAAAAAAGTTACTCACCTGTTTAGAAATAGGCTTTTAAGTATTTAGTGGTAAAATTGACAAATGCTGTATTATTACCTAGTTCAGCTGCCAGCTTTGATGGGATCTACAAAACAGGGCACTTGACCCTTATCTTCTGTGTAGCTCCAGACTGGTAGGTATTATCTGAATGTACGACCTAGGATCAGGCTTTCCAAAAAACTCAATGGGAGAGCGCAGGATGGTGGTGCCATTTCTTTCCTTTGAAGTTAGACGATATGGAGGGGAGGTGAAGAGGAAGAGAGATGCATGACACAGTGGTTTTATCACTTGCTGAAAAGGCAGGAAAAAGATTTCTGTGCCTGCCAGAAATACATAGTGGGTATAATATATTTAATCTCCATATACCTTTATATAAAAATATAAATATATATTTATTTGCATCTGGGCTGTATTTTTTCCTTTGGAAATGGGATGCATGCTTTTTAATATTTTAAAATGTGTGGATTAATATGTCTATAATCATTATAGATATGATTAGCGGTAATTTCTCTCTTCCATTATGCATTCAAAGCAGTAGAAAACAATACATTTAGCAAGACGTCATTTCTCTCTTCTGCAATCCACCATATGAAAGAAAAAAACAAGGAGACATGAGGTGAGGCAGCTCCACCAGTGCCAACACTCTGCTTATTTTCCTTTTTACCTGAATCCAGACAAATCTCTTGGCTTGCTGGAGTTTGCAAATATGGGGAGAGGAAGAACAGAGTGTGTAAGGGGTAGATGAGCGTGGTGGTGTCAGTTTTGGAGGGTTAGCCTGAATTTTACTCCCTCAGTCATACATCTCTTCCTGTTCTTGTCAGCAAGACACCTCTGTGCTCATTACTGTTATCCCCTTCCAGGGTCAGTTCTCATATGATCCTTAAGTTATTTTACATTTCTCTGGTCAAGTGTCCAGATTTGCTCCAGCAACTGGATGACAGCTGAGTCCTTCTGTGAGGTAATTATATTTAAAAAGAAAAATGCAACATTTACTTGACTTTCTGTTAACAGATTTTCTGCTGTGTACAAGTGTCTCGATGTGGTAGAGGTCATAATTGTGAATGAGGTGTGAAAGTTATTGGCAAAGCTTTAGATTTTTTTTTTAATTGTTAATTTTGCTAATTCTCTGCTTTTTGAACCATGAGAATTATCTTAACTTCTTTTTGCCTGTGTAGTAAATTATTGTCCCCCTCACCTCCTTCCACCCCACTACTGTTCTTCCATCTCCACTTCTATTTCCTACCACTCCCTTCCTGCTTCTCTTTCCCTCATTGCTCCACTTTAACTTCCTTCAGAAACATTTTCTTTTTTATTTCTCCTGTTCATCTCTTCATGCTTTTTATCCATGCCACTTCTTCAGCTTCTCTCACGCTTATTTTGGTTGCCCGGCCTACAGTACAACCTTGCCTAGATGTTCACTCTTCCTGCAACCCAACTATGTAGCCATTGCTTAAGAAGTAATGAATAAAGAATAATAATTAGCAGTCTATAAAAAGCTTTGTAACATTAAATTTTTGCCCCTGATTATGGTCTGAGGTGTTGTTTTGAGCCAAAAGGTAATTTATTTAACTCTGAAACTATTGTCTTACCTCATTACAGCCATTTTACTTCAGTGTTGAACAACTGCCTCTGGTCTACAAGTGGGACTATGTTTTGTATGGTCCCATGCAGGGAGGTAAATGATAGCAAACACCTTTGGGCTTCTCTAGCTCAAACCCATTACTGTGTAGTGTACAGGAAGAAGGCGGCATCTGCTAAATCATAATTAAGATCAAAGAAGCCCCTCAGAATATTTTCTAATCAATAAGGCTTTCTTAAAAAAAGGTTAAATCTGGGACCATTGGGCTTCACAGCCATTTCATACAGGGCTTGTACCAGGCTGACCTCATAAAAAGGCTTGACTAGGATGTAGCTTTGATATTGCAGTATGTCATATTAAGTAGCTTTAGAGCTTCTTTTATTGCTTCTTTAACTTGTGAGAGTATTTACAGAGTTTTTATTAGAAGTAGGTTTCCAGGTTTCTCTGCTTTTATCTTGCCACCTACAGTATTCAGTGAAGTCTAACTTGGGAAGGAATTGTTCTTGGCTTTATTCTCTAAGTGATCTAGTCCTAACAATGAGTCCATGATGATCAATTTAATTTATGTTTTGTCATAAACTGTTACCTACTTGACTTGTCTATGTAATACGCAGCCTCACTCAAAAGAGCTGTTGGATATGTTTTCAATTGCTTTGTGTGAGTCATTGTTCTAGAGGGAGCTTTTATTATAGATTGAATACCTGGGATGATAAATTTACATGTATAAGAACAGATACATACTGTTAATAGAATTATACCTGTTCCTATGTGTGCATATATTCACACACAAATATACATTTGCATTAGTATGCATACAGACTCACAGGGGCTTGGAGACAGAAGGATGAGAAGGAACCGTTGTGATGCTGCCAAGGGGAAGCACAGTATCTTTGGTCATGATTATTATTCATTATTTATTCCTGTTGCTGCATATGACAAGGTTGTTCAGACAGTCCCTATCCTTCCTGCATAGTCACTTAGGCTGCTTGCCTTTTTCAGTGCTAAACCAGCAACTTCAAAAGCAACATGGTGTGAGAGAGGAGGAGGAAAGGCTGATTCTGGACATGCTGACAAGTCAAAAAAAGCTCACCTGAAATGGGAGGCTGAATAGCTATCCCCAGAAGAGACTATCTTTAACCTTCTGCAAGTACATGAACTGTTAAGCAGGAAATAACCCACCGACAAGATCATAGTATGGGGGAGCAGTTTATAAATGGGTGAGACTGAACCACAGTAATTAGCAAACTAGACCAGATCTAACCGGAAACCTTCAGGCTAGAGCCATAGAAGTTAGGAGTAAGGGTGGGGTTTGTTTGGGTTTTTGTCTATTTGTTTCTGGCAACTGCTTTCGTAGCTGGGGCAGGCAGGACAAGTTGCTCAACATAAGAACTGGGTGCACCTCACCTCGCCAGCTGCAGCATGGACGGATCTACTCGAGTCAGTCACACTGAGCTCCACCTTCACATCAGAGGCATTTCTGGAGTTCAGTTTACCTGCTCGGTTTAGGTGTCTGCTTTACGATGAGCGGTGCTCTGGTTGTGCCCCCTCCTCTCCGCTCCCCGCGGTGAGCACCTTGCTCCTGCTGATGTCTCCAGCACACACTGAAGATGTCTGCACTGGATCCAATGACTCTCAGCTGAGCTTTGGGAGTTGGCTGTGCTTACTTTTGCCCTCAGTAAGCATGAGGTCAGCTATATTGCCTGCAGTCTCAGTGAAAGGTTTGAATTAGTGTAATTTACTTTGCATTTGTAGTGGGCTACGCCTGCACGCATGGCTGGTCACTAGTGTTCCACCGAGGCAAGCTGTCATGTGCCTCCCCAGCCCTGATGCAGTTACCTTGACAGGAAAAGTGCTTCCATTACTACTTTTTCTGCTACGTGAGTCAATATCAGCCAGAGTGGCAAAGTGGTTTAGCTTTTTTGCTGGTATAAGCTAAGTCCATGCTAGGAGTTGTCCCTGTAGTTGGGCTTGCGTGCAGGCTCTGATGTGGGGCCCGTGGAGGCATCACTGCAGGGATCTGCTGGGGCGATCCCAGGGGAGTCAAGGAACGTCAGGCATCCGATGGGTGAGGGATGGGGAGAAGAGTTCCTTCAGAAAGTAAAGCAAAACACGCACTGCAAACTTACTCCCCAGTGTTAACTCCACAGGAATAACATCGGATATCTAAAGCTCGAGCCTGGCAACCATGTCCACCTGACAGCAAGTGTAACTGATAAACACTGTCAAGTACACTAAATTGTCATTATTTGAATTAAAACATAAAGTGCAATAAAGAAATTAATTATTTCACAAGTTGGTTTCTGATTGCTATGTTGAGTTCTCTCTAAACCCCTTTGTTTTCATTTTTGGGTTCATCTTTTTCACCTCATCTGCTTGGGAAACTGTAACATCAAAACTGAACAAGGACAACCTTCATTTTTAAAAGCAAGCTGTCTCTCACATCTACTGTCAGTGACAATAGCCAGCTTTTGATGTGTGATTCGGAGAGTGAACCGAAAGAGAAAGTCTGGCAATGGTGCCCTGTTTGGGAATTTTGGAAGGATGTTTAGAGATTATTTTGGAGTTTCTGAGCTACTTGAATGATTTGCTGGCAGCCACAGGCGAGTGGCATTTTACAGTATGTTAAAATCAAGCTTTGATATCTGAAAATAGCTCCTTTGGTACGGAGCTTGTCTTCCTTGATTCTTACATAAGCTGCATATTTATCATAGCTGAGTGATAAATGGTGAGATTCTGCTGTTCTATATGCAGTGAAATGACAAGGTCAGTTTTAATTAAGCTGAGATCAAGCCCAGTCTGTATTGCACACTTCTGATTAGGTTACTTCAAATTAACATAAGTTTTTGGAGACTTCACTGAAGTCAGTGGTGTTAAACACCAGCTGTGCTGGCAGATAAGCGTGGGATATAAGAAGGAGATAGAATTCACATTGAAATTAGCACTTGGCACAATATAATTCTCTGATTGCAAACTATGCGAAGTTGCCTGCGCTAATTGGTTGATTTTATTTGAAGCAGATGTTGTTAGCTTTCCCACTAATGATCTGGAGAGAAATTTTTTTTGAAAGACATGCCATGTTAGGTTCTCTGCAGTATAATAAGCTAATTACAACTTTAAGTACTTGCAGTAATTAGCACAATGTGTATAAAGTGGTCCTGATCTTTTCACCCTGCTGCATTATTGTTAGGGCATCTTAAAAAACAAAAAAGAGAGCTAGCTGGATTTAGTTTCCCCAATCTAGCTTCTTGTTTTCCCAGACTTTTATATTAAGGAGATAATGAACTAGACTTTTATCCTTATTTTTAAGCACACCAAAGAGATTTAAACCTTTCTCCTTCTGTTTTTCACTAACTTCCTTCTCTAAATCAAATCTGTTTAGTCTTATCTTTGTCCATTGAGGTAGAGTCTTCCAGCATCTTAAAAACCCCATTAGTAAACAGTTCTGTCCAGCAATGGAGTATTTGTTCTCTATTAATTCATTTGATCACTTGCCCACGTATTACCAAGATCCAAGGTGTATCTGACTTATAGAAAGAAAACAAACAAACCCACCCTGCAAGCTTCCTTCTTTCTAGAGCAATTGTGCTCCTTGTGGTTTGTCCTGATGGTGATTAAAAACTGCCAGCACTTTGCAAAATAGACACAGGAAGACCTAGCAAGTCATCCTGCTCGTAGAAAAGAGGAAAATCAAAATGACTTATATGAAAATATTGAATCAGAAATTATCCTCGTAATACCTTTTGAACCTCGGTATGACTGCTGCAGATGGTGGGTACACTACAGAAATGGCTGTTCTGAGAAAAGAGTTTAACAAATACTTCAGTTTACCTAGTGATCTCTGGCGTGGTTTGGTGAAACTTGCTCTTCAGGAACCTTCAGCTGGTATTTACATCAAAGATGCTTTCACTTCTTTGTGGAAGTCACTAGAAGCCAGATATATTTGCAAAGATATGGTCACGTTTCTCACTTATCTTGTGGGCTGAGGAATGATGTGATGACAAGCTGTCCCATTTCAGGAATGCCGCCGGGGCCCCAGCCGCTCGTGTGACATGCGTAGACTGGTTTCCAGACACTGGTGCTGTACGGCATCTCCTTGCCCCCGCCTGAGAGAAGACTCAAGGGACTGTCCCTCCAAGTCCGTGATCTGGGAAATCGATTTATTGCCTGGAACTGGAGGGGCAGATATTTCCAGACAGCAGGCGCCTTGGATGGGCATTTTGTGGTGGACCATGGACTGAAGCTTGTTCCCATTCAGCCAGGTTGAGCCGTGCTCTTTGCAGCCAGTGGGCTGTCCCTGGCGCACGGAGAGTGACACAGCGAGAAAGAGGGTGACAAAGTACAAGGCCCACAAAGTCTTTTGGGCTGGCAGGGACAGCCATGAGGCTTGTGGAGGTAGAGCAGGAGGGCGCTGGTGAAGACCCCGAGCAACCAGCGGTTTGACTGGACTCTTGCTGTCTGAAAAGATCCTCTCTGACGAAGGGTCTTCTTTAGGTCCTTTTAGCTGCAAGTCATATCTGTGAGCTGTGTTTTCCCCTTGGTGCATATCAGAAAACAGGATAGCTTCAACCCATCATGTTTTCTCTCTTTTTCTCTTCCTTTTCTATACTGGTTTTCAAAAGAAATGTGTCTTTCACGCGCTAGGGTGTAGATTGACTGTCCTTGTGTACCTCTCTATAAAGTGCATGTAAGGAAAGTGTTTAAAAACAAATCTTGGCTTTAGCATGGTATACTTCACTGAGGTATTTTCCTGGGTTAGCAAAAGAACACAAGATTTAAATTATTTATTTACATTCATCAAACTTTCTCTTTCTAAATAAACTGGTATATCTACATCTTGAGAGTGTGGGTAGGAAAAGGAAATATTTGTCATTGTGACAGTGGTGAGCTTCAAGGAAAACTCTAGAGTTAGCACTAAGTCATCACTCAAAATAAACCACAATTTGATTTCTGTAACTCCTTAAGACCAAATTAGTTACTTTTATTGCCTTGGGCAAAATCTTCTAGTTGTGGGTTTAAGCTAAAGCAAACATGCTACTTCCCTTCAGTCTGAAGAACTGGCAAGTAAAGATTCTTTGTTATTTTAATCTCATGATTCAATCTCCTGCTGCATTAATTTGGTGATTTGACTAATTGGTGGCTTAACCTATTATTAATGTTCCTCCATTAATTTCCTGATGCAATTTTAATGACATCTTGATGTCACTATTGAATTAAAGACTGTTTAGTTTAAAAAAAAAAAGAGAGCGGTAGTTTTAGATGTGGTTATCTATTTGCTAAATTTTAATGTCTTTATTCATTCTAATAAAACTCATGGAAGTATAGAGAGCTGTATCTTTTTAATATAACAGATTGGGCTTTAATCCTGAGCCAACAACTGATTTACCCAGTATTTTTTTGTGGTTTTTACTAAAATAAACAGAGTCCGTTACATTGTTCTTAGCCCATTACTCTATCTGGAGGTCCTGCTCCAAAGACTACATGCAATGCATGTAATGGCTTCTGTGTGAAAAAGCAGCTTCTGGGTCAGGAGATGGTGACCATGAATATTCCCTCTGGACTATGGCAAAGGAATGAAGCAGAAGCTGAGTTCTTGGCTTTGCTACAGCTCATCCTAAGACTCCACACAAGACTCTTCCTTTCCTTTTGCCTTATTGCCTGCTCTTGACCCAGGTAAAATGGGGATGCCACTTCATTCCTTTCACCTTTTACATGTTTCATCTGTTTGTGATGTAAATGTGTCAGAGCAGAGACAATTTTTCACCTGCATTTATGATTTTACATTGCTGGTTGGGATCTTGAAGGGCTGTGTGGTACAAATCAGTAACAGGTGTGATTAAAAACCTGTTGTGATTAAAAACAGGTAATACCAGATATGGTGGAAGCAGAATAACTCCTCAGCTGGAAGACCAGGAGTAACCCTGGAGCCTTGCGTCTCACCGACTGTGATGCAGAGGATTGCAAGATGTGTCAACAGAAATTGTAAGAAATGCCACGATGTGAACAGTCATCTCATTTTCTAATTTATTTCGCGGTGTAGCGCAACTCGCAGGGGGACGAGCCGCGCAGCTTGCCCAGCGGCAGATGCGGTGCCGATGTGCGTCTGGCCACGCAGCACACATGCGAAGTATCCCCACATCCCCGTCCCTCCTTGGCTAAAGAGACACTAAGGTCAAGGCACTGTTACCTAGCAACTAATGAGAGCTGATTAATCCATTTGTGGCCGTCACATGCTGCAGTGATGTATGTGAGCCTGTGCCTGCTTCTACTGTTTGTGTAGCGGCAGGAAAAGCAAGTAACAATTACTGGTGAATGACATCAGTAATGCCGACAATGGCATTATTAGATGTATAAATAATCACAGCCAACAGTGACTTTCCATTTTCAATGCTAGCATCAGATTTTGAATTTCTAAACTGCGCTATTGTTTCTTTGAACGCTTTGGTATAGATGGATTTTAAACAGGAAGGGAATGATCCTGGTAAATACAGCGCAATTCGGTTTTTCCAGAAAAGTGAGCTCTTTGCTTTCTAGTGGATTCCCTGCGTAAGCAAAGCTTCCCCTAGTCTTCAGTGTACGTAGTGCAAGTGCCTGAACAAACTAAAGAAAGTGAAACTTTTCTGAAAGCAATTCCTTTGTATTTTCAGGGCCTCTGAAGAGTTAAATAAAAAAGAGGATATTTTATAATGCACCTGCTTGCTGTCTGCAGCACATGCTCCAGAAGGGCAGTACCTCACCCTGTCAATGTCTAATGAACTGTGCAGTTCCATATGATTTATCATTGCTGGTGTTCCACCAGGAATGATCAATAATATATTCTATATAATTTCTTTTTACTTCCAAATGCACCCAGCAGGGTAGAGGAACCTTTATTAAATTGTTGGAAAAAAGTAGAAACCCTTTCCATATTTTAACAGAGAAGACCTCAGCAGACTTGGTTTGCCTTTTAAAGGCTTAAAGTCAAAAGCAAAGCCACCTTTCGCATACAGTTTGTTTATTTTTAAATAGAAGATCTCGTGAAAAGAATTAAGAATTTATATGTGGGAAAGAGACTTCAGAGTGAATAGTATTAGAGAAGGAGATAAAACTTTAAATAATCTATTTTTTACGATTCGGTTTAGACAATAAAGCCAGAAAAGCAAACTCCCTGAGGCTCTGAAAAAAGTAACAAGCAGAGAAGTTTGGCTGAGACCCAGCTGCAGTACAATGTTGCCCTGTTTCTCCTGCCCTTCATCTTCCCACTCCCTCAAATGCCCTGCGTGAGACCTTCCATTTTCAGGCATTAATTTTACATTTTTTTTCCCTGGCTCAGGAGGATAATGGAATGCAAAATTGTCTCCCCTGAAACGACCAAATTGTTTTGGGGGCAGAAGTGAAGCCAATTCTCTTGCTGAAAACCAGACCAATCTGAGCTATAATACGTTTCTTGCCTCTCTCTATCATGATCACTTACCCTTCTCTGTCTTGTTTATTCTAACCACTGAGAAAATTGTGCTGGAGAAATTTTCTTCTGATTAGTGATTAGGCACAAAGGGAAATTTGGACCATCTTCCCCACTCATTCCTTTTCCTTTGTGCTAGGCTCTTACCAGCACTTACGCTTTCTCACCAGACTTTCCTGAGAAGGCTCTTTCTTGTGTGCTGCATTCACACTCCCCCAATAACACGAAGATCAGATGGTTGCCCCTTGACCAAGGGTGCTTTGGAGCTGGAAATGTTTGCCTTTCTCAATCTCCCAGATGGCTGTGGGAAATGGCTGTTGCCGGCTGAGGAACATCCGATAACGCCCACTGCACGGACCTTGCGAAGGAGCAAGGCGCTTCTGCCCACAGAGTCAGAACATGAGAATCAGAGCATGGGGGCATATCGGACTGTCCTCTTCAAGTGTATTTAAACCCTAATTTACCTCTGGAGCTTAGTAGAGGAGGTTGGACGGTCAAGAGTAGGAGAATATGCAAGAGGTTTTCAAAGCAAGCAAAGGTGCTTTTTTCATGTTGTTTAAACCTCCCTAGCCTCGTCTCCCTGGAGGCAGCTGGCAGGACACGCTCACCTCCCCGTAGCTGCCCAGTCTCCCCACCACATCATACAAAGCAAACATGGCAGAAAGGCCTTGATAGCCTGTACAAGAAGGAAGAAGTGCACCCACTGTAGCACCTGCTGAATTTAATGTTGGGGGTTTGGGATTTTTTTTTTGAGAGAGTGGAAAAGAAGGGGAAAGAAGCTGCTGTTTTGTTTCTGATGGTTTATACAGGGGGCATTTACCTGAGAGGCAGCTGTGTGTATGCTGTTCAGCACATTTTACTCTCTCACTTTCCCCAGCAGGAAAATGTTGCTGTAGGCACATAAAAAAAGGTGTTTGAAAATGCAGCTGTTAGACAAATCATGCTGGGGAGGGAGGAGAAAAGAGAAAGACATGGCAAGCCTGGACCGTGCCTTGCAATTAGATTTTTTTTTCTCCACAGGGGATTTTTCTGCCCTTGCCTCACTTTTCTCTTTAGCCCAGCCCTCCCTCTTTCCCCATGGCCCGCAGAGTTTATCAACTCACCCAGCTTACCCGGTTTCCCCCACCCAGGAGCTGATGCTGCTCTCCAGCTTCGGAAGTGGAAGGTGGTGAAGCGGTCCCACGTTGTGAGCATCCAGAGGCTGCTTGCGAAGACTTTGACTTCTGACAGGCTTACTAAGCTCCGTGGCCACTTTGATCTGTTTAAAGGTAATTTAAACCCACCTACAAAGGTGAATTAAAGGACAGTATACTAAGAATGTATTTTTTCTGTGCTCGTGGGAGTTGCAGGGCAGCAAATGGAGAGCAGTGGGCAGTACCTGGGAAAAGATGAATGGGGCAGGGTTGGGGAGGAGGTGGATGGAGGGAGGAGGAGGATGGGGAGGGATGTTCCCCCCACAGTTACACAGGGAATCCATTTCTGTTAAAGGCAAGACTAGAACTCCAGGTTTTCATCCTAATTTAAGCTGGTGGCAAATACTGAAGTGTCAGCATCTCAGTCTCTGAGTTCTAGAAAAAGCAAAAGAATCGAGATTTAAAAGTTTATGTAGCTCTTATTATCAGGCTGTTAACTTAAATGAAATATCTTCTTAATTCTTAGTTAGCCAGTGCAAGTGACTGAACAAAGTACTTTCTAGAACCTCTTTCCAGGACATACCTCAATTGCATAGGTGGCATGAGAGGTTTAAAATAGGACTGGAGAGGATAGCAGCACCTCAGTTGTCCAGTGTGTGGGACTTGCACTGAGAACAGGGAGGAATTTGTTTTGAAACTCTGTCCCTACAAAAGCATTTGCAGTCTGGATTCTGGTCTGTGCCTGCCTGGGGCATGCCTTTTCTGGCTGAGGTTTCTTGGTGGTCCAGTCACACATTTAACAGCCTTCTACGTGTTCTTCAGCTATTTCTCCCTCGCTGTCAGTATCCACTAAGAATAGTGCCCAGAACAGCTTACACGAGCACAGAGGAGGCCCATTCCCTACACAGCACTTACAAGAGTGTACAAGTGAAGTCTACTTTACACTTCAAATGATTTGGAGTTTGTCCTTAGCCTTACATTGCTGCAAGCACTTGTTGGTCTCATATGGACTGACTAGACCTCTGATACACTTTCTTGTGTGGGAGAAGAATTTAGACTTCAATTTAAGGGTGGCTCCTATTCTCAGCTAGACACCTCCTTAAAACTTGGAGTCACTATGATGCCTCTGGATCACTTTGCTTTGTCAGTAGTCGCATCTCTGTCCTGAAGTGATATGTTTTTTGTTAAAAATTGTCCAGTAGATAGAGGAGGATTTTCTCTCAGTAAAGTCCTTTTATATAAGTATAGTTAATCACTGGGAGAACCTCTTCTGATGCCTGCTTGGTTATTTTAAGCAGTGGTTGCTTCATACATATCCAAAATTAGTAAGAGCTTTACCCACTGAGGTCCCCTTGCTCTCCTTTTTTGTGGCCCTGTGAATCTGTATGTAGTTACGAGTGTCCAAACTTCTTCAGCAGGAAGACTGAGAGTCTTCTTTCCTCTCCCCAAGTCCCCTGTAGGTTGAGATGAGGATGCTCCTGGTATGATATAGTCTCAGGCAGGGCCATTTCAGCAGGTATCCTGAAGAATTGTTTTCACCATGCAGTTACAAGTGGCACACTTAGCAAAGGAAGGATTCGCTTCTTTCCTGGGGAATGAGAAACGCCCTATCTAAAGAGGTAAGACAAGTCTTCACTGTGGGCTGGAAGGGAATCACCAAAACCCGTTTCACTTGTGGTGCAGCCAGAGGTTCAACTGTGAGCTTACAGTGCATTGCTCCTCCGTACGCCGACAGAAACTTCCTCTGAAGGTGGTGAGCCTGTGAGAGACTTTGACTTCTCACGAGTCATCTCAGGCCACCACAGTACGTGTCTCCAGCTCCTCTCTCACACTGCCACATGCTGGGTACCCAACAAAACTTGGTGGGGGCTCACACAGAGGATAGTTTGTCTGGGATGATCCCACTCACCACATGACAAGTGTTGTGTTATTCTGGTGTCTGCTCCGAGGGGCAGGGAAAACACCTTTTTTTGCTTCGTGTTTGTGCTGTACATCTTGCTCCGTAGCTGGGTCTGTAAAACAAAAATAACAGCTTTGATTTACTGACAGGGCAGCTGAGAGGTTTTTAACCATGCTCTGGTTTTATTGAATGTCAGTCACTGATTTGAGTTCATCTAAGTTTGACTTCCTTCTCAACTCTGTAATCTGTTTTTCTTTGTGCAATATTGATTTTGTAGAAAAGAGAGCCAAAATCAATTAAAACCAAACAATTTTTGACACTTTGGGCTTTCTGCCGTGGTACCAGTTAATCACATGTTCATAAATATGCTAACATGCAGGTCAGAAAGATGACATTAAAATTTAATGCACTTGGGGAAAATAAATTGAAAAGGTCTGCTGGAGAGGTTTTGCCATAGTTCTCTTCCCGCGGTCTGTCAGAGGATGCATAAACCTGTGACCTCTTTTGTACACAATTACAATGTATCTCCTCTATCTAAAGCCAGATAATTACAAGGTTACATAGTCCCTCCGCAGGCTGAAGAAAAGGTTACTCTCATTTTCTTCCGAAGGCTTTAGAGTAATGCTGAGTGCTGGAAAGGTGCACAGTCATTTAATCCGGTGTGAGTGGAGAGGAGGGATGGTGTCTCTTGCCATCGCTGCTTAGTTACTAATGAAACGACAATCCCCAAATTTACGTTTTAGTTAGCGCTATCATTCTCCTTACGCATGTAGCATGCGTGTGAGCATCCCCGGGCTGTGACGTGGTGGTGGGGTACGTGTGCGGGGTGTATTGGTTGCTGCTCGTGTGGCCTTTGGGCTTCCACTGCCGGCCACGTGAAATGGAGCGGGTGGGGAGAAATGAATGGGCTTCGCACGTTCTGCCACCGTGCCGTCACTGTTCTTCTCCCCTTTAAGGCTTGCCTGTCCTCCCAATTAAGCAGCATCCAGCAGGCAGGTTTGTCCGCAGGGATTAGCTGGAGCCAGTGCTCTGCGATTCCTACCAACACCTCTCTGGTGGACCCAGCAGTTTCTTCAGGATTAAAGCTATAACATTTTTAATGAAGTGCCTAAGACTGGTTGGGAGGATAACCTTCTGAATGGGAACCAGTTAAGTGCAATGTCAAACTGGGCGTCTGCCAGATGGCAGAAAAATGAGTCAAATCCACTTCTGAGTGGATCCTCAGCTGGATTAAGCCTGGGAATTTCTTCTGAGCTGTATCTGAGAGGTGTGCCCAGTCGCTTTGCCTTCAGAATTAAAGCTGAAACCAGCTGATGACTATGTAAGCAATAACTTTCCCCAGCACAGCCTCAGTCGCTTCAAAGGGAGTCAGTCAGTCAGGCTGGGAGGGCGGCGGGCTCAAGCTGAGTCCGGTGCTTTGCTCCAGACCTGGCCCTGCCCAAAATAGTAATGCAAAAACCTAGGAGTGAGATGGCTGTCTTTCTCTCTGAGGAAGAATCTGTTGCGGAATGGCCAGCAGACTGCAGACACCTGTGTGCTATGGAAGGGGTGGCAATAACACAGGCATAGCAACCGTGAACTTTTGGACAAGAAAAGAATAGGAAGTGGTGGATGTAGAAGCATCTACAGATGGGCAAATGTGTTCACTCATTAAATGGTGCTGTAAATTACAGAAGAAGAAAAGTTAATGTTTAAAGGCCTTTACATTCACCAGCTCACCCACACCCAGTTTAATTTATCCCTCAGCTATAGCAATGGCAGCCACAAGATATGATGGATTCTTCATTTTGATGCCTGATGCTCCAAATCTTTGTTCCCATAGAGACGGTGATCCTCTGTCCCAAGCAGAAGGCAAAATCCTCTTCTTTTTCTTGCCCCCACACCAATGCTGGTGAGTTCACTGAAGTAGTTTAGTGAAAGACAAGAAATACCCAGTACAAAGTCAGCAGCTATTACAGCCAGCTCACAGCAAACTAGAATATCACGGACCACCTGTGGGAGCCCTGTGAGTGCTGGATTTACTTCTGGGCAGCACTGACTGCCCGTTACTCTGAGCTTGTGGCAAAAGTACCAGTCTGTAGGACTCAGCATGCCAGGCAGCTTTCTGTGCTGTGATCCTAGGATCTTGAAACACTGTTTAACACTTAATGCAATCAGCAAGACTAATAATTAGAAATGTATCCGAGGAATACTTGGAAAGCATTAAAAAAAAAAAAAAAAAAAAAAAGAAAATGTTCTTTCCCTGGAGATTTTCTTGGTATTTTCCACTTGTGACCCATCACCTGGCCTGCTGTGGTGAAGTCAAGGTACTGGTGCCCTGCAGTAAGGGGGATGCCCACTGGATGTCAGGATTGCTCCACAAAAGTGCAAACACAGTGTAATTTATCTAGCAGTCAAAATGTTATTCCTGAGAGGAAGCAATTTTAGGACGTATGTTTTGTGTAGTTACTCTCTCTCTCTCTCTGTTTCAGCCTCTCAGCCGTACACATGCATAAATCCTCGGATTTCTTGAACTGTGCAGAGTCAGTAAGCCATAGCTAAACCCCTGTGTCTGCTGGGTTATATGTGAATTGTGTGAAAACAAAACGACATCTTAAAGTTGCCCACATAAATTATATAGGAGAAGACTCTTGCCATTGATTTCAGAAAAAGTTAGTCACCCCATACCTTTGAAAATCAGGGTCTTATTGCCATGATTAATGAGAGAGAGGGAGAGTCTGTAATTGCAATCAAATAGATTCAATCACTTAATTCAGTGATTAAGGAGGTCAACAAATTGCACGTGGGGCATCTCAGCTTTAGCCTCATGTCTTGCCTGTAAGTTCTTTACAGAGACAAAGTAAATAAGAAATGACAGCCCCCCGTCCCAAAGTACTTTCCCCCTGCCAAAAACTATTCTCCAACCCTCTGAATTCATAGTACATGGAAAATATAACTGCAAGTGCCTACATTCTGCAAATGTCACTAGTGGCTAGCTCTTATTTTAATTTACTATTTAAATGTATTAAACATAAAAGGAATCTTGTTAAATGTCATAATCATAATGACAATCCAAATGAAATTAGCTAGAAGAGTCAATTAGATTCAGAGGCCAAGCAGGAAGTAAAATGAGTCACCGGGAAAGGAGGATCCCCCAGACACTGCACAGCATGGATTACAGTCTTAAATGTCATGTGGAAATGAATACAGTGCTAATGTTCTCGTAGTTAAGGGTAGGTTATTTGCTCAGTCTCCAGAAGGCAAGTTTTTTTTTTTTCTGGAGGGGTTAGGTAAACCTGTGGACTAGGTAAACACAGAAATTGTGCAGCGGCACCGGGCTACGTGAATTGTAAGCACACAAAGTTTGTTCAGATGCACAAAGATTAATTTGTAGAAATAAAGCTGACATTTATGCAGAAATTATAAATGTTTTCAGTCATAGAATTGTTTAGGTTGGAAAAAACCTTTAAGACCATCGAGTCTTACTGTTAACCTAGTACTGCCAAGTCCACCACTAAACCATGTCCCTAGGTCTCACATCTACACGGGTTTTAAATCCCTCCAGGGATGGTGACTCCACCACTTCCCTGGGCAGCCTGTTCCAATGCTTGACAACCCTTTTGGTGAAGAAATTTTGTCATCAATGTCTTTCTTGAGGTGAGGGCCCCAAAACTGAACACGGTATTCGAGGTGTGGCCTCACCATTGCTGAGTACAGGGGGACGGTCACTTCCCCAGTCCTCCTGGCCACACTATTTGTGATACAGTTCTCTTATTTTCAGTATCAAAATAGCTGGTATTCAGGTGTGACCAGAAGGGAGAAAGGAAGTCGAAAAGAAATGCATTTGTGAACAGGATAGATAAATTGTTGTCATTTAACAAAGAGAAAATATTAGTCCTTTTCCTCTCTGCCTCTGGCTTTACTTTCCTGAAATATTGATGGAGGCAATTCCATGATCCTCCTTTATATGTACATTGGCCATTCCTACCAGCACTGCTATCTCCAGTAACAGGACTTACAGACCTCAGCAACAGATATTTTCCTTGTTGGTCCCTCTCATGTAGTTGTATGTCTTGTAATTTTTATGGACTGTCCAGGTACTTATTCTTCGGCCAAGATCTTTTTCAAGATCAGCTTTTCGGTTTGCATACTACTGTTGTATTTATTCAGCAAACAACAACTTGGGATGATGATTATGTTATTATAAGTCTTTTCTCTCACTCGATCACTAATATTTTGCAACTATCTGCAGTAGAAGGAGATCAGAGTAAAGGTACAAGATTAACTTACAACTTGCAGATAACTTCAGAACTACTTCAAGGGTGACAGGATAAAATTTAAACTTTATGTAAGTTAAAACTAGAAAAGGCCTTACAGTTTCTTAAATATACAGCATACAAACATTATTCCTATCTTATCACCCTCTCCCATTAACTTGTAATTTATATTAGGGCTTCTCTTTGCCTCTTTTTTCTTCAGTCTCAACATGAAAGATTATGAAGGACAAAACTAGAATAGCAAGTTCACCAAGTGAAAGTGACTCTTGATTACTTAAATTTCTGGTGGATGATTTATCTTTACAACACAGCTCCTGAGGGTACTAAAAACACGAGCAATGGCTTTGCAGTTTAACTTTTTAACTATTTTGCCCTTGCTTTGAACATAGCAGATGAGTTTCTTTGTCATGGGAAGCAGAAAGGAGAAGCTCAGTTGGGATGGCCCAGGCATCAAGCAAAGACCTGTTCTCCTTCAAGACATGGCCAATGGTGTCTAGTGTCTGTGCCCTCCAACAGCTCTGTGCCTGTCCTGGGTCTGCCCCATTCGTTTTGGGATGGAGTGGTCGGGGAATCTGTGGGTGAATGGTGGTTTTGTGCTATGCCATAGTGATGTTTTGCGCTTGTTTTCATTCTCTTCCTTCTATTCCTAACTGTCTTTTTGCCTTTCCGACTACTGAACATTGAGCTGACATTTCAGGAAATTATCCAGAGTTATTCTGAGACCTCTTTCATGAATTGTTAATGTAGAGCCCATCATTGCATATGTATAGTTAGGATTGTTATTTTGCCATGTGCATTACTTTGCATTTATTGACATTGAATCTCTTCTGCCATTTACTACCCCATCACTCAGTATCATGAGACCTTTCTGCAAGTCTCTGAGGTCAGTTTTAGGTTTGATTTTCCTGAACACTTTTATACAGGCTGAAAATCTGCCACCTCACTAAAAGAGATTCATTACATTAATAGTAACAAACAGACTTGTACAGTTCATTTATGAATATATGGTGAACAGAGCTGGCTCTAGCCCTGAAACTTACTCCCTGGGGGGTAACCTCCCTCCACTGTAAAAACTGACGAGCCACAATTTTTGACTGCTCTGCTTTTAAAGTAACAATTATTAATTAGTGGGCTCCCTCTCTCTTCTTCCGTGACAGCTTAATATCTTTAAGAGCTTTTAGTGCCCAAACTTTTCAAAAGATTTTTGGGAATTCAAGTACATGATATAACCATGTCACTCCTCTCCGCATGCTCACTGATCTCTTAACAGAGTGTCGTGGTTTAACCCCAGCCAGCATCCAAGCACCACGCAGCCGCTCACTCACTCCCCCCCCCCACCCAGTGGGATGGGGGAGAAAATCAGGAAAAGAAGTAAAACTCCTGGGTTGAGATAAGAACGGTTTAATAGAACAGAAAAGAAGAAACTAATAATGATAATGATAACACTAACAAAATGACAGTAGTAGTAATAAAAGGATTGAAATGTACAAATGATGCGCAGGGCAATTGCTCACCACCCGCCGACCGACACCCAGCCCGTCCCCGAGCGGCCAAAATCCCTGCCCCCCCCTTCCTAGTTCCTAAACTAGATGGGACGTCCCATGGTATGGAATACACTGTTGGCCAGTTTGGGTCAGGTGCCCTGGCTGGGCATGAGAAGCTGAAAAATCCTTGACTATAGTCTAAACACTACTGAGCAACAACTGAAAACATCAGTGTTATCAGCATTCTTCACATACTGAACTCAAAACATAGCACTGTACCAGCTACTAGGAAGACAGTTAATTCTATCCCAGCTGAAACCAGGACAGTATCCACCCCTTATTCTATACCATTGACGTCATGCTCAGTTTCCATACCTTTAGTTACATTCTGATCAATCATCACCACCTTTCCATCTCTTTGAGACGTATGACCAATGATATATATATATATAAAAGTATATACACACAGAGATATTAGTTCTTTAGTTCATGGGTTATGTTCATAAAATGTTTGTTGAGTTCATTTAGTTTCCGACTCTGGGCTCCATCTGTCATACCAGTCTGTCTGGGCAGGAGGAATGGTGCAAAGTCCTCTCAGTCGGTAGAGCAGAATTGGGCTTCTGTGCGGTGTGAGGAGCAGATGACATTTGATGCAGCAGGAGGATGGTGTGCACTGTTGGATTGTTGCATGCTGGAGTCAGTTCCGGTTCCACCTCTACGGTGCTTTGCTCAGTTTTATCACAGTTCTTTCTTGCTTGATCCAAGTGATTCTTACTATAGTACTATGGATATAGCATATAACAATTATAGTAATGATAACATACAGTAGCAGGGTTATATAGCAACTAATATCATACAGTTTAATTCTGGCTATTTTCACCTAAAATCAAGTCCCCTTGAGGCACACATCGGACTTCTCCGTCTTTTCGCATCACCCACCAAGTGCACCCAGGCCCTTGAGCAAAAGCAATCCCACGAATGGGTTTACCTTTGCCTGAGGCAGGAGTAACCCAGACTGTTTTCCCTAACATGTTTTTCATGTGCACTACAGGGACTTTATCCCCTTCTACAGTATGTAAAAATTCTGATTGGGCAGGGCCACTCCGATTGGCAGATCCTCTGGTGTTGACTAACCAGGTGGCTTTTGCTAGATGTGTATCCCAATGTTTGAAGGTTCCACCCCCCATTGCTCTCAATGTAGTCTTTAACAGTCCATTGTATCGCTCAATTTTCCCAGAGGCTGGTGCATGATAGGGGATATGATACACCCACTCAATGCCATGCTCTTTGGCCCAGGTGTCTATGAGGTTGTTTCGGAAATGAGTCCCATTGTCTGACTCAATTCTTTCTGGGGTGCCATGTCGCCACAAGACCTGCTTCTCAAGGCCCAGGATAGTGTTCCGGGCAGTGGCATGGGGTACAGAATATGTTTCCAGCCATCCGGTGGTTGCTTCCACCATTGTAAGCACATAGCGCTTGCCTTGGCGAGTTTGTGGGAGTGTGATATAGTCAATCTGCCAGGCTTCCCCAAATTTATATTTCAGCCATCGCCCTCCATACCACAGGGGCTTTAACCGCTTGGCTTGCTTAATTGCAGCACATGTTTCACATTCATGGATAACCTGTGCGATAGTGTCCATGGTCAGGTCCACCCCTCGGTCTCGAGCCCATCTATATGTTGCATCTCTTCCCTGATGGCCTGAAGTATCATGGGCCCACCGAGCCATAAATAGCTCACCCTTATGTTGCCAGTCCAGGTCCACCTGAGCCACTTCAATCTTGGCAGCCTGATCCACCTGTTCGTTGTTTCGATGTTCTTCAGTGGCCCGACCCTTGGGTACATGAGCATCTACATGACGTACTTTTACAACCAGATTCTCTAGCCGGGACGCAATATCTTGCCACAGTGCAGCAGCCCAAATGGGTTTACCTCTGCGCTGCCAGTTGCTCTGCTTCCATTGCTGTAACCACCCCCACAGGGCATTTGCCACCATCCATGAGTCAGTATAGAGATAGAGCACTGGCCACTTTTCTCTTTCAGCAATATCTAACGCTAGCTGGATGGCTTTCACCTCTGCAAACTGACTCGATTCACCCTCTCCTTCAGCAGTTTCTGCAACTTGTCGTGTAGGACTCCATACAGCAGCTTTCCACCTTCGATGCTTTCCCACAATGCGACAGGACCCATCAGTGAACAGGGCATATTGCCTCTCATTTTCTGGCAGTTTATTATACAGCGGGGCTTCTTCAGCACGTGCCACCTCCTCCTCTGGCGACATTCCGAAATCTTTGCCTTCTGGCCAGTCTGTGATCACTTCTAAAATTCCTGGGCGACTGGGGTTTCCTATGCGAGCCCGTTGTGTGATCAATGCGATCCACTTACTCCACGTGGCGTCAGTCGCGTGATGTGTAGAGGAGACCCTCCCTTTGAACATCCAGCCCAGCACTGGCAGTCGGGGTGCTAAGAGGAGCTGTGTCTCAGTACCAACCACTTCTGAGGCAGCTCGAACGCCTTCATACGCTGCCAATATCTCTTTCTCAGTTGGAGTATAGCGAGCCTCGGATCCTCTATATCCTCGACTCCAAAACCCCAGGGGTCGGCCTCGGGTCTCCCCAGGTGCTTTCTGCCAGAGGCTCCAGGTAGGGCCATTCTCCCCAGCTGCAGTATAGAGCACGTTTTTAACATCTTGTCCTGTCCGGACTGGCCCAAGGGCTACGGCATGAACAATCTCCCGTTTAATTTGTTCAAAGGCTTGTTGTTGTTCAGGGCCCCATTTAAAATCATTCTTCTTCCGGGTCACTTGATAGAGAGGGCTTACAATCAAACTGTAATTTGGAATATGCATTCTCCAAAACCCCACGACACCTAAGAAGGCCTGTGTGTCCTTTTTATTAGTCGGGGGAGACATAGCTGCTATTTTATTAATCACATCCATTGGGATCTGACGACGTCCATCTTGCCATTTTATTCCCAGAAACTGGATTTCCTGTGCAGGTCCCTTGACCTTACTTTCTTTTATGGCAAAACCGGCATTCAGAAGGATTTGGATTATTTTCTTCCCTTTCTCAAAGACTTCTTCTGCCGTGTTGCCCCATACGATGATGTCATCAATGTATTGCAGGTGTTCTGGAGCTTCACCTTTTTCTAGTGCAGTCTGGATCAGTCCATGGCAAATGGTGGGGCTGTGTTTCCACCCCTGGGGCAATCGATTCCAAGTGTACTGGACACCCCTCCAAGTAAAGGCAAATTGTGGACGACACTCTGCTGCCAGAGGGATTGAGAAAAACGCATTAGCAATGTCAATTGTGGCATACCACTTGGCTGCCTTTGACTCCAGTTCGTATTGAAGTTCTAGCATATCTGGAACGGCAGCACTCAGCGGTGGTGTAACTTCATTCAGGCCACGATAGTCAACTGTTAGTCTCCACTCCCCATTAGACTTCCGCACTGGCCATATGGGACTATTAAAGGGTGAGCGAGTTTTGCTGATCACTCCTTGGCTCTCCAGTTGGCGAATCAACTTGTGGATGGGAATCAGAGAGTCTCGGTTGGTGCGATATTGCCGCCGGTGCACCGTCGTGGTAGCAATTGGCACTTGTTGTTCTTCAACCTTGAGCAACCCCACAATCGAAGGGTCTTGAGAGAGACCAGGCAGGGTAGACAGCTGTTCAGTGCCCTCTGTCTCCAAGGCAGCTATACCAAAAGCCCATCGATACCCCTTCGGGTCCTTAAAATACCCCCTCCTGAGGTAGTCTATGCCAAGGATACACGGAGCCTCTGGACCAGTCACAATGGGGTGTTTCTGCCATTCATTTCCAGTTAAGCTTACTTCAGCTTCCAATACAGTTAACTCTTGGGATCCCCCTGTCACACCAGAAATACAAATGGATTCTGTCCCTCTATAACTTGATGGCATTAGAGTGCACTGTGCGCCGGTGTCTACTAGAGCCTTATACTCCTGTGGGTCTGACGTGCCAGGCCATCGAATCCACACAGTCCAATAGACCCGGTTATCCCTTTCCTCCACCTGGCTGGAGGCAGGGCCCCTCTAATTCTGGTCAGAGTATTCAGTATTCACTTCTCGTAAAATTGGCTCAGAAGTCCCTTCAAGAGGATCGGAAATAAAATCAGCCCTTCTACTCTGTTTGGAAACTGGAGCGGCATTTTTCCTGGTAGAATCCCCTTTTGTGGTGGTTTTTCCTTGCAGTTCACGTACCCGTGCATTTAGGACCGAGGTAGGTTTTCCGTCCCATTTCCTCATGTCCTCTCCCTGATCACATAGGTAAAACCACAGGGCACCTCGCGGTGTGTGCCTTCTATATTCTCTCTCTTGGGCAGAGGAACGCTCACTCCTAATAGCTGAGACATTGGTCCGTACACGTGTGGAGTAGGACATATCCTCTTTGAATTGCTGGAAATCCTCAGACAGCTTCTCCACAGCTGCAATGCAGGCTTGTAGGGAGGAGGAGAGATTTTCTTCGTATTGACGGAGTTGGCGAGCCACTTCCTCCACTGTCGGTGCCTCTTCATCCTTCCAGGCCATTATTGCCAATGCGTTGGCATAGGATGATGGTGCGCTCCGTACAAACTTCCGCCACATGGGTCGTGTGCATTGGACTTCGTCTGGATCTTTGGGTAATTGTGGGTTGTCCGGGTCATGATGAATTGTCTCTAGCACAGCTAATTCCCTCAGATATTGAATACCTTTTTCCATGGTGGTCCACTTGCTTGATTGACATATAACGTCTTCCTTAAAGGGGTACCTTTCCTTCACACTTGACAGGAGTCGCCTCCAGAGGCTGATGGCTTGTGTCCCTCTTCCAATTGCCTTGTCAATGCCACCTTCCCTGGCAAGCGATCCCAGCTGCTTGGCTTCCCTACCTTCTAATTCCAAGCTATTAGCCCCATTGTCCCAGCATCGGAGAAGCCAGGTGATAATATGCTCACCTATACGGCGGCCAAAGTCTTTTCGCAAGTCCCGCAGCTCACTCAAGGATAGGGACCGGGTTATTACCTCTGGTTCTGCCTCTTCCTCCGGTTCCCGTGATGACCCTGGTTCACCTTCATCCTTCGCTAAGCGAACTGATTTTTTTGTATATTTCTTTTTCTGTACGGGGGCAACTGATGCTGGTGCAGGTTGGTCCACTGGTTCAGTTGCAGTATCCCTCACCGGGTTTTGGATAACCGCAGTGTCTGTCGCCGAGGTTTGGGTAGCAGCAGTACTCATTGCTGGGGCTGGAGAGACCACAGTGCCCGTCGCCGAGGTTTGGGTAGCCCGAGTTCTCGTCGCCGGGGCTGGAGGGGCCGCAGCGCCTGTTGCCAAGGTTTGGGTGGCCGCGGTGCTCATCGTTTTGTTATTAGATCCACAGACTTTCTCTTCCCCTTGAGGGTACTGAGTGGTGTTGAACAGGGCTCGATAGGCATGGGCCAGGCCCCAGCACGTTGCAGTGATTTGTATCTCTCTGGAGCTGCCGGGGTGACAGCATACCTCTTCCAAATATTTTACTAGCTCTTCTGGATCCTGCACTTGTTCAGGGGTGAATTTCCAAAACATTGGAGGTGCCCACTTTCCTAGGTACTTGCCCATGCTACCCCACACACCCTGCCACTCATAATTATCTAGCTTTGGGGAACATCTCTGGGTGATCTTCTTAAATAGCTGTTTAACCTTAAACGAGAGCTGAACCACATTCAGAAGCATGCTAATTCCTAGCAGTAGGGCTAGGACCGTGCTAGTCCCAACATTCCAGGAGTATCCAAATTTTTCAAAATTCTCAAACACCATTGTAACTGGACTGAAGGAGAAAGGAGAGGGGAAGAAAGGTACCCCACCCACAGACTGGTTTTCCATGGAGGAAAGGTAAATGGTATAATTATTAATAGTTTCCCACAGATGGCTCCCACAGTATAAAGGTGACAATGCTAAATGCAAATACCGGATTAATCCCACAGCCGATGACTTTATCATACCATAAACCAGAGTTATACCATACATCAAAGCGAAAACCTTAATCCACCTCCCACGGATGATAAGCAGTAGAAGAGGAACTACATACAACAAGCGAGGTGATACATAACAGAGCCTTAAAAACCAGAGCAACAACTCGAAAAATACATAAATCAACATAATGTACGCTTAAAACAAATTTGTTTTAACAAGCTTTCGTCAGGTTTGTCGTTATCTCAACCCTTCGTGCCCCACGTTGGGCGCCAAAAAGGACTGTCGTGGTTTAACCCCAGCCAGCATCCAAGCACCACGCAGCCGCTCACTCACTCCCCCCCCCCACCCAGTGGGATGGGGGAGAAAATCAGGAAAAGAAGTAAAACTCCTGGGTTGAGATAAGAACGGTTTAATAGAACAGAAAAGAAGAAACTAATAATGATAATGATAACACTAACAAAATGACAGTAGTAGTAATAAAAGGATTGAAATGTACAAATGATGCGCAGGGCAATTGCTCACCACCCGCCGACCGACACCCAGCCCGTCCCCGAGCGGCCAAAATCCCTGCCCCCCCCTTCCTAGTTCCTAAACTAGATGGGACGTCCCATGGTATGGAATACACTGTTGGCCAGTTTGGGTCAGGTGCCCTGGCTGGGCATGAGAAGCTGAAAAATCCTTGACTATAGTCTAAACACTACTGAGCAACAACTGAAAACATCAGTGTTATCAGCATTCTTCACATACTGAACTCAAAACATAGCACTGTACCAGCTACTAGGAAGACAGTTAATTCTATCCCAGCTGAAACCAGGACACAGAGCATCAATAGCCTTTTGAAGCATCTCTTTCCCTTAAAAAGCCATGTCGGATCTTACTTTTCTCCAATATATCTATGTGTTATTTATTAGAAAACTAAACACTATTCAGTTCACTATGCCATCCAGGCTCACTGCACGGTAGCTGTCACCGTCAGTGTAGCTCTTAGAAATCGTGGTCCCATTCTCTACCTTTTATTTCCCCTCTACAGACTCCCACGCAAACCATAGATTAAAAGCTACCAAACTTCATAGTTTAGCAGTGCTGTGCCTCTGCTCCTTCACCCTGGAAGATCATCTGATCATCTCAGTTTCTTATGATTCTTTCTGTTTATTTATGACACTACAGGTTGGGATTGTTGCCTTGGCTTATTCCCATGAGAAAGGGCTCTTGTGTCAGTGACTCCTATAGCTCGTACGGAAGAGATACCATGGGAAAGAGTTAATTTAGCTTTTCTCCTTCAGATTCATCTTTCTTGTGTGCTCCTTTTAGATATAAGTAGGACTTTTCAGCCTGGCTTGTTCTCTGGCAGTGTTCCAGATACTGTTGTTTGGAAAAGCTAGTATTTTTTATTTTTTTAGTTTTTTCAACAAGGTTCATTCTCTGTCGGTTCAAGTGCCTCCTGCTGTAGTGCTTCCTATACAGTTCCAATCATGCATTACCTTCCCCTCCTGGTTAAATCTCCATGAGGTACACACTGGATTTTCCCACCATTCCTCATCACACACCAAGTGCACCCAGGTCCCTGAATGAAGACACCCCATGAATAGGTTTGCCTTTTCCCACTGGAGGATCAACCCACACGACCTTTCCCAGCCATTTCCCTATGTGCACTATGGGGACCTTCTCTGCTCCCACAAAATGTAGGGGCTTTATTTGGGCAGGACCAGGATGGTTAGCAGATTCTCTGTTGTTAACCAGCCAAGTGGCTTCTGCTAAATTTACATACCATTGCTTTCATTTCCTGGTGCCCAGTACTCCCAGCAGTCTTCATTCAATATTTCTGGAGGCTTGTGGCTGATAGGGAATGTGATACACCCAATCAATGCTGTGTTTCTCAGCCCAGGAATCTATGAGGTTATTTTGGAAATGAGTCCTGATGTTTGACTCAGTTCTTTCGGGGGTACCGTGTTGCCACAGAACCTGCTTTTTAAGGCCGAAGATGGTGTTTTGGGCAGTAGCATGGTTTATAGGGTATGTTTCCAGCCAACTTGTAGCTGTGTCCAGCGTGGTGAGCACATGGTGGGTTTGTGGTGGCGATACAGTGTAGTCAGTTTGCCAAGCCTCACCATACTGATAACCCAGCCACAGCTGGGTTATCTCCTCTGTTCCAGGGAGGCTTTACTCACATGGCTCACTTGATCACTGCACGTGTTTTGCATTCATGAGTGACTTGTGCGATGGTGTCAAAGGTCTACACCTCGATCATGAGCCTACCTGTATGTTGCAGCTTTCGCTAGATGTCCCAATGTTTCTTGGGCCCACTGAGCTATGAATAGCTCACCGTTATGTTCCCAGCACAGGTCCACTGGAGCCACTTCAATTCTGGCAGCCTGGTCTACCTGCTTATTGCTTTGATGTTCTTCGGTGATGCGGTTCGTGGGTTTGTAAGCATCCACATGATGTGCCTTCACAGCTGTGGTGGGTTGATCCTGGCTGGACACCAGGTGCCCACCAAAGCTGCTCTATCATTCCCCTCCTCAGCTGGACAGGGGAGAGAAAATATAACAAAAGGCTCATGGGTTCAGATAAGGACAGGGAGAGATCACTCACCAATTACTGTCATAGGCAAACCAGACTTGACTTGGGAAAAATTAATTTAATTTATTACCAACCACATCAGACTAGGATAATGAGGAATAAAACCAAATCTTAAAACATCTTCCCCCCACCCCTCCCCTCTTCCCGGGCACAGCTTTGCTCCTGAATTCTCTACCTCCTCCCCCCAGCAGCACAGGGGGACGGGGAATGGGGGTTGGGGTCCGTTCATCACACCTTGTCTCTGCTGCTTCTTCCTCCTTAGGGACAGGACTCCTCACTCTTCCCTTGCTTTGGCATGGGGCCCCTCCCACGGGAGACAGTCCTCCACGAACTTCTCCAGCATGGGTCCCTTCCCTGGGCTGCAGTCCTTCAGGCACAGACTGCTCCAGCGTGGATCCCCCGTGGGGTCACAAGTCCTGCCACCAAACCTGTTGCAGCGGGAATGGGATTCCCCATTTGAGCCTTCTGTGTGATCAATGCTACCCATGTATTCCATGTAGCAGCTGTCACATGATGTGTAGAAGAAACCCTCCCTTTGAATATCCAGTGCAGCATAGCAGTCAAGAAGACCTGTGCTTCAACAACTTCTGAAGCAGCTTGAACCCCCTCATATGCTGCTAGTATCACTGTTTGTTTGTTTGTTTGTTGTTCACTTGAGGTGTAGTGGGCCTCAGATCCTGGCTTGAAAGCCTTAGATGTTGATGTTGCGTTTGTCATGGTCTTTTCTGTCAGAAGGTCCAGGTGAGACCATGTCCCACGGCTGCAGTGTAGAGCACTTGTCTCAAAGCTGGTCCAGGCCCAAGAGCTGCTGCATGAGCTATCTCCTGTTTGATGTGTTTAAAGGCTTAATGCTGCCCTAAGTAGTTCTTCTTTGGGATTGCTTGACAGAGAGGGCTCACAAGCTGACTGTAACCCAGAAAATGCATTCTCCAGAAACCTACAATGCCTAGAGAAGTTTTTGTGTCTTTGATGTAAGCTGGTGGGCACATAGTTGATATCTTATCGTTCACTTCCATAGGGGTGTGGTGACGTCTGCCATACCATTTTATTTCCAACAACCAGATCTCTTCTGCAGGTCCTTTGGCCTTGCTTTATTTTATGGCAAAACCAGCTTTCAGAAAGATCTGGATTATTCTTTTTGCTTTCTCAAATATTTCCTGCGCTGTGTTGCCCCACACAGCGATGTCATTGATGTATTGCAGATGTTCAGGGGAGTCATCCTGTATCAGTCCATGACAAATGGTAGGGATGTGCTTCCACCCCACGGGCAGTTGATTCCAGGCATGGTGGACACCCCTCCATGTAAGACTAAACTGTGGCCTGCACTCTCCTGCCAAAGGGATTGAGAAAAACACATTGAAAATGTCAGTTGTGCCATACCGCTTGGCTGCCTCTGACTCCAGTTCATACTGGAGTCCTGGCATGTCCAATACAGCACTCTACTCCCCAGACCCATATGGCATTAGGGTGCCCTGCCACTGGTGCCCACCGGTGTCTGGTACAGTGTGGATCCAATGGCCTGGCACCATGGATCCACAGGAAAAGGGGTCAAGATAGAGATGCCTTTCAGGAGTGGGATGCAAACCCACACCTCCTGGGAGACTGCCACCATAACACAGTGCCTTGAGCTGTGGCTGTGGAGCACATCACCATATGACTGCCCTGAACTCCACCACACCCAGACCCAGCACAGCTCCCAAAGGAAAGGTTGGGAAGGGACACTACAATGAGGAGAAGAGGATCTATACTGATGCATCTCCAAAGTAGGCGAGCTGTTACTGGGGCTGGTGGGTAGAGAGCTTTTCCAGTGTGGCTCCAGGTGAGGAAAGGCTCCCAGTATGAACAATAATGGGAATGGAACCGAGGAACTGAATTGTACCTTTATGTGCATCTTTCCCGAGGAGAAATTGGAGGCTTTGATAGATGGGAAAGTCCCTGAGAAAGGGAAGCACTTGTGCCATCAATACAAAGCCCAAGGAGCTCTGTATTCTCAGTAGCAAATCCTTGAAAGCTGATTGCAATTCGTGAGGCAAAACAGAATTCAGCAGCCAGAAAACATGTCAGGGATATAGTGTGTGGTTGTAGCTGTGTGTTTTAGATGACTATACCAAGATCTACGATATCAGAGGGCCTACAAAAAGAGTGCAGAGGTAAAGACACTTCTGCAAATACTAGATGAACAGCTCTGTCCTGTCTGAAAGAGATGCAGTGCCCAGCATTCTGCCATATATGAAGTGCTGGTACCTGGAAAAGAATAGCTGACAGTTCTCCTCTATCAAAGGATTATTTATATATATTTGTATTTATATATATATATATATATGTTGTTAAAGAGTTGGAGCATTTTGTTCCTTCTCAGAGACAATCACTTGAAAGAGAATATATTTGTCCAGATTGTGAGAACAGGCTGCTACCTGGAATCAGCAGGCAGCCTTTCAGGTTTAGGAAAATCAGAATGTAGAGGTCATGTCTCTTTTTTTACCCTTCGTAGTTACAAAAGCACTTCATTTCTTTCACCCATCAGAATGGCTCCTGGCTGCTTTCTACACAAAAGACTGGTTATTACATGCTGAAGAATTGCTTTGGCTTTACAAATAGAAAATTTAGTAATACTTAGCATAAATGCACTGATCTGGACCACCATGATTTAAGGATATGTCCAGTGAAGGAAAGGAAGACAAGGTGGGCAAGTAAATTTACCTTTTAAACCTTATCCTTCGACCAGTCCAACTTTTGAAGATATTTGCTATTTATATCATTATCAGAGCGGGGGAGGAAAGGGAGAAAATACATTAAAATTATACATTAAAAGCAGGTTCTGGTGCAGTCTCAAATTCCTTCACTTAAATTAAAGATTAATTTCTTCCAATCTAAACCCTCATATTAATACAGTTCAGCTGTTGGTCCAGTAGATCACAGGCTTCACTTGCCAGCGCATGGGCATGTGGGACATTTAATGGTTAGATGATCTCAGGAGGGGTGGGTGACAAATAGGCAGTGTGAGAACAGCATCAACAGGCATGGAATTGCAGAAGAGGGTTGCTCAGCTCTATGCCCAGGCGGTGGTGGAGGCTTTGCCTGTTGATCTAAACAGGAGCAGGCATGGGCTTGGTCCCTGGCAGGCACTCATCCTTACTGATACATGGTTGGTGCACACTCTGGCTCTGCTTCAGTATCTGGATTTTCCTTTCCTTGCATGCGCTTTATTGGGAAATAAAAAGCCTGTCTTGGGGCTGACAACTCCGGGGAGGCAGTGGGCCCCGCAAGTTTGAGGTCTGGGCACTGCACTGCTGAGCTGAACGGTGCATTTTAAAAAGCAGGACCCTGGTATGTCTTCCATCCACCAAAACATATTGTCCTGGCAAAAGAGACTAAAGAATTGCTAGTGTATCTCTGTAATATGGGAAAGCAAAACACAGAGAGATGCAGATACAGACATTTTATCCAAAACAAATGGGCTGAAGAACAAAATTGCTCATCAGAGTAATCAACTTTAAAGAGTCCTTCTTTTCTCGACCTCAATCCCTGTTCACTTATTGCACTTAGGTAATTTTAAAAACATCAGTGTAACTATTCTATGCCTACTCTTGTTAATTTTCTTTAAGTACAGTAAAATAACATTTTATTGCTTGCACAATTCCCTGAACAATTGCATTTTCTTTGTCACACTTCCTTGGCAAGTAAAACTGCCTGAGCAGTGATTGTTGGGTAAATTAGTATCATTCACAAGCTCATTTTGCACTTTGGAGTGTCAAATGTTGTTTGACTAAGAAAACCTCTTCCCTGTTGTTGTTGTTGGATGTGGGAGGAAGGGAGAAGATAAGTAAATTTTCGTAATAAAAGAGTTAGATACACTTTTGAATGTCAGTTTTATATATGTTGATAAAACCTGCAGACACAAATCTGCTTCTG
This sequence comes from Buteo buteo, assembly GCF_964188355.1. Lineage (NCBI taxonomy): Eukaryota > Metazoa > Chordata > Aves > Accipitriformes > Accipitridae > Buteo > Buteo buteo. The sequence continues at coordinate 3,492,951 of NC_134178.1, forward strand.
ACTGTGATTTCACTAGTGTGCCATAACTTCCCACACTGTCTAATGAACAAGCACAAAGGGAATAATAGGCCTATTGATTTAAATCTTATTTAACAAAACAAAAAAATATTGGTGACAGTGTGCAATTCCAGGGGGAATGCTAGGATAAAAAGAAACTATAGGCTGGAAACAGGATGGAATTCTCAAACGTCTGTGTTGCACAATGCCAGGGATTTAATTTAGGGGTAACTCAGCTTAACTTGTGGGGCAGGCTCTCTCTAGAGGTCTGATGCCCTGTTGTTGAGGTCGTGGGATCTGTGGGAGAGGATGGCAGCTCCCCTGCTGCCTGCCTGAGCTCTCTTACTGCAAAACCAGGGGATGGATGATGAGGGGGAATTGAATTGCTCCAGGGTTTCTTGCATTGCTTGCCTTGGCTGTGAGCACACCTTGGCAGGCGCTCCAGGGTCCCGCGCTGTGGATCTGGCCTGGAGGGATCAAGTTCAGAAGCTTAAATTCTCTCAGTAGCCTATAATAGGGGGAAGACTAAACCTCTGTGAGTTTAACTGTCAAACACAGATTAGATACTCACATTAGAGGAAGCATTTCCACAACGGTAAAACAGATCTATCTTCCTCCAAATCCCACTTTTGGGCAGCTTTGGGTTGAAACGCTAAAATCTGATACAGTGGCATTGTGTTCAGTGTCACCTAGAGACACAAAAGCCAGCTTTCAGAGAACAAGATCCAAAATACTGGCCTGGCACATTTCCAACTGATAAAACACACTACATGAGAGTATAGAGGTGGGGGAGGCAGGTTTATGAGCATAGACTTATGATTGTGGAAGATCATATTTATTATTTCACTGGCACCTTTCCTGGCATAGGTTAAATATTTATTTTTAATGCCACCTAACACAGACAAAACCCATGCAACAGAAAAGATGCTGCTTAATAAATGCATGTAGGTTAGAATGGCTCAGCTGCTGTTCTTCTTTCCGTGCAGTGAAGGGTAACTCTGGTGCAATGGAGGAAGGCAGAAAGATGTACTTATTAATGATTAGTAAACGGCAGAATTTTAGATCTTACAACTGACATGGGCTCCTGAAGTCTGCTAATTAAACCATCTGAAGATCTGATCAAAGGCATTTAATGTGGAGATTGCTTAGCAAGATGCAGATAATTAGATGAAGGCTACTAATGATTTACTTCTGCAAAGTGTAACCTAGCACCGCTGTCTAAAAAGTGACACTGCCTGCAAATATGTCCTTCGTGTTCCTCCGTGTAACAGCCTAAGGATTAAACACCAAGTACAGACCAGGCCAGGAACAAGCCTTGTATTCTGCTTCACAGTAAATATAGACTGTTTGATCTGGAGAACAGTAAAGATGTAGGTTAAGTGTCGTGGTTTAACCCCAGCCAGCAACTAAGCACCACGGAGCCGCTCACACACTTCCCGCCCCACCCAGTGGGATGGGAGAGAAAATCGGGAAAAGAAGTAAAACTCGTGGGTTGAGATAAGAACGGTTTAATAGAACAGAAAAGAAGAAACTAATAATGATAATGATAACACTAATAAAATGACAATAGTAATAATAACCTTTTATTATTGGAATATACAAATGATGCACAGTGCAATTGCTCACCACCTGCCAATAGATGCCCAGTTAGTCCCCGAGCAGCGATCTCCCTACGCCACTCCCCCCAGTTTATATGCTGGACATGACGTCACATGGTATGGAATACCCCTTTGGCCAGTTTGTGTCAGCTGCCCTGGCTGTGTCCTGTGCCAACTCCTTGTGCCCCTCCAGCCTTCTTGCTGGCTGGGTATGGGAAGCTGAAAAATCCTTGACTTAGCATAAACACTGCTTAGCAACAACTGAAAACGTCAGTGTTATCAACATTCTTCTCATACCTGACTCAAAACCATAGCACTGTACCAGCTACTAGAAAGACAATTAGCTCTATCCCAGCTGAAACCAGGACGGTTAAGAAGGGGTGGATGTCCTTTCAAAGAGTCCCAGTGCTTGTCTCCTTCAGCTGCTGCCTTCACATCAAACTCCTGGGCTTTTCCTTTTGTACTGCCGTGCCCTCCCCTGAGCCTCAGAGCTGAATCCCCATTCCCAGATGCTCCAGTCCTCTGGAGAAGTCTGCTCACCTCCGCACCCCGAGAGCTCTCCTCCTGAGGCAGAGGGCAGCTCTTCCTCCACCAATATCCCTTGGGGTTGGATTTTGCAGGTTAGTTTTGCTTACCACAGGGCTGGGAGGTCAACCTGTCTGCTTGCTTCCCAAGCAAGTACTTTGTCAGCCGGGTTACGAGGTAGGAGCAGGCTCTGCTCTTTGATAGAGGCTTAGAAGGAGCTTGAGGACGTTTTCCAGGTGAGCTGCTGCTGCAGCTGAAATCTGGCAGACCGTCACTCTTGTTTGTGCGCAGAGCCGGGCTACGCTGAGATGATCGGTTCTGTCAAGGCGTACGTGACAGTCGGCATACCTACTGGCAGAAATCGTGTACCGGGGGAATTTTATGGGTAGGGATGCAAGGAGGTGGAGAAATGTAAATAAAAGCTAATTTAGATGGATGCTAGCCTGAGGTTTTGGACTTATACATCATGTAAATCTAACCCCTATTGACCTACTGGTTTAAACGTTATTTGAACATTCACAAAAACATCTCTTAATCATTTATTCATTCTTTCTTAACCATTTATAAATGGCACCCTAATATGAGGTGTGATTAAGCTTTGTCCATTTTGCTCCAAAAAACAGCTCCACGCAAGAAATTCCCATAAATTATCCAAAGCAGCAGCAGCCATCAGCCTTAATTACAGCATTCATTACACACTTATGCTATCATACAAGCTCCCCGGTTTTAGTAAAACTCAAGAATGGTTTTTTGTTTTTTTTTTTTTAATTTTAACATGCATCCTCAGGGAATCTTCTGTGGAGAGGCAGCAGGCTCTGAAATGAGCTATGGCTCTTGCTGTTCATTAAAGAACAACTAACTGAGGCCTCCCCCTCCCAGTTCACACCTTGTTTTTCTGCTGCCCTTGTCCCCGAGTACCGAAGTGCTTGCTCTGAGAGGCCACCTCGCAGACACCCCTACTCTTCTCCAAACTCTGAAGCCACCTCTTGGGCCAGTGGCAAACAGGCACACGCTTCCCTTGTTGGGATCCAGAAACTGGGTGATCCTTCGCCTGTCAGCCCCAGGAGGCTGGATCTGACATCATGCCCCATGGACCAACCCCTGGCACTGATCCTTTAGAAGCCTGAAGGTGAGGAAGGAGAGAGGAAAATGAGCGTACCACCCAAAAACCTCAGCTCATTGGGCTTGATGGATGCATTTTTATGGTGTCTACAGCTCCTGTCTGCCACATGAGCCCATAACCTGGGTCTGGCCTCTGGTGCAAGAACTGAAATGTTGGGAATTGGCATTATAGCTTTGTCTAACTGGATGCAACAAGCAATTTTAAATCTTTGCAGTCTTCCTGGTTCCATGCTGGGGATGGACCCATATGCTCAGCACCTCCATCGTGCCTTCGTTGCTTTACTGGGAAGCAAACGTGGGTAAGGGCAGAGGAGGGAGCGACAGGGATGGAATAAGGAGGAGGACACTGGTCCCACAACACTGCTATAGCTATATACCTCTGTAGGACTGTACAGCTACGGGATAAGTAGGTAGGATATAACTGCAGCTTAAGTGTTCAAAGAAAATCACTTTTGGTGGGCTAAGGTGGAAGTAAGATGACAGACAGGTCAAAATGGATAGAAAAGAAATGAAAGAAATCCAAGCTGGATTTATCAGAAACTAAAAATTATAAGGGAGGGAGAAAGAAAAAAAATATAATTGAATAAGAAGCTGCAAGCCAGAAATGAAGTAGAACATACATTCCAGAGATCAGAAAGACAAATGAAATTTAATGCTCTAGAAACAGAACAGGGACAGTGGAAGACCTGCTGAAGACCCCCAAATATCAGAGGGGTCCTAGTAGTTTATGGTGGACTGGTAATTAGGCCTGGCTAGTTCTAAATCAGCATGTCTTGCTCCCAGTTTTGTTATTGATATTCATCTTCCATTCTGAAATGGAATAAACAACCCAAATTTTAAGTTTCTGTGGAACGCTACAGTCTTCAGCATTTGTTTCCTTTTGATTGATATGCTTCAGGTGAATGTTTACATTATTAATTTTCACAGTGCCACAGGATATAACAAAACATTCTGCAGTGGTATAAGTAAAATGAAATGAAGGATCAATTTGAAAACAAAAATCAAAATGTTTCCTTTAAAAGCATTCTGTTTTCCCTACCCAAACAAATGCTCACAGAAATAACCATGTTTCTACAAAACATTTAGTTTCAACTTATCAGCAGTGGAAATTTGCTTCATCAGGAACTGACCAGCTTTGTTATTGATTCAGTCAAGAAAAGATCACAGAGGAAAAACCCAGCGACTGATTTACGACTGCTTTTTGCTACTGTGCATTCATTTACATTTATGGACAGAAAGTATAAGATACACATACATACACAAAACCAGGCATGTACAATTAAGAATGCTGTTTAGATCCATGCAGTAGAGGTGTAAATAGCTACATAAAGAGCAAGGCGGTAGGAAAGCAGGTACAATATTTGTACTATCCATGAAAATGTAGAATTCATATAATTTGGGTTTAATTGTCCATGTACTATATCTGGTATTCATCTGTTTTGAGAGTTCACCTACTTTCACCTTAATTGCTAAAGAGACATCATGTCTCAGCAAGGATAAAGAGCATTTTCTTTGTATGTAGTTAATAAGAAATAAAGCGGAAAAAAAAAAAAAAAAGGTGTTCTCCTTGGGAATAAAACCCATCGGCACTTGTAAACCTCTCTGTAATTGGGGATGGTGATACGTCAAAATGGTAGAGAATTTCCTTTAACATCAGAGAATGAGCAAGCTCTGCATTTGAATGCTCATGCATTTGAGCAAATAGATCACACGCTTCTCTGGATAAAAACAAAAGAAGTAATTAATTGCAAATTACATGGTGATAGCAATTCCTGTTGAGAACTCGGATGAATTTTCTCATGTTTAGTAGCTCTCCATCCCACAGTGCCCTCTTCTGAGATACAGGAAAGTCTGAAAATGATGGGAAGAGTCACAAGCTCTCAAAGCCTTTGCAGTCCAGCACTTCTCAGTGCTCTCTCTCTTGCTGCTTAGTGTGGTCTGCTTTGAGCCCAAAAGCGCAGACACAGAAACTATTTTAAAGGACATCCTATAGAACCTGTGTTTTGCTTTCCTTCCATTTGTTAGCCTTTCCTGTCCTTTATTTCACATCAGAGAGAGTTGTACTTTGCATTTTTAACTCAGATTGTCTTAAATTCCTGCTTACTTCTCCCTTCACTGCCAGGTCAGCCACCTCAATTGATATCCAAATTTTGCTGTCACTGGCCCTTCCAGATCTCCAGCTTCATCTCTTCAAGCCATGTAGTGCAGCCACTACAGCCGCTTTGGATCCATGAACTGGTTTAGAACTTGCTAAACTGTTTCATATGCAGTCCAAAACCATCCACACCTCTATCTTGATCCTGGAAGCACTAAAATGACTTAAAGGACAGATCTACTGGGGAAAACAACTGTTAATATGCTAAGCATAGTGTTGATGCAAACTACAAGCATGGTTTTACTATCAATGCCATTTCTGGGTCCAGCCTATCTCCAAGAATAAAAAAACTGTGGGATCAGTTTGAGGCAATGCTTGATGTGGGCTGAGTACATACAATCGTGGCAGCTGGAGCACAGATGTGTGGATGTTGTGTCTTTTACCATCTTCTCAGACATGCACCCACAGCTCTTATGAAGTCCCCCTTGCTCTTGTATGAATTTGGTGAGAATATGGGAGCTTCCTACCCAGATCTGCCTTTGTCCTCACCTGTATGCGTTTTTGCCTGCCCGTTCCCTCTCTGCCTGTTGCCCCTCCTAGTTCTGTAGCTCAGGTCATTCTTTTATTGATCCTTCCTCACTAATATTTGCTCAACCTTTCCCTTGCCAAATTCTTATTGTTGTTCAATAATAACCCTATTAACCATACAATTTTTTTCTCATTCTTATCTTTCCTAACTCCCACCTTAATGTTACTCGCTCCTGGCAAACAGAATGCCAAACGGACTGTCTGTCCTTTCCTACACTTGAATAAGATCAAGCGTTGGATAAATAAGTACTTTTATACTGGTAGGGGATCCCAGTTGCTCCATTTTTTCCCAGCAGTGTAGTTTCTCCAGCCATTGGCTGGGATAACTAAGGTGAGGTGGGCAACATTAAGGGCTCCCTAGGCAGTGGGGCAACAACTGGCTGACTGGCACAAGAAGTGGAGAGGGAGTCAATGGAGGATTCAGTGGACAGCATGATAAGTCCTTGCAGATCTGCAAGATGGGCAGTTTAGGTAGGTATGGACTTTTAGATGCATATATTGGGGTGTCTTCTGAATTTGGATGTTAAACGGGAGGTACTTATGATGCCTCACAGTTTGAGATGTAAATGTTAGCTGACTAAAGTCACCCTGAATTTCTAAGTATTTTTACATCTAGTCTTCTGTTCAGAAAGCTGTAGTTCAAGTTCCAAGACTTTTCACAGCAATCATCTTTAAATATAAATACATTTCTTTTCTAGTAGAAGTAGTACACCAGCACCCCACAGAAGTTGAAGGGATGGTGTCCACCAACACTGATGATCTCATGATAGTCATTAGTTGATATTTGCTATACAGTAATTTTCATGTCCTTGTTCAATTAGTGCTGGTGTTATGTTGTTGAAAGAGATAGTTTAGCCTTTAGTTTAACATTATTTCTTGTTGTTTTCCCACATCTCATGAATATATTCAGGCTAGTTTACAAATTTACGTAAATTCTATTGTTTAAAGAGAAAAAAATTGTCAAAATAGCTTCAGATATCTTCCATTACATTCTTTGTTGCTCTGCTGTGTTTCTGTCTCTATCTATATTTTATTATTAAGAAGGTCTGCTTTTACTTTTATGATGTGAAGTCTGTCAAAACAATGCATTAAATAATTCTGAATCATTATTATCCAATAGTACATCTGTTGCTTGCTTGCTTGCTTGCTTTTTTTTTTTTTTCCCCTTCCCTTAGATGGTCCAGGATTGAAACCTGCTATTTGCTGAATATTATACAGTTGTGGCTGAAATATTCTTTTACTCAGAAGCCTTCAAACCATTGTGTTGATCACTCAGAGACCTTGAAGGGTGTTGTCTGAATGACACAGGAATGATCCTTACACTGATCTGGTTCTTTCAGTCAGTAGCAAGAAGATGGTCTGCAGCAGCACTCACGATGTATGGACATCAAGGTGGGGAAGGGCAAGAATTATGGTTTTATTTTAGAAAGCATGCTATCCAACACCTCAGTACTCCATGGCCTGCACAAAGATTCTTTTGGGGGGAGGTAAATGAGATCAGATGTAGCCTGCAGCTCTTTTCCTCCTGGAAGAAACTTTGAAGAGGTTGCTTTAGGCCTGAGGATAGCGTAACATTTGCTCTGCAGGCTGTGGGATCGCTCTACAGGAGATCGACCAATCGAACACCAAGGAGTAGAAAGCACAAATGAAACTTATGGGGCTTCCTAATTCCTGAATCCAGTCCCAAGAAATTGTAAAGAATCATGAACAAATATCTAACCAAGAAATGTCTGTTCAACCCACAACAGGCCACAGTCAAGCCTGTTAATATTCTTGGGCATAATTCATGAAGACTGAAGAGAGAGGCTTTCAAAAAGCAACTCTAATGTTATGAATAATTATCTCTTTGAGCTTAAGAGGGGCTGGAAATTCACTGTTAGGCTGCCTGAGATGCTTCTTAGTAGTTGCTACTATACAGCTGTAGAAATTGGGCTGGTACCCAGATAGGGAATGGAATTTCATTCTGATTTCTGAACGTACCATGTAATTCACTCTTTCTGATGGTCCTTACACCTGGAAATTCTTGTTCAAAGGTCATTTTCTTTTGGCTTCTAATCTCCTGAACTGCTCATAAAACACAGAAGTGTGCAGAAGCTTTAGAAGTTAAGTTTGCAAAATATTAACCTATAAAGCTCTTTTGAATATCCTGCAGTCTTCAAAACATATGCATCCTCCTGGTAAAACAGAGGCTGGTGGCTTTCAGTATATGATAAATGCTGTGTTTTTAGAGTGCATGGCCTTGCACATGTAAAAATTACCATTGATTTTATGACTTTTCTTGAGAAATGGTAGCAATGTTCGTCTCTCTTTTTTGATCAGCTGAAAACTGATACCAAGCTAATGATAAATTTACTGCTGATGAATCTCTGTGCAATAAGAATGTCGTGCCCGGACACCCTAAATGGAAAGTCTCATGTGAGCCCAATAAGGTAGAGCTGGGTAATATGCAGAATACAGACAAAACCAAGAGAGTGCTTCTATTTTTCTCAACAGCTAAGTACCTGTGGCTGTTACAAATAACATTTTCTGGGTACGGTTTATACCACTCCAGGAACAATTTAGATTTTTCTGCAAATTGGAAGAGCTATAGGAAAAGCATGAACTAGGCCCTATAGGTATTCCAGGCCAAAAGGCTGTATAGATGCCTCTGAATTAAGCATGCTGTGCATATGATTGCAGAAGCCACAACTCAGCGACGCACCTGGTTCCTTCCCTGTCTCTGTTCCTGTCAAGTGAGCTGATGAAATGTCAATTTTGGAATTGTTTTCTGCGGATACTGTGACATTTCACATGACAATATAATCATATATTAGAGACAAGCAAATCATGGCTCAGCATCTTCACATGAGATTGACACCTGCCCTCTGCATCTTTCAATACGTCAGTATTGAATATATATGCAAGACTAAAGCGATGGCTTGTCCCTGAGTAAAACCGGTGTACTGGAATAAAACTGGCCAGCCTCTTTAGAAACCAGGCAGGTATACACTTTTTCAAATGCCTTTCCTTGGGAGATTTAGTTGTCTTAATAAGCACAAATAGCCTTTCAGTCGTGCAGAGATGCTGTGGTGTTGGAAAGCAGCTATTCTTGCCCTTATAGTCACAGGTAAAGCCCTATGCCTTTTCTGCAGCAATATCTGTGGTAGCTGCAGCGGCAGTTGTATGCCAGAAAGCAGACCTTGACCTTTCTGTTTGTGAAAAATGGATTGAATTGTACTTACTTGAAGTTTCTGGCAATAAGCATTAGCCCAGCAAGAGCAGAGTGGACCTGAAGACTGTTATATTTTAGAAGGAAAGTAAAATATAATGAGTTTATTTAAAAGCAAGTATATGTGCACACGTGTGTGGGCATCTCTCTCTCTATCCAGGGGAGGATAGATTTTCCTGCTGCACAGTAATGTCAGAAAATATCATGAGGGCACAGTATCTTGAAGTCACATGGGTTTTAGGCATTGCATCTCAGAATGAGAATTTTGCACCATAGGTATAAGAAAAATACTTCTCTGGCTTTGCTATTGTTCTGAGATAACTGCCAGTAAATGCTGGTGACCTTTCAGAGGAAGGACAACATTCTGTAACTAAATGGGAGGATGAAAAATAATGCTGTAATATATTGGCCATATTGCTAAGGCAAAGAGGAAGTGAAAGGTGGAGAGGTATGTCCAGGTCAGAATACTGACCTAGAATGAAATGAAGGTATATCCCAAAGGATGGAGGCACAGCTTTCTTTTTCTCCCCACCTTTTAAAAAATTGTTTTATTTCCAAGTGTGATACAGACCTTAGCCGAGGCTGTAACCTGAAATAGCTAAGAACAAATCTCCCTCTGTGAAGAAATGGTTTTTCTTTGCTGGAGCAGGTGTGTTGAGAACGCTGTCAGATGCTCATACATCAGGAACTGTGAGGGGACTGAGAAAAAGTGTTTCCAAGACTGCAAGGAGACAGTTAAAGAGAATGAGCTTTGTACAGGTGTCTCAGAGGGAACATAATAAAGAAAAGGGAAGGAGAAATGGACTTTTTCCAAAATCTGCAAGTCACTGGCATCAATTTTTCTGGGCCTAGTGTATGATGACACATTTGCTTCTGTCTTGCATATAAGGACATTTTCAAAAGAAGTTTAAAGAGAACTTATTAACAGGCTTTATGCATGTGAGTATGCAAGCTGCATTCAGGAAAACTGTAGGAGATCTGGGGCATTCCCTGCTTGTGTACTACAGGGAGCTTTTGTCCTGTGCTGGATATATGGGAGAAGCAGTCCCAGAGAGAGGAAAAGGGTTTAAGAGCAGGTGCACCAAAGAAAGTATTGTGAGGCTTGCATAAGTGGTGGCAGTAGTATTTCAGAGGAAAGCAGTAAATAAAAGAAAAAAGAAAGGAAAAGAGTTGGAAAGGGATTCACATGAGTTCCCTAGCTTTAGTGAAATGATCTCAGATGCAGGAATGGCTTTGTTCCCTGGATATACCCCTTTCCATATAATGCCTTATACAATGAAAGTGGATTTTCTTAGGCAAAATTTGTTTTTACAGTTTGAAAGAAAAAGATTGGTTCTAACTGGGAAAGAAAAAGAAAAGCAGCAAGCCATTGTGAAGGTTAACAAATGTGGGATGTGACATTCAGTCTCCAACTGGAGGCAAATGCCATGGAAGCATTTTATTTTTGGCTAGCTCAAAACCACACCAGCCTCTATGCTGACCAAGGAAAGAACGTGATGTTTGTGGCATAGCTCTGCAGAAGCCAACAGAAATGCCTGAAGACTTCCCTAGGACTTTCTAATATCACATGCAGCATGCTGGGGAGAACATCCTTTCTAGAGACATTGTCTTTTACCTGCAGATGTGACGAATAAATACCTTCCTTGGGACTTGAGGCAAAGTCGCAACTGAGTCCTGAAGTATTAGAAGACTGGAAGGGAGAAAAAGGAAAAAGCAGGAGGTAGAGCTGTTACCTGACATGTAGGGAAATCTCTAACTCTTGCAGAGCTTGGTAGCCTTTCTAACTACCCCTGTGTTACTGAAGCTTGAACCATCAAGCTGCCTCCGAGGACATGAAATGCTTGCCCAGGCTATACAGTTGATGTGACCGTCAGATATGTTGGGTGATGGATGACTGTTCAAGGTCTTTTTGTAAATTGGCCTTGTATCCTGGATGGTAGAAGGAGTAAGTTTGACAGTTACGGTGATTTTTTAAACAGCATTCCTTGTCAGCAGTCAGACCTCTGCAGATTGCTTTCTGATCCTACTGAACAGCATGTCAAATATATTGTTATTTTATGAGCATCTTTCCACCCTCCCAATTCCAAAAGTTTCGGGGGAGCGTGAGGCTCATGAGCGGAGTGCTAATATAGCCCATAAATCGTGTTGATGGCAGTACAGTGCTTGAGCATTCCTGAGGGGGAAGGTTTTACAGCCCTTACCAAAATCCTTTGCTCTACATGGGCCATGATACCTGCCATAACGACCATAGCTCGATTCCAAGTTGCAATTTATTGTTAGCTGCCATTCACTTTTCTTTAATTTGTAGCAGGGCTCAGAGGCTAACAGTTAGGAGGACATGAATGTCAGTAGACCGATACTCTCCAACTTCTTGTGGAGTCTGGGCAAGCCCCTGCAGGCTGCACCTGCAACTCAAGTGTACTGGTCACAAGCTGCCCTGAGTACTGGTTTCATGCTTCTGTAAGGTTTTCCTACCATCTGAACCAAAACTACCCAAGATGAAAGGGTTAAGCACATTAGTACTCTATGCCAAAACAACAGTCTTTTACATGCCTGGCTCTAAGAAACAGTCCAAAATCCTCTGAATGTTGAGTGAGAGCACGATGGAAGCAACACTCCATGTATGCCTTGTTCTCATTAAGCATGAGGCTCCAGCAAACCTCAGAGAATGAGCTTGAGGGATGCTTGAACAGACCTGGTCTATCTGTCCTAATGTAATATATGCAACAAATATACGTGCCTAAACTTTCTCTATCTGCCAAGGGAGAGTTAAGCACTCCCTTAAATGCTCCAAAAGAGGCAACATGCAGAACTGTTGTTATGTTTGACGGGTGCAATTGGTAAATGTAAAGCAGTCCTAGCAGAAGGGGCCATAACCCGGTGCTACTCCACAGCTGGGTGTACAGAGTCAAACTCACTTCGACTCTTCATTTAATTGGTTTACCAACATTTTCTTCCAGTGGAAAGAAAAGATATAAATGGGACATAAATGGTTCTTGCTCTGAAGTCAAAAGAAACATTCCTACATTTCAGTTTCCATGTAATGTCTTCAATATAAAGTGGGAACAGCAGTAACTTTCTTAGCTCACACAAACAGGAAACAATCTATAAAGGATCCTGAGATGCTCGCAGACTAAAATAACGGGAACCCTGAAAAAAAATCCCTTAGGCACGGATGGTAGTATTCATCACACTGGGGGCCGGGGGTGCTGGGTACCATGTAAAGATGTAGAAAATGACACTTTGTCCCCCAAGTCCCCAGTTATTGTCCTCCTCTAGTAGCTGTTAAGTGCAAGCCCAGTAGCCTGTTTGCATACTCTGTGATTGGTATCAATGTTTGTATTAGTATTCAAAAAACAACAAAGGGTGTGTTAAAAATAGCAGGGATGACAGAAAGAGGGCAATTACTTGGTTGTGTGAATAGGAAGGATAATATTAAGTTACTGTGTAATTAAGGTTAGACCAAGGTGAAATAAAGATAGCAAACAAGGAAAGTAAGGAAAGGTTACTCATTCTGGACCCAAACCTATCCCTACTGATTTTAATGACAGGTTTACGCTGACCTCTGTGAAAGTGAGTAGGAGTAGACTTGAGGTTAATTTAGAGACATATTCATAAGGCAGTTTAATGAAACTTGATAATGTATAATAGAAAAAGAAACCACAGACAAATAAATAAATGGGAACTTATTGAACTGAGCTCATCTTGGAAGCGGTTTGATATGAGCTGATCTCTCACATGCTGTGTGCTTATTATGAGAAGTGCAATGCACGGTTTTGTTCCACATTAGATTATTTATGGTTTTTCTTCAGGGCAAATCGTTTTCAAAAGACCTGAACCTGGATGTGTTCTGCCACTGGTCAATCTCGGGCTGCAGCGCTGCTCACCAGCAGGTACCAGTGCTGTTTTCATGCTTGACTGGGAAACATTTGTGGCTTAAATCCCATCTTGTCTGCAGCTATCAGAAAATGCTGCGTTCTTTTACTGAACAGGCATGGAAGTTATTGATTTCTCCTCTGTGCTCGCAGGAACATTTGTTGGGGGGTTGTTGGGACTGCCTGAAATGGTTCAAGAAAATCGCTTCTGAGACAGAGAAGGAAACTAATTAAATCTTCGGAGAGGAAAAGGACTTAAATGATGAAAGATGGTGGTAAATTACTTAGCTAACAAATAGGTGCCTTGGAAATTGAAGTACAAATTAGGTTATCTAATTTTTCACCGCAAACCTAAGCAGTTCTATTAATATGATTTCCATCTTGTGATAATATTTCATGGCTCATCAGGAGCTTGCTGAGACATATTAACAACAGCTGGAAACAATGGTAATACAAAGCTTTTGTTTCCAGGTAAGGTGATGAGAATTTTCCTAAGAAAAGGACCTTAAAAAATGATGATGCTTTCATGTGTTGTTACATTCATACTGCCAATGAACACAGTGCTGTATGTGCCCAACTGAATAGAGCATAGGATGATAATTTAGACAAACAAGTTTGATCCCTTTACCTTCCTGCATGTTGTCAACATTGCCATGTGGGGCTGCACTGAGAAACAGGGGCAGTTACGATATGCGTTGGCCATGGATCAGGTAAGCTTCTTCTGGGCCAGGAACCAGTGCTTTTGTCTCTAGACCAGCACTGTCTGCCACACACGTTATGTTGCAGTACCAATCTGAATTTTTCACTGTATTCCCCTTCTCCCTGGACACAGTCTGAGCATCATGCTTGAACTCCTGCTGTTATTTTACTATGGTAAGAACTGCAGATGGGGAGGTCAATAGGAGGAGGAGAGGAGAGAACATCTAGCTACTGCTCAGAAGCCTTTACCAGCATCTTGTGTAAGGTATCAGGTCAGTTTTTCCAGATTTCCCAGCAGTCCTCTTTGTGCCCACTAGCAATGCCTAAGATCACTCACTTGGAGCACAAGCTGCAGTCATCAGTGCTTTGATTTTCTTACACATACATTGCCTTCACTATGTTTCAGCATTAATTCTGCAGTGAGAAAAATGCATATTGCTCACAGCTGCCTGTAAGCGACCTCATTCCACCTGCCTGCACACTGATATTCGGCAACCCTATATTATAATATACAGGTTCCTCCCCCCCCCCCCCGCCCCGCTTCTTTAAAGCATGATTTTAAATCTACGAGCAACTGGGAGAGCTGTTGTGAAATTATGGGAGATTTTATTTCTGTCAATTCCCAGAGCACCTTGCTACAACTCATTTTGTGGTTAGCGCAATTGTATAGTGGCAGAGACAGATAAACGAACGTGGTTCTAATTTAAAAACAACAGTTTTTCAGCATTAGCTATACAGAGTGCATGTCTGACAAAGGAGGAGGGAAATATTCATTTTTCTTTTGAAGGGTGACATCAGCCTCCAAATGATTTCAACATGGTTTTGGATCTGGTCTCTCTTCCCCTCCCTGCTTTTTCTCTAAGTGATTAATCAATGTAGTCATCCAGCAGCAGTATCAGTTGCTATTTTATGGTATCAGGTATGGCAGTGTTCAGCTGGGGCGAATGACAGCATGGCTCAGCCTGTTTGTGACCTTTTTAAGCAGACTACTGCGTTTTGTACCAAATGGAGCAGGTTGTAGGACCTCCATGGTAGGTACAGCTACCTGCAGCAAATCAGCTCCAAGTCCGGTCTAACTGTGACAACTTTTTGCCAATTCCAGACAAGAAATGTACATTCATTTGCTTCCAATAGTTGTTGGCTTGTCAGATGGCATTTTGAAGCTCAGAAATAGCAGACCAGCTTAAGAGCCTGAAGACGAATAGTTCAGGGATCTTGCAGAAGCAACTCTTCCTTTGCTCTTCCTACCAACCCAGCAGTGTCCCTTCCCCACTTTGGCCACTCATTTGGGCTGTACCCTGCAGAGGCTCGGCAGAGGAGCTGCAAAAGAAGACCGACTCGTTAGCAATGATGTTCCTTCAGGCTGTGGAAATAGAGCTTTTCCCCTTTTGACTCTAATTCTATATGGACTCTGTACAGTCCATTAAGGTGACATACAATGTGCAGTCACAGGATCCAGTTTACTGGCCTCTGTAATGTGCACCTGCACAGTGAAATTGCCCTAGTACGTCAATAAAATGATGAATTTTCCTGACCTACTGTACATTGCTAATGAAATAAACTCTCTCTTCCTTCATTAGTCACTTAATAGGTTTTCTGCTTCATGTCAGTTGTAATCCTTATTTAACATCACCAAAGAATAATCCTTTTGTTTCTACGTCAGAAACATGGACATTTTACTCCTATTATATTGCTAACACGATAGTTCTCACTTCAGTAACCCATATTCTGCATCAGTGGGTTTAAATGAAGACTCTGAATCTTCACAATATCATCTTGGAATGGGACGGAGGTTCCTTTAGAGACATTAAGGACAGTGCCTCTTCTGCACTTACACAGTGGTAGATACAGTAGTCTCCAGGTGCTGTGCAAGAAATCCAGATTTAAGGTGTAAAATTCGATCAGGAAGGAAGGAAATGTTTTAGTCAGAGACTTCTCAAATCTTAAGAGATGAATTCTAGCAGAGCAGTAGGTAGTGTATCTGTCAAAGCCAGCTGTTTCCTTGGCATTCCGTTTCAAGGGAAAATTAAACCCCATGATTATCTGCATTCAATCTATACCATAAGAATGATGATAAGATTAATGATCAAAGCTGTGTTTTTGTCTCAAAAGTCCCCCTGCTGTTTACCTCCTCCTTAGGAGCCACAGTGGTAAATGTAGCTGCCTGACACAATCTCCAATTGCTTGAAATACTGTTCCCTGGCTGGTTCATGCATGTGATGCTGAGTCCTGTGTGATCTAGGCATCTGTTTCTTGTTTAAAAAACCTGCAGGAATAATTTAATCCATATTAAGGTATCAGCCTATGGTCCCAAAGTGAACACTGAAGCTATAATTCAGTTTCAGGGCTCTGCTGCTCTTCATAAGCCATGAGAATGAAGAAGGCTCTTTCAACTGAATGACTATCTTATTCATTCAAACACCATGTAGTTGATCTGTACTATACTTTAGGAAATGCTCCTTGGTTTTGGTGCTGTTAAAAACTTTGCTTTGCTTTGTGGTCATTATTTATTCAGTTATTTATGTTCATTCCTCTCTCTTCTTTGTTGGTGCTGATTAAAAGGGCCTGCCTAGCAAAAGGAAGTGGCTATTTTCTTTAGCCATTTATTCTAATTGCTTTTTGCTTGTGGTGTGAATTGGGCCTGTTTTCCCATGTATGGTTCTCTCTTTTTTATTTTTTTTGCGGGAGGTTCTTTTGCTGCTCTCTTTCATACCCAGTGTGGGGGACAGCTGAGGGTTGAACTCATGCTGGAGAATTCTTGAAAAATTAAGATGTTTGGCAGAAACATGTACTTGGTGTCACTCCCAGTCAGTATCTCCACAACTTTGTATCTCATTGCCTGAGTCCCACAGGTCTGGGCCACCTATGCCTGCACCCTCAGTGTAGTACCCCTCTTTCAGGGCACAGCGTGGTGGCAAGGTACAGGTTACTCGTCATTGGAACCGTGTTAGCTCTGGGTACGTATCTGGTGGGAAGCTGGCTCTGGTCTATCACTGCACCTGATGGAGAACAAGCAGCAGTCAATGCCTGGGTAATGTGATCACAGCAGTAATAGTGATTAGGGAATAGAGCAAGGTTACTTCTTCATCCTTATTGTAACTTTTGTTTTTCCTGTGGCTAAAGAAAAGTCATAATGTCGCTCTGTTTGTTTGATTTTACAGACCAACCTTAAAATAATAAAACCCCACACAATTGATTTAGGAGCTTCTCTCTCATTAAATCTATAGGATATAGTGTCAGGACACTCAGAGGTACTTAGGCTTTTAATCCCAGTGACTTGGATGGGAGGAACTGCAGTTAAGCTACTTAACGGCAGACTTTAAGAAGGCATTTAGATGCCTAAATATGTAGATAGTTTCCTGTTGCCTTTTGCAGGAAGCACTATGAAAAAGTCTTCTGCAGGATTTAATTCTCCTTGATATGTGCATTTTTACTTTTAAAAAATCTTCTTTGACGTCCTTTTGAAAACGTTACCCCAAGAGAGTACCGATGGGCTGTAGCTTGCGACTTTTAAATACGATATGGACTTTAGGCTCCTTCTGTGAAGGTGCTGGGTTTGGCCGTTGTCACAGAGGTATTGGGGATCTGATCCAGTCTGTCTGGTTTTGTCTTCCTATGGTGTGTGTGCTGTTGGGGAGGGAACCGGATAACTGGAAACACAGTGAAAGTGCATTTGTTCATACGTGCGAATGATTATTCATAGAATATTTTTGCTTCGTTGGCCAGGTCTGTCAAGTATCCACCTACCTACAATAAGCAGACTTAGAAATGTCAGAAAAATATGGGCTTGAATACTTAACACACTGAAGGCTTGATTCAGATCCTCTTTAATAACATTGCCTTCAAAGTCAGCCAGCAAGAACGTCATAGGGTTGGATCTCATGCCAATGTGGAACACAAGAACTAAAAAAACGCAACATACTCGGTAAGAAAACCACAAGAAATGTGAAAAAGAAAGCTTAATACATCTGTGACTATCGTTGGTTTTGTGTCATTTCCATAGGATATCTGAAGGCACATGCATTTGGGTAGATAAAGCATTTGTATGAGTGAGAGTCTTCCCTTTAGGAGCAGCTCTGACCTTACATTTTCAGCAATTCAATGGCAAAAATTATTCTTTTCTTCCTACTTCTTTTTTGGGAAAAGGAAAACCTTCACCTTGCCTCCTACTTCAAGATCCTCTTGCTGCTATGCCTTGTAACTATCAATCTTCATTTACTTTGCTGGACAGAAAAATTAACCTTCCAGGAGGGCACTTTTTTTAAAGTGCAGCATAATTCCTTAGTACCATCAACACTTGTTGAACTGTCACTGGTTATAATGGGTTAGAAATGCTGATAGCGTCTGTACTTCGTCTTCATATCAATGAGAGCCTGATGATCAATTTATTTTCTTGTCAAATACACTCTTTAGTGGGTTGCATTTTGAGTGGTTGACTATTCTGATAAAATCAATTTAATTAACTATCAAGATTTGACAGAACACATTCAGGCAGTGTCATTCATTTCAAAAGAATAATAATTTCAATCAAAGACAAGTTGCCAACCATTCTAATGAGGTATCTCAACATTAGCAGGATTTCATGCTAATGATCAAAATGAGATAGTTCAAGGTTTCTAACAAATTATGATTATAAACCAGATATTGCATTAATACCGAGGTACACTGTCACTATTCACCAAGCCATCAGTATTTAAAACAAATACTTATGAGCTCCTGCACACGTGAGTTGGCTGGGAAAAGAGGGAAACAAATAATCCTCTGCTCAGCTTGTCATTCAGGAGCTTGTGCCACTCAGTTACTGCGGGGAGGCAGGCGATTCCCTCAGAGCACATCTCATATTTTGTGGGCTGCAGGTTCCCTACGAACAAATAAGCAGTGGTGGATGCAGTGTACTAGAGTTTACATTGCTGTACTGTGCTATCACTCCATATTATTATAGTGGGAGGCTGAATATCAGCAGGATCTATTACAATACTGGATGACTAAAGTACTTCTTGACTTTCCACAAGATTTTAAATTCAGGATGAAGGAGGGGGAAGCAGAGTGTGTGAGAGAAACACAGAAAGAAAGGGAGAGGATTATGCTTCAGCAGCCTTCATGATGAAATAGTAGTAATTAGTTTCAGTAAAATCCCATAATAGTTTTTTTTGCACTTTGCAGGAAACCAAGTGGCAGACAGATAAAACAAATTACTTTACTCAGGGCAATTAGCAAGCTATTACAAGGTTCTGCCTATGTTTCCCCATGGCTGCAAAGATCATGCCCTATTTTTCCAAGCACTTTATGTTCCTGAAAATCTCATCCATTTTAAACCTATCGTCGTGTGTACATAGAGCCACTACATCTCTCTGAGCACAGCCCGCATTGTCGCGCAGGGCCCGAGAGATAATGACTTCTGTGACCACATTGAGGGGAAGGGGAATTTGTAACACTTGCTGCTTACTCATCCAAAGTAAACCCCGGTGTTACTATTGTGTGCATGACTCTGACACGTAGTACAAGGAAAACCTTTGGGTGTTACTGTCCTGCATTCTTGTACTGCACTAGCAGGTTCAAGTGAAAATGTGCAGTGTAGATTTAAGTGTTCAGACTTTTACGGCTGATTCCTGATAGTGACCCTGTTAGAAAGGAAAAATGATTTCTTGGCAAAAGAGTACAAAGATTTCAAACTAATCAGAAATGGTGATGAATAATCAGTTTTAAAAATTTTTTCTTTTGATTGAAAATGCTTTTCAAGTTTGTGTTTCAAGACGGCATCTGTCTTGATAAACTAAAGATTGGCTTCATCTAATAGTAATTCAGCCATTAAAAAAAACCTGAACATGAATGGTACAGAAAAATTACAGGTTTGAAATAACTATATTGAAGAATGCCCCTTAATGTATGATCAGCATTGTTTTACAGCTAAGTTTTAATGAAAATTATGCAAAATATGAAGATCATCACATTTACAAATGGGAAGTTTAATTTAGTTTTTTGAAGAGAAAGCCTTTTTTATTGCATTGAGACCAGGGGAATTATACTGATATAAAATGTAGGAACAGTGTAGGAAGTAGTATTATATTCTCTGGCAAGACTTTGTCCAAGAGCACCAATTCCCCTGACACACACTGCCTGGCCGTGATTTCAGTGAAGAATATGAGTTTTGCACCAATTCCTACAAGACCCTGAACTCCATTCCTTAGCTGTAGACCACTAAGTATTAATAGTGAAGAAATCTTGCATTATAATTAGGCTTGGCAGGATTCGACATGTCTTTTTACTGAAAATTGATGGTTGAAAACAAAACTTATTCCTGGTTATCATTTTGAGACTCTTTCAGCATCCTCCTGTCTCTCACTTCTGGACCTTCAAACCAGCTCTGTAATTTTGGGTTTGGCCAGCCAGCTGTTTTAGACCAGAAATTATAGCTTGTGGTGCTGGGTTGAAACCTAGTGCTGGCATCCCAAAGAGGAAAAATCACTGATATGAACTTGGATCTTTTCATAACTAATTTTATTGATATGATTACTTCTAGGTTGTACCACAAATGAATTATTTATGTTAAATGAGACCTTGTAAAACAATTCATTTATTCGCTCTGCCGGCCAGAATGCAGAAGACTTACTGGTCTCTTAAGGCAGACACCCCAATAACTGGGTCATTAAATGTTCAGATTTATTAGCAGCAGTCAGAACAAGAATTGACTTGTTTTGGTCATGATCTCTTCCCATCACTCGCCTTATCTTCCCACCAGTGATTAATGGTGGTGAGAAAAGAAAATAAGATGATGGAGAGAGCTCGGAACACGGGAAGTTAGTGGTGGTTAATGGCATATTCGTCAGCTTGACCAGACAGTAACAACACTGCTTGGATGGGGGGAGACCTATGGCTGGGTCTGGGGCTGCAGGGGATGACTCTAGTGAATAGACTTCAAGAAGAAATACATTTTCTTTGGAAATTTTGTTGGAAGACCTTGGAAATCTCTGTATTTGCAAAAGAAATTTAGTTATTAACAGTCCAGTTTTGCTGTTATTCCCTTGGTGAGTCGTTGATCCAAGAACAGAAAATGTGTTTAAAGGAAAAGTGGGTGCTATAATTATCACTCTAATTTTTTAATGTTGCTTTCCAGTGAAGTGGAATTTATTATTGATTTTATGGGGAAACATTATTACAATAATGTCAGGACTTAATTGTGCACTTATTAAAGAAAGAAGGGGTAGCACTAACGTAGATTACCCTGTTAATACTTCTGTTTCTCACAGAGTTGCTACTTAGTTACCAGAATTTCCATGAAACAATATATGTTATTTCACAGCAGTTATTACATGGTTAGTCTTCTGTCACTATTATGTCAAACTTTAACATTACTGTTGTTTTATCTGCTCTGTTATAGACAAAACCTGAATTAATTTGTGGTCCTTGAGAGTGTCATGATGGGTCTAACAAAACTTTGAGGCTTCTTAGTTGCCTTTATCCATGGCAAAGTAATTCTGCTTCAGAATGGTAGAATTTGTTCTGTAAGTCCTGGTGCCACAGGCTGGGGGAATTCATAAGGGGACAGAAGATAAGAGCAGCAGCAGGGTACCCAGTGCTAAACCCCAGGCCTCTGGGACTGGAAACATCTGTGTCCTAGTTTTCTTTGAGAAATAAAATACTCCCTCCTTTACTTCAGTGCAAAATACAAGCACTATTAAAAACCACTTCAGGAGGCAAGGTTCTTTACAGCCTCTGCACATTAAAATTGTGCTTTGGGTTTGTACGTGCTGGAATAAGCTTGCAGCCTCTCCATACCTTTTTCTGACAAGGTCAGGAAATCCTGCATGGTCACACTCGGTAGTTCCCTCAAAACGTTGGTGTTTCCTCGCTTGGGACCATCCCAAGTGGTGGGAAGCTGAAGGCACAGCTTGCCGCCACGCACCTCCAGCCTGGGTCGGAACATGGAGTTATTACCATCCTCATTAGCAACAGTTCTATATGCTGGCAAAGGGCTATAAGAAGGGCTTTAAAATGTTTCTAAATGACTTTTAGGGAAGGAAAAAAAGGGAAAGAAAACAGCTCATTACAGTTTACATGATTATTTTCCCAACGTGGCAATCAAATTTGGATCCTATTCTACAGCTTTGACCATATCAAAGCTTTTGTAATTGGAAGAGTGTACCTGGAAAAAACTTGGGGTCCTGAACACCCCAGCTGATTGACAAGTGTGTTAGCAGAAATAACAGAAATGTGAATAGAAATGATTTATCTTTGATGCAGGAAAGCACTCGGATTTTAATTGCTTTAATTGTAACACGACCAAAAATCCTTTGGACTGAAACGTACTCAAATGACAAGGGAGACCTGATAGATGCTTGAGAGGTTGGGATGTTCTGACCAAAATAATTTTGCTGAGGTATTTGTGAAGCCACTGTGATCCAAATGATATTTTTAATGTGGATATAATGTGGATGTAAATTGAGGCAAAGCAAACTGTTCAAAGCCAAATTCACCAGTAGCATTGAGGCTACATGTTTTATGGGACAGCTGATCGCATACAGCCTTACGTGGATATGTGAATTTGTTGGTATGAATGATAAAGGGGCTTGTCTGAAAAATGATTCCTTAGATTTTTCTCAACGATGACACCTTTATTGCCTATTGATCAACATGCTCTGCCAGATGGAAGATGGAAGTATAAATGTGCTGACACATTATTAAGTTTATGTTTATTTAAAATGCAGTAATGAAGAATGTTAGTTTTGCCTTTTTATTCCTGCCCAAGTAAGCATGTAATTTTCTGCATTAATTTTGATATAAATGTTCAGATATGCATCTGGCGGAAGTAACAAATAACCATTTAGTTCTGTCAAGTTTCTGGCTAACCTGGTTGTCAACACTACTATCATCACATATATGCCTTTCTGTTCCTGAACAGAAGTTACAGCAAGGCTATCTGAAAACTTCTGTTACTTCTTCAATAGACAAAAAAAGAGTTTTTGACGAGAAAAAAGAGCATTTACTACTTGAGAATAATAATGGAGACTTACATGCTGAGCGGACATCACATGTGCAACAGAAAGCTCCCACAAACACCTTCTCAACACCTGAGCCCCTGATTCTCAATTCCAAATTGAAAAGATCTTCTATTAGTAACAGTGCTGCTCAGTCCCCATGGGCCATTTACCTTTTAAAGTTCAACTCAAAAAAAATTACTCTGCAAAAATGGTCTCACGGGGATTTCGTGAGAATTTTCAGTAATGAGAAACCTCATCTGCTCAATTCCTAAATAAAACAACGGGTTTTTTTTCTTCTGTCAGCCAACCTTACACACATAGTTTCAGAAGGTGGAAGTCAAGATGCATCCTTTCTTATTCACAGTTTACTAACAGTAATGCACTTATCCGGGCCTTAGCAATTCTGTTTGTGGTGTGCAAGATGGATTAAAACCCACATCACTCCCCTGTAACATAAGGGACTCTGCAGTGCTAACAAGAAGTAGTAAAGGTAATAAAAGTATATTTCAGCCAGTAAAGCAAACAGATACTACTCCTGAATACACACTAGGAGCAGATGGCTATAATAAGACATATAGTTTGCACTGACACTTTCAGAACAAAAAAAATAAATTCCTTTTTGGTCCTGATTTCCCCACAATATGTGTATCCAAACAGCATTCAGTCACACAAAGGTGGCTTTGGCTTCCCCACGGAGGCTCAAGCTAAGGGTACTGGAACATTTTCCATTAAAGTATTGTTTTGTAAAGGAAAACAAAATATTAAACAAAAGGATACATATCACAAAAAGCATCTGCATAGCTCAGAAAGTTGTTATTGTTTAAAAAAAAAAAATGTCCCAAAGGTAAAATATTTTAGATGAAAAGATGAAGTATTTCTGCTGGATGCACTGCCCTGGGATCTTGTGGGATTTAACTTTGCTTCATCGTGTACCTTTTTTTCCCCATGCATTTACACTCCCAGTTAGACTACATCTCTCCTGCAGACCAGGAGCTCTCCTGGGAGACATTGTGCATCAAAGAAGAGGCAATCTGGCTGGAAACCCAGGGATGTAGAGGAGAATGGAAATTGGAGAAGTTCGAATGAAAGTTGCAGTGAGGCATTGCAGCTGCATTTTCAAATTATTTCAGCTATGACCACATTTTTTTCTAGGATGGATAGGCTACACATTCACAGTCTTAGTTTTGTGAGGCAAGAAAGACTATAGACAGATGATAATGAAAAATCACTTCCTCTAATTTTTTGGAGGGTGAGAAGGACAGGAAAAGAAAATAACATCTAATGAGCTCTAGCTAAGACAGCAGATGTGTCCTCTGGAGAGTTAAGACCATTGCCCCAATTCTGCCCTGATGCTCACCTGAGTTGCCTGTCCTTGCATCCCTGGCATTCCTCCTTCATCCTGTTATGCTGAGGAACAGTGTGAATATGTGACCATGAGGATTTAGGCTGTGGTAGGCGAAATTACTTTCTTCCCCTGTCTCTTGATATTTCTACCAGTTAACTGAAAATGTTCACATTTGGGGAATTTGGGTTTCTTGAGTCCTAGGTTCCCAGACAGCAGTGACAGACCTCTCCCTCGCAATGTTCCATCCAAGGTGTTGTGAAGAAGCAGGAAAGTTACATATAAAGGAAAGTTTCAAACTTTTAAATTGGTTTTGTCTGGTTGCAAAACAGCACTTAATGTTTGTATCTGTTAAATCTTTTAAATTATTAAGTAGTCCTGAGGGCACCTGGAAATTAAAGGATGATTGGAAGAAATAATAACGTGATGAGGAAATTGGGGATACAGAGTGTTAAACTATCCTTCAAAGTGTCAGTAATTAAAATTAATTAAGGTTCATGACTAGAATTGGGAGACTGTAGAAGAAGGATGATGCTACAGGGAAATAATATGAGGGGTTATTTGAATTTTTTTCCTCACTGGCCATTTGACAGTTACCAGAGAAACTTTGAAAAACTTTTGATGAGTTGTTTTGCTTTTGAATCAGTAAGTTTGTTTTGGGTGGTGTTCCAACCCCCCCCAGCCCCCCCCCCCCCAGTAAAACCCAATTACTCACTAAAAGGTAGGAATGATTTTTAATTCTAAAAAAGGACAAAAGAATACCTTATATTACTTTCTAATGCTTTTAGTACCCAGAATACTTGTCCCCTGCATGTTTGCATTGTACAGAAGGAATAATAAGTAGTTCTATCAGTAGCATCTGATTTTACAAATATCCGTGTTTACTTGCCTTTTAGAAGCAAATATTCCCTGTGTATTATATGGGCAGTTTAGCAGCCACTTATGAAAACCAGACCTCTGATGTTTTCCTCCAATAACATGTTTATAGAGAAACTTTCAGAGCCTTTTCATGAGGCCAGAGGGTATCTTAGTTAAGAGTGCAAGTAGGATTTTATTGTTTTATCCAAGGAGGCATGAGCCTTGCATGGTAAATTAACCCTACATATCCTTTCATCAAAAACTAATTCTACATTAGTTCATCCTCTGACAAGTTATATTTATGGAAGAACTTAATATCCACTTAGTCTTCTGCTCCCTTTGATGCCATATGAATAAGTGTATGACAAGAAATGTGTTAAAAAATATTTTTATTTGTGTACAAAACCAAAATTATACTTGAAACTGAATTTTTAAAAACAATGTTGCTTTTTTAAACCTATGACTTTTATTCTCTTTTTGGTGACAAGTAACACCGTTTGTGCTTTATAGCTAGACAAACAAAGGAATTTATTCCTGGGAACTCAGCTGCTGTTTTAATTGTCTGTACCCAGAACTCAGAGCATCAAAGATGCTCCATTACTGCCGCAGCCTGAAAGCACCTACTTTTCTTACATTTACGTTTTCTTGCTCCTAGTTGTGCCCACATGCACCTTGGCTTTCAGCAGCTGTCTTTTTCTCTTGTGGAGGACAAAGTAGGCATTATTCCACCCACCTTGCCTGTTGGCTTATTGCATTTGCAGCACATGCCTCATCAATTATCCATGACATACGGGGAAGGCATGAGTATTTTCCATTCTGCTCCTGGCTTTTCTAAGACATCACGTGGTAACCAAGATCAGAGAGCAGCCGCAGAGGGCATGGACGGCTTCCCCTCTCTCCGTGTTTGTGCTTATGTTGCCCATCTCTCAGGCATCGATCCTGCAGCTCTTCCCCGTGGTGGGATGGTAGATCAGTGCACCCTGTTGAGGCTATTCCCTTTTTTGTATATACAGTCACCCAGTCAGGCCTTGGGTATGAAAAAGAACATGACTACCCAGTACTGTCATGGGAATTGGGACGGATACCTACCTGCTCCATAGAAAATTTTGGAGTGAGTGATTTCTGGTGTTAGAAGGGTGCAGCTCTCTCTCTTTCTTCCTCATCAAGAGCCAGGGTGACAGGACTAGAGGGCCACTTGGCCTCTTTCTCTGGAGGCATCAATGTTTAATTACTACTTAAAAAGTGGAAGAGTTCTTTACAGAAAGAAATAAGAATTCTCCTTCTGGAAACCCTCTAATGTGACAGTGAGTAGGATACTGGTTTGAATCTGCTCAACTGGAGGCACGAGGTGGATCCAAGTCTCCTATGCAGTGGTGTAACCAGTGTCAGCTATGGGATTGGAGCGTCCAGTAATTTTTCCTCCGACAGTGTCTTGAGACACAGGAATAAACTGTTCTTGCTTTTTAGGAGGACCCTCTCCCCCTCATCCCCACATCTGTAGGCACCTGGGTCTTATTTGTAGTGTCACCTAAGCTCCTGCAGGACCCACCGTGCCATCTCATCACGGTGGCTGCAGCGGTGACGCTGGAAGGAGAGAGGGAAGGACTGGCTGGGCCAGAAAGAGAGGGAACAAGCTGGGCTATGTCAGTCCTGCTGGTTCTTGCCTGGGATAATGCTTCGCATTACAATGCATAGTGTAACCACTGGATAAAATATACAGGCAGATCCTGGCAAAGATTTGCTGGCGTGGTGGCCTGAGCCCAGGTGAGAGCCCCACAGCTGAGCTGAGAAGTTTTGCTCCAACTTGTGATTCTCCTTTCAGTGGGAAGGATGAAGCAGCTCTCCTGGAGGCAAGTCCTCAGCATTTCCATGTGTTGTGAAACCACAAACCAAGTCCTGGGCAGGCACAAAGTGTCCTAACTACCCCCGGTGTCTGCTGGGGGTGTGTTACCCAGGCTCTAGGCTGGAGCAGCCAGCTGGGCTGCCTATGGGGGGAGGGAAACTTTCCTCTGTCGTGCACCCTACGGGACTGTGCTAGCTCCAATTACCTGGCACTACTGGGATGGGGGGAGTGAGGGAGGCTCCTGTTGCACTGGTCCCGAAATCTGGAGCCAGGAAGCATTAGGTCCCTTACTCTTAGACCAGAGTTGTCTCAAGGTTTGCTCAGGCTTAGTAATATTTGCTTTAAACCCAGCATGCTTGAAATTTGAAATACTTGGATAGCAATAAACTGGTATTTTTTGACAAAACCTTGGTGGAAAAAAAATTCAGGCTAGCTCCGTTCATACTTCTAGAGAAAGCATTAACTGTCCCATGTAATGTAATAGGCAGAGAATTCACTGCACATTACTCAGGTATGTTGCATAATAAAGAAAAGAAATAGGTGCCCAAGTGTAAGGTTAATCTCTTTCACAGGTTTTTTCTACTTGGTTTCTTATAGCTCTTATCATCACAGGCAAAAAATTCAGCTTTGATTGTGAAATATATCAGGTAGCCCAAATGTATTTTTCATGTTTATTTGTAGTTAGTGGAGCATTTTTTCATGGGAACTAGAAGGCATTGATAAATTTAAGATAAAATAAATCCATATACATGTGTGTGCACATATGTGTATGCAGAGGTGGAAGCTAATGTGAGCCTGAGTGAGGAAGAATCAAAGAAATACAATGTCAGAGAGTCTCTGGCAGTGTGAAAAGGCTGTGGCATCTAGCTTACTGCAAAGGAGAACAAAAATCAGATTGTTTCTCCTTCCATGAGCAGACGAAATACAGAACTGTATTTTGTCTCCCTGAAAAGTGTTTTAAATATCCTTATCTAAATCTACAGTAGTATTACACAAAACGTAGGAAATAAACAGAAGACATATAAGGAGGCTACATTGCATGTATAGTTTTACATCCTTCTGGGCTCACTATGACCCTTTGGAGAGGACCTAACTCATCTGTTCCACGTCTATGCTTTAGAGATAAGAACTATTGCCCCCAAATCTTCAGACCTTTGCAATTCTAGCTGTTAATAACTTTTGTCCAAAATGAATAAGTATGTATTTTTTTCTAGAACAAAGGCAAAATTTTTGACTATCAATTAAAGATTATAACTAATTTTTGGTTTACTTCTTCATGGTCTCCTTTTTCCAGTGTATAGGTTTTGAATAACTTTACCCACATTTCAGCTCTTTGAAAAATTGATTCAAAAAAAGACACACGCAATTACTTAGAATTATGTGCATGCGGAAATTGTCCTCAACAACTAAAGCAACACCATTTTAATATAATGGCATTTATATGTTGTGCATTGGTAAGCTTAAAACAGAATATGCTGTAAAATCTCCGTGGAAGGAGAAACTTTTTTTTTTAATTAAATTGATATTCATCTTTTGGTACTAATCACACATTCATCTTAAAGAAATCACACACTCAAAATCATGAAGTTCAGCATTATATGTGAATACACTAAGCAACCATCAAAGATCATAATTCTTAATATTCTGCCTCTGCATCATGTTCCCTTACGAGGTAGTTTTTAGGTTAAAGCATCAGGTATACAAACAAATGTTTTAAATAGCAAGAAAGTAAGCAGCAGGGGGATCCAGACTCCCCAATGCAGCCCTTTCTTCTTTCTTGTCCACCCAAGATAGACACTTCAGCTTTGGGTGGACTCGATCCCTGTCTAACAGCTTAAGAAAATAGTTCCTTGATTACTTACCTTAAATAATTAAATATTTACCCTCGGCATTTAGGCAGCATTCCGAATAGGAAAACAGAAAACTCTGTAGACTGTAAATTATTATTCTAGGTAGCACATGACTGTTGTAAAATTACAGTATTTGTTTATGTAGGAAGCAAGAAATGCATTTTTTATTAATATTGTCCAGGATCCCCTTTACATGATAAACTATAAATACGTGTTATAAAACTGCTTACCATTCTTAGCTCCATCAATTTGCATGCATATATTTTAGATTAATTAATTCTTGAATATATGTATGCAAGATGTTTTGTATTTTTTGGTTTATTTTCTTCATATTCAGAGTCTGCGAGTCCCCCACCCTGGTAACATTGCACTTAGAGAGGCAGGCTGGAAGAAGAATGCAGAAGTCCCATGCAGGAGTATTACTTAGTTGAGCAGGGATTTTTAAATGATGAAAACATATTTTTATTGCAAGGTATGGCAGGCTCTTGGGTACAAGGTCATGGCTTCCTATGCACAGCAAGCATGTAATAGAACTTTTTGTTTAACATATGGACTTAATTTGCACAATAATGAGAACTGTGGTCTAGGCCACCGTTTTGCCTTGTGCAAACCCAGTCTTTCTGAAGCAGTTTCTCAAGTTGACCCTACAAACGTGTGTGCTTGACCTGGCCCCTCAGAGCTATGGTGCCATTGACCCTGGATTTATTGGGTGTGTTTCAGAGGGAATGAGAAAACAGGTACCTTTGCAAATGTGTGCTTCAAGTATCAGAGGTGAAAAAAAAAGAGCTTCAAGTTGTGGAGGCTCCTGTCTCACAGTGCCGCTTTTATTAAAAAGGTTTGTTAAAGACTGTCAAATATGCATTATACATGCTACTCCACCGTCATCTGCCTATTTCCCTATCTACACATGAGCAAACTGACTTACATTCATTTTTATTTTAGTCCTTTTTAAATAGGAGTGAAAGCTGGCTTACAAGAAGTGCCCTTCCTAAGCCAAGCCCCAAGCCTGACCCAGCATGGGTAATCTAAGTAGCACACAGCAGTCCTGGGGAAAACCAGCCGTTTTCCTGGAAAACTTAATGGTCTTGGGAAAGGTATTGAACAGTGCTGGAGAAAGTCTGCCTACGCTCTCCTTCATTTGAACAGAGAGGATAAATTTTGTTCTCCAAGGGGGTGGGGAGGCAGGGCAAGAAAAAAAAAAAAAAAAAAAAAGGATTGATGCCTTCCGAGCAGCTTCTTTTTCCTGGTGTCACAGAGGCATTGTGTGGGTAGAAAGAGAAATATTTGTGTTTTGTGGGTTGGCTGCACCTGTGGTGGATAAAGGGCTCCATAAATCCTCTTGTCTGTCCAATAAAGAAAACAGTGTTTCATGCTTGTGTGACATCACAAATATTTGCCAGGTCTACCTGGAAGTCATCAGTATGCAGTTGTGCCCTTCAACCTCTTGTTTTCAGCTAGGATTTAACTAGTGCCTTTGCTCTGCTCTTATCAGTGCTGATTTTCCATTGTGCATACGACGAATATTAACTGGCGGCTGGAAATCTGCTTCTCGTTCCCCCAAACAGCTTCCCTGTCTCCTATATTACACCACGAATGTGCTAGGGGGTTAATAAATAAAAACAGAAAAGAAGGAGGCAAGATGTTTAAACAAGCAGTGGCTATCTTGAAAAGGCTGGGATGAATGCCTCTTCTTGCAGGACCCAGATTTGGGCAAAGTATTAAGCTGTTTTCTCTGCACATTACATTATGCCAACATATGTTTTGTAAATATAGGTCACCCACTGTTATTTGATATTTACTTGGCGATGTGATGAATCTCCTTATGTATGAGGTAGTGATCTCAGTTCAGAAGACACTTTGAGTCTAAAGGGAAATATGTCCGTAGTAAATGATCTTTCTTATTCCATGAATTGTTTATTCTGAGTAACAGGAATACTTCTGAATTATTATCCTGACATGATGCTCTGTGTCATCTGGTCCTTTTTCTGCCATCTCCCCCTCTTTAACCCTGTTGAGTTGTCCAACAATGATAACAATGATACATACAGTACCAGTGGAGGGGACTCTCCTCCTAACGAGTACTCAGTTATCTATAGGTGCTGCATCTTCTGGCCCCTACACATAGGTGTAGGTGTGGCACCGACAGTCACCTCCGTAACTTTGCTCCATTTTCGTGCCAGTTCAAAGGACGCTAAGATCTAAGACTTTTTAAAAGCTAAGCAAATCAGAGTGCCAGCGGAACGGTAACTAAACACATACGCAGGCACTTCAGTATGAGTGACCTGCTTAAAGCACCTGCAGTGCCTGCTGAATTCAACATGACTAGTCTTAAGAAGTTAGGTTACAAATTCTTAGGAAAAAGTAAAACCCCATTCTTCTAGGCTTCTAAGACATAGTTGAAGTCTAACAAATGCCTTGCAGATCTCACTCAGGGGTTGGAAGCTTTGGATACAAACCACTGAGGTGATGCCCTTACTGCTGCACAGCCATCCTTACTAGTTATGCGTTGCTGCCTTAAACTGGTATTTCCCTAAAGTAGATTGGGTTCTTTTCATTCCTGTTACTCCTTTTTTTTTTTCTTTTTAATTCGTGATTTTCATTTATTTTAGTTTGTTAATACAATAAATTTGTGTGTATGTATTTTTTTTAAATTGTCCATAGTTTGGTTAAAGTTTTCTTCATGATTTCCCCATTTACATAGAGTCTTCTTTCCTTACTCTTCCTTCCAGAATTGATTCCTGGCCCCCCCCCCCCCCCCCACCTCCCCCGAGAGCAGTGTTTGTAGCACTTACCCTTTTCCACAGATGAGAGATACTGGAGCATCCTTCCTTAAAGTCCCTGGCTTGAATTACTGGGAAAGGGCATTTAACATTGCTCATCCAGAAGGGCTGCTTAAGTGATCTGCTTATGTCCCTCCTTTTGGCCACCACATTTCAATGATTAGAAATGTGGTTCTCTTGAATGCAAAAGGAGACCTACTTTTCCCTTTCCTTTTCTCTGTAAATGCAGTGCTTGCAGCAAGAATATGATGACTTTTTAATGGGATATGTTGTTGTTGTCATTGTTTAGATAACTAATGCCACACTGGGGTGAAAGAAATGGCCCAGGGTCTGGTTGCTTTCAAGTTTTTTTTTTGTAATTGACAAACACAGCAAAATATTGTACATTCACAACATGAGGAAAAGCAAATAATAAATACAATCAGTGCAAATGATTAGTGCTCTTCACTGAGAGTTAACAATGACTTCTCCACAGGACGACAGCTGGAAAGAAACACTTTGTAACAGATGCAAATGTGCATTGAGAGCACGGGGTGGGGACTGAAAGCATCTAGGATGTTGTATGGCACTGAGATTCAGAGCTCCTTAAGCCAGAGCTGCCAAAACTACAGCACTTCGACTGAGTGCTCTTCAGAGAAACACAACTCCTGTCAGCATCAGCATTTTCCACTGCCAAAAGGTTGAAGGTTCACAACAAAACTTGAAAAAAAAAAAAAAGGCCGTTTGGCTCCCAGGTGCTTGAGGCTGTCACACTGCTCAGCTACGACATGCCCATCGAGACGGAGAGCCACAGAAGTTCAGCACGGCAGAGCAGTGACAAACAGTGCCTGACTGTGTCATTACAAGCCGTACCCAGAAAGCCACTGGGTTTAAAATGCTGCTGAATGTTACCGCAACCCTTGCAAAACAGGCCCGAGATTTATAGTCGATCAAGGATGGCATCGGAGGAACAATGAGCTCTTTCAGCCTGGCAGTAATTACTCGAAGTGCAGTAGCCATGAATATCATTTGACTGTTTCAGGCCTCAGTGAACAATTTAAATGGTCGCAAGCCCACAGGAGTCCGTAACACTCCCTTCCTGACTGAAATCCTTGCCACCATTTCTCTTCCCCTTCTCCCATCTTACAAACCTGCTATAGGCACTGCTGTTACTGGAGTAAAACACTACCCTGCCGTGTTTACTTGAGCTGGCGCAGCAAGAGATAAAACTCTTTATAAAGTGCCCTAAAAGGGTGGCAAAACACAACCCTACGTGTGATCGCCTCTTAGGACCATCAGAGGTTTCGGGGGCTGTTAGAAGAGTAGATCAGGAACTAGCTTCCAAAGAGTTGTTTAAGTCTGTATTTTTTAACATGTTGCAGAAGGAATAACCTTTGCGATATTTTTCACCGTGAACAGGGGGAGTAGAGGGGAGTAGTCTTACACCAGCGTGAGCAGTTCCCTCCCAAAGTGCTTACAGGACTCAGCTTTATGATCCATGAAACCCATGAAGCCCTAAGGAAAGTCTGTGTCCACAGAGAATTTCAGCTCATCTAGAAGCTGTTTATCAGCTTTATTCATCTTGTTGGATTTACATAGACACAGGAATAAAGGATGGCTCAAATAAGAAGGACTGCAAAAGAGTTATAATTTTATTGGACCAAATTATCCCTAAAATGAATAAATATTTAAATGTGAGCAATCATATTGCAGCCACACACATTAGATGTTTATTGTCCAGCGCTGACCTTGTATTCACACCATTTTTCTTCCATTTTTCTTTGTAGGTTATTTGATGATGTTATTTTCAGTTCACTTCATATGGCTCTTTTTCACTGTTCACAAATTGCCAGAGACTAATGGGACAATTCTTCAGCAATTACACTGAAATAAGCATAACAATGCCCTGGTTATGTTTCATATTTCAATACATGGGAGCACTGCATGCCATCTTTCCCCTTGAATTTCCAATATATTAAACCTTTATAAAGATATTATTCAATGTTAGGGAAGACTACCGACACCAATGAATTCCTTTTTAATTTTTCAGTGTATGGTTCAGACGTGGCATCAGTGCATCATCCAGTCAGGCCAGATGAGATTTAAATCACAGAGGGAGTAGGATGCTGGCAACTGGTCTGCTCAAGCCATTCCTCCTGTTTTTTAATTCTGTGACTGTCTAGTGACAAAGCTTTCGAGTAGGAGCAAGAGCCCATGACTTGCACTCCTTGCTGAGTGCCCTGAATGCAGTGAACGCAGCTCCTGCTGGCTTCTTTCTGCAGCTATAGTTTACAGTGCACAGCACCCGTCGCTGTTTTTCAGAGGTGACAGAAGCAATTTTTGCAGCTGTACTCCATTTAAAAATCTGATATGTTTTTTTTTATTCCTACATAAAGAACAAAGCCTTCTGGGCTTATAGGTTTTAGTTCATGTAAGACCCTAGGCAAATTGTCTGCACTAGCAGCCAAGAACACAAAAAAGGTGTTTCTTATAGATATGTAAGAGAACTGAGGTGTACTCATTCCTTTAGAAATGGGAGGGGGTTGGACTTTCAACTTTCCTTTACAGTTTAGTAATCTTCTTCCAGAAAACATGTTTTCTACTCAGAAAAACAGTCTCACTGTATATCCTATGGAAAGAACTACTGAAATAAAGCAGTATCTTTTATTAAGAGACAAAATCTTGAAAACATCAGTCACACTGAGAGCAATTCTGATTTCTTTTTCTTAAAATACTTGGTTCTATTCCTTGCCTTCAGTGATTGCCTATCACAGAGCTAAAAGTGAAGGTGGGAATGAAACAGGCAGAGGAGATAACTGAGTATGAATGAAGTTGCTTCTGAATCTCCATCAATGTTGTGTAAAATCCATTGATTTATACAGCCAGCTGCTTGAGATGAGAACAGAATCCCCTCTCGTACAATCTCTCTTGTAAAATGTTGAATAAACTGTTTCGAGGCACCTATAAATAAAGGTGTAATCACCTAGTGCAACTGCGCTGGCCCAACCAGAGTATTCCTATTTGTGAGCAGTTATTTACATGGGTATCCCCAGGTATCTTACTGGGAATTCTGGAATGAGGAGTTGTCTGCTCATGGAGACAAAACATGTGGGATACCAGAGCTAATGTTTGCTCCCATCTCCTGGTTTCACCCTTCTTGCAGTTGGGTCTGTTGAGGAATATTTATACCTTTGACTTCTTTGGGTATGTGTAGATGCTATTATTAAATGCAAAGGTCAAAATGCCTAAAAGACTCCCACATTTAGATTCAGGCTCCTAAATCAATTAGTTATTTATTCTGCAGGATTTATTTAGTCTTCAGGCTAAATTATTTAAAATTTCTTTTAGTCTGCACAATGGTCCTTTGATGTCTTAGTCCCGTAAATCATTTAAAAAATACTGTTATTTCTTCCCATTTTTTTCCTCTTTTGCTCTTCCAGTGCTTTTCTTTTTTTTTTTTTTTTAAATTTCCATCATTAAGCATGTTTTATGAACTATTTTGGACATTCCTGTGTTGTGCTGAAGTGTCCAGAAAGTTGTGTAGATACCATATATTTAGGTGTTTAGATATCAAATAACAAACTTAAGAGGAAGCAGAAAGAAGTCCTGACGTTATGTCACTTGGGCATCTGAACTGTCCACTTCAAAAACTCGGGTTGACAAGTCATTAGAAAGCTTTTAAATTTAAAGCTTTTAAATTTAAAGCATTTAAATGCAAAGCTTTAATTTTTCAATGTCATTTATTATGGCATATTATTTAATTAAAGTGAATAGTGCATATGACATATTTGTCATAATATGAGAGACCTCATGGTTGATCTACTGGATAGGGCACTAGGTGTGGATCAAGAGAATTCGGTTCTGTATGCCTTTTTGTGTTTCAGCCCTTCAGTTTTTGGGGGCACTGGCATGGGGCATA
This sequence comes from Buteo buteo, assembly GCF_964188355.1. Taxonomy (NCBI): domain Eukaryota; kingdom Metazoa; phylum Chordata; class Aves; order Accipitriformes; family Accipitridae; genus Buteo; species Buteo buteo. The sequence goes on from NC_134178.1 coordinate 3,528,207, forward strand.
GGTGAAATTCATAGAATCACAGAATGGTTTGGGTTGGAAGGGACCTTTAAAGGTCATCTAGTCCACCCCCCCTGCCATGAGCAGGGACTTCTTCAACTCAGATTGCTCAGAGCTGCATTCAACCTGACCTTGAATGTTTCCAGGGATGGGCCATCGACCACCCCTCTGGGGAACCTGGGCCAGGGTTTCACCACCCTCACCATAAAAAATTTCTTCCTTAGATCTAGTCTGAATCTGCCCTCTTTTAGTTTAAAATTCATGCCTTTCTCTTGGAGCTGAATGAGACTTTTGGACTGTAAATTCCTAGCTAGGTAGTCTCTAATTTATCGCACAAGGTAGTGAATGCAATGAGGCACCCAACTCAGAGGAGCCATTTAAATTCGGTATAAACAGGGAAAAAAAGGACAGCATTAAAATACTCCTGTAAAATGTCATATACCACTGTAGATACAGGTAATTCCTTAAGGTTTTCTCCCTCCCTTGATTTTTTTACACTAGGGTTTTTTTTCAGTTAATCATGCTTGCTGTTAAAAAAAATAGGATTAAAAAATGGAAAATATCCATGTTCTCCAGTGAGTTGTAAATGCTTCTTCCTGTCGTCAACCACAGCTGCTCTCCTACAGGCAGTTCTTCAGTGCTTTTGCACTGCCACTGATTCATATTAACGTCAGATCAACTACTCATGTTACAACAAGGTCTTCCTGTTAGAAGAATATCTCTATTCTAAATAACAGTTCTGCAGGTTACTGCTTTTCCAGAGAAACAAACTGAGTCATGGGTTGGATTTATTTTGCAGGGCAAACTTTTAAGCCTCCTTAATATCTTCTGACCTGCTGAAGGAGAAAACATCTCTTCAGCTGGGACAGATTTGCACTGATTAGGTTTGTCACGTTATTTTCAGTTCAAGTTTGACTGGGTAGGAGTCACATAAAAACCAGGAAAAATCTCGGATGTGAATTCATACACTATTCCCTTGAATGCAGCTGCTAAATAAATCCCCATGGATACTGTTAGCCTTGCTTCTAGCACAGTAGTCACATTGCCATTCTCTGTGTGTGCTTAGTGAGAGCGAGTCAAGCCATATAATAGCTGTAAAGAAGCCTGAGATTTAAAAAGGTCCCTGGGTTATTTTGTGCTGTGAAGTATTCATTTTTTGAATCAGATTTGTCACTACCAGTGGTACAGATGATCAGCATATGCATCAGCGTGACTGCAGAGCCGTATTTCCTTTCGATCACAGCACTTTTTGAAGAGATCCATCCCTGACAGGTATGCTGAGCAGGGTCAAACCATTCTCTCTGAGATGGTGGAAAGAAGCAGGGGACATAAGGTAATAAGCTGATACTAAATGCCGCTGAAAATGAATCAATTAATGAGTTTCATCTTAGCAAGTCAGTGTCCATGGAGACCAAGGAGAGACCAACAGTAGATGGACCTTAAAGACATTGCTGTTTCTGCTAGCAAATGCAGCTGTTGACGACTCTGGCAGAATTACAGACTTTGAGGTACAATTGGTGTTTGCTTCCAGAAAGCATTGGCTTGTTAGATCTTCACTCTAGGTCACAGAAGGAAGGCAAAATGGTCTAAGAAGTTGCAGGCAAAAAGAGGGTCTGTATGTTTTTGACTATGACAGATTCAGTTCTTAGTCAGTTTGCTGCTTGATTACAGTACATTAACATTATACGAGGCATTAAATTGAGACACTATAAAGGTGAGATGATTCAGAAGCAAGCCAGGTGTCTCCAAATTTAAATTTGGAAGGTTCAGCCTTCACAGAAAAGCTTGCCACCCTTCTTCCTCTCCCTTCCAAAAGTGTTAGCTCTCATAAAGCAGAAATTACGGATGGTATAACGCAATGAATGCCTTAGCAATTCATTTGGGACATCTGGACATTAATGCAATATTGATTAAACTAAGAGTCTCTTCCCACTCCTGAGGTCCCCCCATATATTTCACCTGTCAACCTCTTTTTTCAATCTAAAGCCTGCATCTTCTATCGGTGTGAATGGTGCGGAGTCCAAGATTAGTAACTTCTTCTGAGGTGAGCCCCAGCTGGAGGTTCATTCAGCTTCCAACTGCTCTGCTATAAATTGAGAGTAAACCAATGCCCATTAGCAGGGCTGATCACACTGGATCTGAACTGGTGGAGCACGAAGAGAGTCGAGCTCCCTATGTCCTATTCCTGCTGTGCATTCGCCTTGTCATTTCTAGACCCTTCATTGCTCAGGTTTGACAATATCTCCAGCTTGTGAATGTGATGGTCCAGTTTACTGGCATTTAGAGTTGTCTCTACTAGATTAGAAAAAAAAGGTGCTTGGTAGTTTCTAGGCTTTCTTTTTCTCTTTGTCTGTTTTTGTTATTGAGTAGCTTTCACAGATCCAGCTCTCTTGAAAATAAAGGAATTAGACTGTCAGGTAGTCTTTGCTTTAATGGGTTGAGTTAGTGCCTTCTATCTGTAGCTTTTCTCTTTAGGAAATTCATCTTTCTGAAATGCTCTGTGATTTTTGTGGGAACAGCCTGCAGTAAAACCAGCTGGACATGGAGAACTGTTTGGCATAGTAGTTTGTTTGCAGAAGAAGAAAAAGATACCCTACCTGGATAAAGAAGCTGTAGTAACAGTGAAATATTTGCTCCATGGTGAATGACCTCAGGTGCTCTCCTAGCAGTTTCAGCTAAGCTCTGAAGCACTGATCTTGACAGACGGCAGTTGTAAACACTGGGCAGTTTTGAAAACATGACCCTAGGGTGCCTGCTTTTGCCATTCTCCATCATTAAATGATAAATAAGGGGGAACAACAGGTAAACATCTTGCAGAACAAAAAATATCATAAAGTCTCGCCTCACAAGGATGTTAGTGTGTCTTCCACATTAAAGGTATTAAATGCAGTAAGGACTGCAAAGGATTAGCAACCAAATGCATGTAAAATAGCTTCATGTACATATTATATGGATAGAAAGGGCAAGCACATGCAATGAGGAGAAGCTGAAGCAGCTGAAGTGAACCTCCTGTAACTTGAAACTAACTTTATTTAGCTAAACTTCTAAAATCTGGCCTAACCTAAGCTTTTAGACACATAATTATGTGAGGATTTTTTCCTCTTCCAAAAAGAGATTGGCAAATCCCTTCTGTTCAGTGGAAAAGCTCCCTGGCGTTAATATCCCTATGTTTTCCACTTAAATTGAGAATTCAGGACTTTAGTGGATTCACATGCTGGGTCCTGTCAAACACTTCATTCTCTCTGTCATCCACAGAAGACTTCAGAGCCATGCCATCTATTCATAATACCAATTTTTTTTTCTTTTACTTTCTGAGCGTGTTAGAGAAAGTTACTAAAGTGTCCAATTTCTGATATGACAGACACAACATCAGTAATGACTGCCATAGGACAAGGACAAAGAGAGGTGGAGAGAATTGCTTTCTTCCAGTGCTGAACAAGGAATGCTACCAGAATTCAGTAAAAGTAATAAAGAACTTAATGGAGCTGTGAAATTAGTTATTCAAAACAGAAAATCTGTGTGTTAAGGTTTCCTGTGGACTTTTAAAAATATGGAAATAGGTAATATATAACAGCATTTTTGCTTATTCTGCCAGCCACTTTTTCTGAGCCCTTTTATGAGCTCTGTGGTACTAATGTTGTTGATAACAGACTGCAAGGATTATTTCTGCATGTTGTTCTAATAGAAGGGTTTTTTTGGGTAACGATAGCCGTAACACATGGACAAGATGTTCATATGAACTTTCTTTGTGAGGGTTATGTCATCGTAAAAATGAGGGACACTCAATATTTCTGACACCTGAATGGCCTAGCAGCAGTGCAAAAAAGCTGTTTCAGTGGCATTGCATGCTATGTCTGCCCCTGAAAACTGCAGCTCCTTTCCAAGGTTGTTTTTGGAGACAGAAAAATCTGTCTTACAGCACCAAGGAGATAAGAAGAGGAGAAGATGTGCAATGACACAGGTCATGCTTGTTCCCTCATGCACTGCTACCTAGTTTGTTTTTAACAATAAATGTCAGGTATCTGTCCTTCTAAGAAAACTATGGGAAAAATGGTAATTTTCCATTTCAGTAGAGGAAATACTTTGCATCTTCTAGGAGTGGAGTTCTTCAGGTTTTCAACAATGAAAAGCTTGACCTTTAATAATGGCATCTTTTATTTAAGTGAATCCCCCAGCTTACCTTGTGCTCATTCTAGTAATAGTGCACTCGGCACTGAGATATCCTGTGTTAAATGAATATGGCAAACTCTCACTTGAGCAGGAATATTGTAAAGCAAATATCATTAAGGACCATTTGCTATGGAAAAGTGCTTATGGTAAGCACTCTGTAGCAGCTCAGCTTATTTTCCCCTTTACTTTTTCACGCTTTCATCTGAATTCTTTCCACTGAACTCTCTGGCTGAAACTGAAACACTTGTATGGCTCAGACAATCCTACTTAAATTATGCCTTGTAACTAACTATCTCAGCCTAGTCTATCTCAAATCTCCCCTAAAATGCCTCCCAGGGGTTTCAAAAGTTAATATGATTGAAAGAATATAGCTACATCTGTGTTGCCCTTTAAGGAAGAGACCGTAAAGGAGATGTTAACAATATTCCTTCTGAGTTATTCCCCATAAATACTCCAAGGATGTTTCCTCCATGCTGAAGCTTCTAAAATTATTTGTCCTTATTGAATCACTGAGGTCACATGAGAATTAAATTATACAGTTTGTGTGCTTAAACTTCTTATCATCCCTGACTGGTTTCTTGTCTTTGTACTTAGTTATCTCAAAATTTGTTCAGTAACAAATTCTTACAAGGAATTTGGTCTTTATGTTAGTGTCAGCTTCGTCTTCATGGAACTGCTAGTCTAATGTGTGTAAGAGGGAGCAAGTAAGCCAGATATTGCCTGGGTGTCTTTGCTTGCCATTCATAGGCAGCCTATTTTCCATTTAAATTTCAAGTTCTTCAATGAGATGAAAGGTAATTGTGCACCATATGTGTTGTTCATTAATATGTGGTGTAGTAGTATTAATTATAAAAAATGAATAAACAGTATGACAGTCGTGATTTTGACCAATAAGCTCAAAATCTTTTTTCCTGTATGGTCTTCATAACCTTGTAGTGGGAATCATATCTTTGTCTTTTGAAACCGGGATAGTAAAGAGGTGGTTCAATGAGCTGCCAGAGTGAATATCAGTGTGTATAAGAACTACAGGCTCTGAAACTGCAAATGGTTGCTAATACAGAGTTTTCTGTACCTGTATTAAGTCAATTGTAGGATGAAAGTCTGAAAGTAAAGGGGGAGTGAGAAACACAAACCGAAAAACCCCACCTGATTTTCACAAGTGTCCAGTCACTGACAATGGTAGCAGTGACTGAGAAATAAAAAGCCTTTCTGAAAAAATCCATTTGCTTATTTAGGAAACTAAATGCGCACTTAGGAGCTGAAGCTTAAGCATTTGTTTTTGAAAAGTGTGTCCCATGGTGCATGCAGCTCTGTCTGAGCAACTCTGGCCTTCAACATGTGGTTAGAAGCATGGGCAGTTTCTCTTCTCTGCTACATACAGGAGAAGTTCAGCTGCAATAATGCTCTGCCATTCCCCCCTGTGATGTTTCCTTAAGCAACCCGTAATTCACAAGCACTCCGAGTCTCAATAGCGTGAGTTAGACATATATTCTTGTGGATAATGCTAACTCATGTATTCTCAGGGCTTAGAGGGCAAAACCAGTGGGCATATGATTCAGGGTTGAAAACCATGAAGAATTTGCCTCTCAGTGTTGCTCAGAGGTATCTTGCATTTCTGAAAGGTGGTGGTGCCTGACTTGAGCTGAACACCCAGATTTGCTACAAAGCATAACTGCAGCATCTTACCTCAAATGACTGCAGAGATTAAAAAGTGCTGGTATGCTGTATGTCTTGCACTGTTTCACTTCAAGCTGTGTATTTTCAAGATGGCAAAGAGGTGGAACAATATTTTTTGGTGGGTCACATCTCTTTTACTATGTTGTCTCTTTGGATTTTTCTCCCACTATTGGCAACAGCTAAGAGCTCAGCCTCCTCATTGAACAAGCAGACTAAAATGTCTTGCAATTCTTTTTTCATATTTACTACAAAGGTAATTTCAGTACCTTAGCTTTTTAAATACACAAAAAATGCATCATAAAATCTGATGTGTGCAACTGATTTGTGTAGGAAGAGCTTCAAGTAAGTATGAAAATACAACGTGGATAGAATTAGAGTACTGTGGGTATCCTGGAAATCATTCACAAAAGCTCTTTCATGGTGCCTTTGGAACTAGTCGGAGGTGTTCTGTCAAGGTGTGGATTGGCTTAATGGACCTGGGGATCGCTAACACATCTGTGTCAGGTATTAACATGCTTCAGTGGAGACAACTGGTGATAAAAGAACTAATGGCTCTGCTGAAATCAGTAGATTTTGTTCAAATAATCATTCTAAAGGGCTCCATAAGAGGGAAGTCATGCTTTTAAAAAAAGAATATAAAGAAGAATAAAAAGTAGTTTTCAGCAGCTTATGCAGATTAATGCAATGTTTGAGTGCCACCCTTAATTCTTGCTTAATATTAAAACAGCAATGTAATGGAGAGCAAGGATAGTCCATGTATTTTCCTAGGAATAACTCAAGCATTTAATTTTTGTAAGGATACCAATAGCAACTAATTCACTTACAGACTGGTTAAAAAAAAAAATAATCACCATTATCTTCTTTCAGAGCAAATCTATTTATCTGTGGTTTCTCCTGTCAGAAAATATGGCTGGAGTTTCCTCACTTTATGCTAAAAGTCAGGCCTAGTCTGAGTGTTTTGGTCTGCCTAAAGAACTCGTTAATGTGAATTGAATCCTGCCACTGGTCTTATTGGAGAACAGAGACCTCTCCCACACCATACTGGTCTTTGACATCTTCCCGCAGGATAAAGATGGTTGATCTGGGTGAAAGCTCCGTGTCGCTGTAGTGGGACAGGCTGTGAGCAGCCTTTTCCCCCGTGTTTGGAAAGAGGAAGGCTGCAGCCAAGTATTTTCCTCCTTTTTTGAGCAGTCAGTCCTCATATCCCCTCACACTATCATTTCAAAGGCCTGACACAAATGAGGGTAGGCTTTTCAGTTCTCTCGAAAGGGATGAAGAAAGCCCCGGAGGCTGGGGTACAGTCTGTGAATTAAACTATGTAAAAAGCTTAAAAGTTACCAAGCCATGATGAATGATGTTATTTTTCAATGTAATAGGTGGGGTTTACTTACATTAACAGCCCTGATAAATGTTCCAAACTAGTTTGTTGTTTTCTTTGTGACATTCCTAGCCAAGTTGCCTTGTCCTGCAGACCAGCTGCTGAGATCAGTGGTGGCCAGACCCAATCCTGTAGCAGAAAATTAGCTGGGAGAGGCTTGTAGAATATTTCTCTGGTTTGCAAAGTGACATCTATATCCATTCCCTTCCTTATGGTGCTGAGGACATGACAACCCTCCAGCACTATGAGGTCTGTTAAACAGCCTAAAGCAGTAGCAACATTTTGAGTCTGGAAGAAGGGAAAAGGCCTTAGGTGTAATCCTCCCCTTCCCTTCTGTAACAGAACTCCTATTAATAGTAATGGGCTCAGGAATTGCCTAGTAGCTTTTGATCCAGCAAGCGATCTGGAAAGCGCTTAGGGGTCCATTTGGAGAAAGGCACCTGTCAAGCAAAGAGTGGAGCATTTGCCTTGCTGGGAAAGAGTTTGGAAAGGTCACATACGAGCTACAATCTCCCCCCCTGCCCCCATTTATTTTAAGTATATTTGATCCTGCTGTGCATGAGGCCTCAAATCCATAAACAAGCATGCTCTTAGACTCTCACTTTTCCTGACAGTAAGCTTTGGGACTTAGGTGGATTGAACTGACAGAGAGGTTTATTCAGAATACCTCAGTATGAGATTCAGTTCTCCAAATAATGATTTGATTTCACTGAGGGGCATGGAAGATCTTTTAAAATGTGTGTTCAGGCCCACAGGTAGCAATAGGTCAAAGTACACTCAGGGCAGTTTCTAAACAACCCCTCCATGGTCTAAATGAAGCCATTATGTTGTGAATTGGAGGTACTATTATGATCCCTCGTCTTATGTTAAGGAGCCTTCAGACCTGCTCCCTAGTGACAAAATTAACTTCAGAAAAAAATGAGAATCCTGAAAGAACATCAGAGTGGGAGCACTGGGTGGAGGCAGAGTCAAAGAGAAAGAAAAGTAAGAACGAGCATTGTACTTTGATTAAACTTTTCTTCCCCTGCAGCATGGAGGGCATCTTGTGAAAAGAACATCTCTGTAGGTGGGGTTTTTTTTTGTTGCCCAAGCTCTCACAGTCTGTGTTTAAAAATATCAGCTTTTACTTTAGGCAAAAGGAGAACCATTTGTGTTATTAAAGAAGATGAGTAAAGATTGTTGCTAGCAGAACAGATTTGAGCTGCATCGCAGTAATGCAGCATCTGGGTTAAGCATAATAGTTAATCTGCTGGCTGTGTTAGTGGAGCTGCCTTCTGTAGTGAAATGCTTGAGCACTTGCTTTAAATCTCAGACATCCCAGGGTGGTTTGAGCAGCAACATCTTCCATAATTAATTGCATGTGTAATGCAGTCCATTTGGGAGGTCTGTGATTGCTTGCCTGTATGTTACCCGAAGACATTACAATATCAATAGCGCTACTAATTTTAATTAAAACTTCGAAATGTCTGGCTGTTGAAATATTCATTATTATCACTTGATTATGTTGTTTTGTAATCTTCTGCACTCTCTCTTCATTACTGATTATCAAGACTATGCAAAAGTATGACACTTCAAAGCACATACCTCCTCTCTAAGGGCAACAGTCTTCAGAGATGTGTTTAATTTTGTTTTTGTTAAAAGACAAAATAATCTCCCCCTCCTCAAAGTACTAAGAGTCTCTGTAATACACGGAACAAGCCCACTGTCTGTCATGCCCTCAATCCTACAGTGCAACAGAGCTCCAAAATGTTGACTGAAATTGAAGGCTCATGCAATGGTTTGTTCATTTGCCTTTTATCTCTAGATCTTTTCATGCCGATCCACCTGATAGAGATGAGATTAGAATGCTCATATATCCCAAGCAGACTCAGTCCATTTCACGGTTTGCAGTCGTAGTCCGAGAAAGATGTGGGAGTGTTAGAGCAAAGGAATTACACTTTGGGAAACATTCTATGCGCGGGCTTCAACCTGCACCACTTCTAAGAATCCCATCATAAGGTAAAGTAACCAAATATCTATTGTCAACATTGTTGATCAAAGGTAGAACAACAGAAAATGGCTTGATCAGGGATTTCTCAAATCATGGTATTCCTTTGCAAAAAGATAAAGAGGGAATACATTCAGGATGCACCACGTGCACATGAGAATCCATCACCCAAACCTGTTTCTGCTAATGAATGACAAAAAAGCTGTCTCCAACTTTGTGGATAAACCGGTTGAAAATCTTTTAGTGGCATCTCATTCCTCCACCAGTTAAATCATTGTAATTGGCTTGACTATATTTTTTCAAGAAGCAAGGTGATTCACCTAGGCTGCAGTGACAGAATAATTGATAATCCAATTTCATATAGTTTTCCTTTAAAACGTTCTAATCTAGCATGACATAAACAGGAAACTCTCAGGCTGTCACTAAGAGTCTATAAAAATGGATTTTCATAATCTGAGATTCCACATTCTAAGTCTCAAACAAAGTATTTTTGACTTCAGCCCAGTACTTGTGCATCAATTTTTTTTCTATCAGTGGCCCAAAGTCTTGTTTTCCAAAACCTCTCCAACCCCTTCCCTCGGATTTCTTTTTGCCTCAAGAAATCCTTCTCTCAGGCTGCATCTATTGGAATGGACAAAGGAGTTTCAGTGAGTTCTGTCCAAGCATCAGAAATTATTTTAGAAAACTAATCACTATCACTCATTCAACTAGAGTCACAAGAAATTTTTAAAGAAGCCTATGACTAGCCAGAATGTAGCACTCCATGGGCATTACATGACAGATCCTAGGCATCTAGAAAGCCCCACGAAAATAAAACTTCAACATTAATGGAGCGAGAAAAAGGTTGTGAATAACTGCTGCCAATAAATAGTAGCTCCTTTGGAAGGAAGAATGACCGCAAGAATAGAAATAAAATGTGCTGATGCTGACAGACCATAGAAGGTAAGAATCAGTTTGCCAGCACTGCAGAAAATTCTGTAGCAGCTGATATTTTTATATACTGTATAAAAATAACTACCACCGTTTCTTTGTCTCATCGGTAATTTTATTGCTTTAATTGTAATCAGCTTCATAGTAGTTATATCCTCAGTGACCTATGCAACAAAATTTTAGGAAGATGGTTTTGCGGACTATTAAAGAGATAATTTAAAAAGAATTGTCCACTGTAATCGCTATGATATATAATACTCATAAACTCAGCACCCATCAGGCCTTAAGAGATGATCTGCGATCACCTGCAGCACATTGCACTGCCCTAGGACTTCTCTGAACGGAGGAATCTCCCTTGCACCTAGAGTGGGCATGCTCAGCCCTTGTTTGTGGGTGATTTGGGATGGGCTGTAAGCTGTATGGACTATTCCAGAAAGCCAGGAACTTTTCTGACTTGCCCCAGCATTCGGGGAGAGGCTTCGTGACCTAAGTGGCGGCTCACTGAAAGCCCAGGATGACTGGGGCACTGGTGCCCCTCAGGCAGGCAGAGCACACTCATGGCAGGTCCCTGCTTGAAATGGGGACAAAAGCAGGGCTGCAAGCCTGAAGACAATATCATGTAATTATACATCCCACCTAGATTTAAAATTGCCCAATATCGACATGTTTACTGCACCAGTAGACTGAAAACACCAACTGGTTGCCTATATATTTCTGAGTACAGCTCAGAAATTTTGCCATAACATATTGACAATTTTAATTTCCAGCTATTGCATCTTGTTGTATCACTGCCAGCTAGACAGAAAAACCATTGTCAAATTTCTCTTAGGCATTTCTATCTTTCAAATTACCATGTAATTTCCATTTTGTTAAGGTAAAGAGATGAATTCCAGGTTGTGAGATTTAGGTACTTAAACAGAGGTACCATTTTAGATGTTCTGATATGTCTTGCCTGGCCTCCAGCTGCTCATTTTGAAAAGCACTGGTCTCCTGTAAGTACTGGGTCATACCTGCCATCTCCTCCCAGGTGTCTGGTGTTGTAACCTATCCACTGACTTTTTTTTAGAACAGGAGTAACTGCACGGCTGGGATACTCCTCTCCACCCCCGTCAGGACGGTCAGGCCTCTTCCAGATTCAGCAAGTCAAAATAAGGTACTCACAATAATTTCTCAGTTTTGAACACCAGCTGAGGACTGAGAGGAATTATGATTTATATAATAATGATGGTTACTGAAAATGGAAGAAGCCTGTTAAAAGGAGATTAAAAGCTACAGGCAAAAGGATAAAATACTTGCAGTTGGTATGGTGACTGCTGAAAGACAGTCAGAGATACCAACTGTATTCTATCAAAAAGTCTTTAAAAGAGCATGAATTAGGCCAAATTAAAAGCAAAAGTGGAATAAGGAAGGAGATTTTGAATAAGCTGCCAAGGGTAAAATAAACACTTCTTTTTTTTTTTCCTTTTTTCCTTCAAATTAATCAAAATTAAGAAGCTTACCAGAGGCTGAGCTTGTAGGACAGACAGATCTCAGGGCATAAAGGGAATGCTCAGAGGTGGTCAGTCTGTAGCAGAAAAGCCAAATGACTTATTTGCCTCGATGTTTTCTTGAAGAGGACATGGGGAAGTCTTTACAAAGAAAGAGCACGAGGAACCATTTCCAAATGAAGTGTCAAGTTAAATTTCTCAAGCTGAAAAGGTTTTAGACAAATAGGTAAAATGAATAGTAATAAATAAAAGAACCAGGTGATATTCTTTCAAACATTTGAACAGAACTTTAAAATGAAATTGTGAATAGTAGACAATGGTAGTGTGGTTGCCCAAATAATTTCCAACATTAGGGGACTATAAAGTGGCAGGTGACAAAGGAGATATAGAGGATTACAGACTAGACTTTGATTTTCCTACTAGGTATATAAAAACATAATAACAGACTTAAGTAAACAGAATTCAAGAATGCAGTCTTTCTTGTATAGATGCAAGAATATGACACACGGCAAAGAATTAGCAGGGCTTTCATATAGGGAAGTCATACCTCACAAATAACCCAGAGGTCTTTGAAGGAGTCAGTCATATATGAATATAATTACCAAGCTGGTCTACTTGGATTTCCAAACAGCTTTTGACATGATCCCTCATCAAAAGGGTTTAAGAAAACTAAGCTGTCTTGAGATAAAAGATAAATTCCTCTTGTGGCTTAATAAAAGCAAATATGATAGGAAATGTGAAGATAGGAAAATGTGATTATGTGATTATGTGAAAGGAAACAAAAGGTACAGATAAGGAGAGGCATTACAATGGATGCTGCTGTTCAGGAAGTTTGCTATTCAATATATTCATAAATGACCTAGAAAAGAAAGTAGATACAGGGTGACAAAAATTGCTGCTGCTGCAATATTATTTAAGGTATTCAACTCTCAAATTGACTGCAAGGAGTTGCAGGAGGATTTCATGATACTGAATGACTGGACAGTAAAATGGCAGATGAAATTCAAGGTCAATATATGCAAAGAGATGCACATGGAGAAACACATCCTTAATTGTACATACAGAATGATGGGTCCTAAATTAGCTATTGCCTCTCAAGAGAGAAATCTTGAAATTATTGTAGCTGGTGCTATTAAAACATCAGTTAAATGCTCAGCACTGGTCAGAGGAACAAAAAGTATGGTAAGAATGGTTAGGAAATGAAATGAGAACAAAATATAAGATATAATTATGCCACTTTATAAATGTGTGGTATACCACATCTTGACGAGTGTGTATAGTTCTTGTTTATGTTTCTTGAAAAAGGGAAAGTGAAACAAAAGAGGTCAAGGGAATGTAATCACAGAGGTGGAATGGCTTCTTTCCAGGAAAAGCAAACAGGTTGGAAAAGAGACGACTTAGGATGATATGAGAGATATATATATATATAAAAATATATATAAAATAATATATGTCATAGAGAAGATGTACAGAGAAGGTTTATTCCTTGTCTTCATAGCACATTACAAAAAAGGCATGAAGTAAAAGCAGCAGCTAGAGACAGAAAACAAACAAAAGGAAGTAATGTTTTTACACTGTGTGTAATTAAATTGCACCACTCCTTACGGGGGGGAAGTTGTGGGGATCAGCTGTAGAGCTGGGTTCAAAACCTGCTGAGAGCGTGAGCTATTAAACACCACGATACATCTCATGAATTCCGTCAACTGCAGGGTGTTGGGGTGGGACAGAGGCAGAGATGCCACACAGTCCTTGCCTGGCCTTTTAATATTTCCTTAACCATCTGCCAGTTGTAGCTGTCCTTGAGGGGATATTGAGAAAGGTGTACTTTCCTTCTCACCTGCTACAGCTGTGTTTTGTTCCCTAACTCGTATTATTTGTCTTCTGATAATACCAAGAAAATCCCTTCTTCCCAGGCCCTGTGCGTGCAAAGAGCGAGTGCCTCTCCTTGCCATGAAGCGCTTACCTGAAGACCTTGTTAAAACAAAGGTTTTCTGGTTTACAGATAAGGAAGTTTGCCTCAGCAAGATTATATACCTTGTCCAAGGTCACACAGAGAGCCTGTTGCAATGTGTGGTTGGTAAGATCACCCCTGCACTCCAAATGTGGTTAGGAAATATGTCACACATTTTAGTCATGAGCGTTTTTAATTATCTGGGTCTTGCTTGGGTTCATTATTCTAAGTCATTTAGGACCACGGTCTTATTAATTATACAGCAACTTTCTGTATCCAGTGATTTAATTATAGAATATTACCTCATTAAAGACAACAAAACTGATCAAAATAAAGGATTATTTAATACACATAATTGAATCCTTAAGCTTTTAATCAAATTAAGCATTGATTATTAATTAAGTGAAATGGAAAGCACTGTCACCTTAACAGAGGAAAAAGCAGAGAGGAATAAACTAAGGCTTTTCATAGGCTGTCTCAAGGGGGGGATATTGGAAAACTCACGGGTGTCCTGATGCTGTTGGGACAGGCAGATGCATGGCAACTCTTTCCAGGTTCTGCTCTGCACAATCTAGTCCCAAACTGAGAAGCAGGATTAGCAATTTCCCAGGCGTTTCATCTGTGTAATGTGTTTGATGACACTCCAACTCTTAGATAAATTATTTCATGGATATCAGGATTTTAAATCATTCAGTAGGCAGGTTGTGCTCTTCAACAAGTATCTTCAATCTCTTTTATGTTCCTTTTTTTTCTACTCAAAATAGCTCAGCATGGTTGGGATCCTATAGTATCCCACAGTTTCCTAAATAAACAAACAAATTGTTTGAATTTTCACTTTTATTTTTATTTTCTACAGTTCCTAAGGTTTTTCTGGGATAGTGTTATATTACTGAAATTTCCTGAAGATGTGTCATTTAATAGGAACAACATAAAACTTTTTCCTTTCTTTTTCTCCCCTCTAGCCCCTTTCCTGGAATATGCCATTGTCACAACCACTCTAAGTTAATTTTTTTTCCCTTCCTTTACTGCCTTTTTCTGTAGCGCACCCGCTGTGAGGTTCTTTCTCATCCCAGCTGTCTCCTATCATTTTTACCTTTGTCCTGGTGCTATGGGAGCAGAGGGTTCAGGCCCTCCACACTGCCAGTGTCTTTTTTTCTCTCTTCTCATCTTTACTGCTTTTGAACAATGCAGGAACCGCTGCACAGTACCTTTACCCCATGAACCTCAGAGACCCAAAACAGGTCAGGAGAACTTGACTGAAGGGAGCAGAGAGCAATGTAAGCTCTTTCGTTAAATAATCAGTGTCTATGATACGACCACGCATACAGTTCCGGTGCAATTAATGTTGCAGATCAACAGTGTAGTGAAAAACTCCTGAGGAAAGTATTGCAGCCAAATGGTTCCCTTCCCCGCAAAATTATGAGGGAAGAGCTGCATGGTAAACACCATTATAGTCATTCCAATCCCAAATCATATCTTCCTTCCTTTGGTTACTGAAATCCCTCTCTTAAAATCTAAGCCTCTGTCAGCAGCAAAAATATAGAATGTATGTTATGAAAATGCCTGCTCATATCTCAAACCTCATGACTTGTATGTATTAGGATAGAAAATCAAAGGTAATTGTAGCATGTGTGAGAGAGATTATTTTGCATGCAGTCAATAGACTTGCATGATGCTGCACATGCCGGATATAGTAAATTAAGCAGGTAAAGGAAGACCAACACAGCCTTTAAAAAGTGAAGGAGTGCTGAAATTTGGTACTAAATTATACTAACTCCTACAGACTTTGTGAGACTTAGGAAATCTCAATTTGGACCACCGTTAGAAAAGCCTGTGAGACTTTCCTCTTTATAAAGCCATTTTACTGTAGCAAGATCGACACTCCAAACTCGCTTCTCTCTGAATATAAATCCCTAACTAAATCTTCCAAAGTATCTTATCATCTGAAGAAAGAAAACCAGAACGTTGCATGCAATCAGGGCTTCTGAGGAGTAGCGGGGAAAAGAGCCAGTGATTTTATGAGACACAGTAGTGCTCATGTTGTCTTTGATCCATCCTCAATAGAAGGCTCATCTGCTTCTCTAATGGAAGGAAGCAGAATAATAAAGTAAATTGAATAGCTACAAGCTTGAAGGGAAAAAGATTCAGAATGTCTTGTCTGAGTATGGTTGCTTCTGTCTTAAGGTGGTCTAGCTCTTCGATGCTGTTAACAAAACTCTTTCACATATGTATTATTGCACCCATCTTCCAGGTCAAAAAAAACTAAGAAGAATGAGAAAAGTGACTTACTCCCTAAATTATGCAGTGAACTAACAGCAGAGCTGGAAAGAGAAGCTACATCTTCTGAGTCTTGGCTCAGTGCCTGTATTTATCATGCTTATGGTGAGAAAAGAGCTTTTCCTGTGCTACCAGTACTTGATCACCACGCATGGTTTTTTCTTAAAGTAAACACATGAGGTTCTTTATCTTTCCATACCCCCTTGGTGAGGTTATGGAGGTGTGCATGAGGGTTTAATGTCTTTAGAAAGCTCTCTGAGGGTGTAATGCTATAATGTTTTCTGTGAAGCTACACAGATGCAGGATCATTCTGGCCTCACTGAGGAAAAACTTCACGGCTGTGGGCTGCTCACCAGGTTCAGATCTCAGGAGGTGATTCTTCCTTTGCCTGGGGTATATTCACGTTGTAAGAGGTCACACTGTGAGAGATGCCTTTGTTGCGCTGATTAACCGTCATAAAGAATGGACTCAAGCCTTGGTCCTGGTTCAGGATTCAACAGAAACGCCAAGCTCGTCTATTCTCAGGTTCAGAAAAACACCACCACATTTTAAATTGGCTATAACTTAGAGTTTTGATTTGTAACTATCATGTGTTGCAGCAGTCAAGTTGAAAAGTCAGCAGCCAGCTACTAATACAATGATACAGGTGTAAATTAGTAGTTGGAGGATGGCATTTTACCCTCCCATGACTGGTTATGGAAAACTGAGAGAAGTGCATATGAGAATGTGCTAAGTATAGGAAAGCAGCCAAAAACTGAATAAAAAATGATCACAAAAGAGCTAGACTACTGGTCGTAATCCAACCCATATTCAGTCAACAGACAATAAGGGGTTGTGACAATTCCCAAGCTCCAGAGGTGACTGGTGCTCTCCGAAACAGTTGTCTCACATCCTTTGTCATTCCCGCATTTTTTTGCTCTTTGAGCTTTGCCTTGCCTCCTGCAGACCTCTCCTAGCTCCCATAGCTTCTCAAGGGCTCTGTGGTGGTTTGGAGTAGCTCTGCTACCAGCCCACCAGCACAATCAGAGGGTTTCGCTGTGCTCCGAGGACAACCTCCTTGCTCGGGCTTAGTTTACAAAGAAAGCTTTGGGAACTGTTCTGTAATTAATCCCAGATCTGGTTCTTAGACTGATGCCTGCCAACTGCCCAGTGAGAGTTAATTTTCACAGCTCTACGCACATCTACTGGTTTTAGGTGATCAGACTTTTGTCTTTTAGTAAAACGAAATTGTAGAAAGGAGTCAGAGATTCTCTTCACTGCAAGTCAATCAAACTGTAAATAGGGATACTCTACTTGTCACCAGCTCCAATTCAGCAAAACAACTCTTTGCTTGTTTAGGAATGTACTGAAGGGCACAACTGCCCAGGAAAGGGGGAGTACTCCCATACTACAGTCTTGCTCAGTCAGTGCAGCTAAATACAGGTTCAGGCTTATGACACTGAGTGGATATGATGGGTGAAATGCTGCTCCACTTCTACGTAATGAGAGCTTTTCCATTGCCTTTGGTGCAGCCATGATTTATGTTAAGCGTTAAACTTTAAGCACATAAACCTGTTTTCCCTTGGAATCATTGCTAATAATAGTTAAAGCAATGTGAAATCAACATTTCATACGGGAGTTCTGAACTACATAAGTTTGAAAGATGCAACTAAATGAAATATTTTGTATTTCTTTGATTGCTTTAATATAATGTTATCTCATGAATTATGTATATTAAACTGCTATGATTTTAATAACAGTTATTTTTAATATGCCTACATATAAACATGATGTCATTTTCCTGGCATAAATCATATTTTTGCATGCAGTTTGTTCCATTCTTGTCTTTTATTTGTATGGATGCTTAAAATTTTGATGTGATCATTTCTCAAATCTGAAGAGGCCAGCTAGTGTACCTACACAATGAACCAAATTTGAAACAAATTAAACTCTCCACTGTTTGTCCTTCTTACCACTTTCTGCTATATTGTCATGGCAGCATGAAACTTATTTATCACTGTAAGAAAATATAAGCAGCTATTCAGAAAAAGGAGCCACCCTCTTTACCTTTGTGCAACTTTGTGCAAACACAATTGACTCGCAGAGTAGAATTCAGCTTTCTGCTCTGCAGAGAGGTGAGTGGAATGATAAAGCTCTGAAGGCCTCCGCAGAAAAGCAATTGAGGCACAAAGAACATGTACAGTTTCCTCAGTGAATTTTGAATGTCTTGTGGTAAATTATTTTCTATTTATGAATACTAGAGGTGTTGCAGTGATAGCACTGCTGGAGCTGTGTTCACTAAAACCATCTAGTCATTAGTCAGAGAAGAAATGAAAGGATGACTGAGAACTTTCCAGAAAAATACAATTACCTCCCAAAGTGAAAAAATTGGGCTGTGAAAGGATAAAATCTAAACATTTCCTGATGCTGTCTTGTTGTGTCACATCAAGAAAAACAATTACCAGGTTTTAGTGGTTGATGACAATGGACGAAAGGTAAGCATGTCATCCTTGAAGGTAGCCTCTACAAGTGAGATCTAGACTTAAAAATGTTAGTGTCTCTTCTTCAAATTGCTCCAATGAGTTAAAATTATTAAACATTTCTGAAAATCGCATTCACTATCCCTTACTTAATTCCAGTAGATAAATGTTTAAATTGTTTGTTGTGAAAAAATTAATATCTGAGTTGAAAATGTTAGTGAATTGATCTTTATTTCTGTGAATGTAAGTGATATATTTACCAGCATTCACACAATAACTTTCATGCTGTAAGGTGTTTGCAGACAGTCCACTCTGATTCTGAATCTGATTGTGCTGCTTTTGCTTCTTGGTGTATGAAGAAATAACAGGTGACAACACAACTCCCCTATATCTAAAGCACACACGAACATCCTATCTTCATATATATGTCAATACAAGGTTTTACATATTCTGAGTCCACTATATAAATTAGGCAAAAAATACCAGGGAATAAACAATATGTATACACAAGGCTGCACTAAGAATTCATCACTTGAAAGACTTAGTCAAAACTGATGTGATGATATTCCACCCATTGTAACACACTGAAATGCAACAGGGTTTCAATTTCTTTTATTGCATTCTCAGTCCTTTTGCAGAGATTTTGCAATGTCACTGAAGTGCTGGTTTGGAAAATTATATCTAGAATACCTATACTAAATGCAAAACAAAACAAGATGATCCCAACCTACCAAATTTTATGAACTGAAAAATAGAGGAGCAGTCCTGAGGAATAGCTAGGAAACATATTATACTTTGCTCAAGGCCAGATGCAAAAAAAAGCAAAGGGAATGATAAAAGAAAAGCAAGGTTTTCAAAACATGATGTTTTCTTGCCTGCAGATCCTGGGCTGTGCAAAACTATTTCAAATGTGTGCCTAACCTGTTGAGTGGAAAACCAAAGCACCATTGGAACTTTGTTCTCAGAGCCAGCCGTCAGAAAGAGAGGGTACCCCTAAGCCTGGACGTTGACACCAGTGTTGACGCTCAGGCGTACATGGCAGTTCAGGCAGGGCGATTACCCTGAAGTATCTTGTAGGAAATGCTGAGGGGCTCTTCTGATCGGGAGGTTCAGTGCCTGCTGGAAAGCTGCACTAACCAAAAATAGTGGAGACGTGCAGAAACTTTTAGACAAGGCGATGTTTGCCAGAACCTGCTGGAACAGCGGACACCAAAACTTGATGCTGCCAATGGAGCTCCTACGTGGTTTCCACGTGTCGACCTTTTAGATGTTTTTAATGTTGTTTTTAATTTTATTTTTGCATTTACTAAACCAAAGATTCTGCTGTTCAGGCTCAAAAGAAATATTTATCAAGAAAAAACCCCTAATTTTAGAAAAAGAGTTTGAAAACTAAAAAAAAATATGAATGGGCCCGGACTGTTTTCACCTCCTGATTTTTTGGTTCTCGTGTTATTACTCTTCAACAAAATCAGAGCGGCAACATTTTTTATAGCTGGACGACTTTGACAGCTCATTGTGTTTTGAGTGAAAAGGAAACTCCCAGAAAATGTGGTGGGTAAGACACTTCACCTGTTCTTTTTCATGGCCTGTGGAGGAAACTGTTGGAGTTACCAAGGGAGCGAGCCAGTTGTTGGGCACTGGGAAGGAGCAGTGCCTCTCAGAGATCCATCCCGCAGCCTTCCTTTCGCTGGAATGGCAATCAGGGGGCTTCATTTTTTGGTCCATCTTCCGGTGGAGAAGTTACTGATGTCCTTCTTTCCTGATCTCCTTTTTTTTTTGGCTCTCGCCAAACCGCAGTGCAAGGAAATGGCTGCGCAGGGACATCACCGTCCCGGGCTGCCCGCTGTCCCCCCAAAGGCAGCGGGGGTGCCGGCACGGCGTGCTGTGGGAGCAAGGGAAGGCAGGAGGAGAAGCAGTGGGCTAAAACTGAACGCTGGGAAGGGGGATGAGAGGTGTTTCCCTCAGCGTTTGTTTAATTGTTTGTCTTCCTGTTTTTCTTAGTACTTGAATCGGTAATTAAAAATTGATGTTAATTGGCAATAAATTACATTAAGTGCAATTCCCCATGCTGAAACTGTTTTGCCCATGGCAGGTTCTTATCCTGAAACGTTCTCTTCTGATGGCGTTACTGAGGAGGAGTTTCAGTGATAAAGGAAGCAGGGTTAGAAATGACCATGAAATGATGGAGCCTTCTCAGATGACAATCTCACCGACCTCAGGATTCGGATGGCTGTGTTCCTCCTTCTCCTCCTGGCTTTTCCCTGCCCTTCTTCCTCCCTATTCCCCATTCCCTTTCCCTCCCTGTTAGGGAAGGCAGCACCCCCCCTAAAAGAAAGCACAGAGCAGACATGCAACAAGAAGAAAACTTCAGAAATGGTATGGTGGAAATTCTTAACGTGTTGGAAGAGCATGTCCTTGAAACTATTACAGCACATGGGGTAACCTTTGAGGATGACTGCATGCTGCCAGTGTTGTATAAAGTGTTTTATATCTTTATTTAAACTACATTATTAAAATGAATGTAAAATAATCTACTATAATGCCTTGTCCTTTTCTGCGCTGAGTACGCTTGACAGGGAAAAAAGGATGCACTTATTATCTGTCTGATGAATAAATGCAAAAATAAATCCTTATTATGAAGCTTGCTTATATAGGTCTGTTTCAGATATTAAGCCATTATATCTTGCCTCTAAACTACATTATTCCCCTATGCAAACAGAAATTTTCACAAGGTGGCATTTCGTACTACACATTTGAATTTATATAAAGTAAGACATACAGTGTTCAACATATATCAGTAAAAGCCTTTGATTTATATTTCCTAGAACTAGGTCACATAAAGCATTCATTTTAGGATGAGGATATGTATGTGCCTGCTTATACTGGCATCTTTGGCTCTGAATGAGAATATATAGCTCTGTTAAAGAGAGATTTGTCAAGCAAAATAATGGCATATTGTATTTCTCTGAGTTAAAGGTGATAATTAGTCATTGTTTATATGAAGCCATCAGTAACACACAGCTCGTCTGATATTGCTATTTACCCTGTAGGCATCCCTGTATGTTTACCCCCAGTGCCTGTTACTATCTTGGTGGTGGTTGATCATCCTGAGAAAAAGAGAGTTATGCTGGGAAATGGCCTCCTGTGTCACAGAGTTCAGGACTCTGCTACTGCAGATAGCCACACTATATAATATCATTTTTTTCATCTCATCATTCCCTATGCTAAAGCTCTCTAGTTTTGCTGGAACGCATTACTCTTCAAGAAAGTATTCTGCACTCTCACTTTGCTGAAGAATAGAGCCTTCTTCTCTTCGTGGAGCTGTTGCATAAATGTTAATGCTCAGTTTATACTCATTAATTCATGCACCTATAGAGACCTTTCAATTAAAGAGCTCCACTTCTTCCTGTAGTTTATCACAGAGCATGTTATACTTACAAAGCACAAACCAAATCTAATCCCAAAATTTATAAACTTGCCTAAACCCCACTTTTTTATTCTCATCTAATAAAATAGGCTTTTGATTCCCCCAAACAACTTTGCAGCCCTTACATTAGTCCTTTGAAGCCTGTGTTTGTCTTCTTTGAATGCTGATGTTGAAAGCATTGCAAATGAAGCCAAGGCAGTGCCTTGTACAGAGCTCTAATGCTTCCTTGTTACTGAAATATTTCACCTGAACCTCATCAGAGGATCACATTTGCCTTTTTTCTTGCCTGTGTTACAGTAGTCATTTTACAACTGATTAAATCAGCAAATGCAAATGCTAGTAAAATAGCTACAGTGAGGAAGTAATTGATTTTTAAGTGGCTAGATTTAATAAAGAGTTAATTTGGCCATCCTGATATTTATTTCTTTTTGGTGCTAAGTGCAGACAATGTTTGGTCACAAAGCTTACATTGATTCTAACTGACTGGCTGATCTCTGCGAGGAAGTCCAAAATCTGGAACTTTGCCCTTTGGGCTGACTGAATATTGCCTTGCTGTAAGGCACAGAGAAAATAATAAGGATCAGAGGGTAGACAGAGAAGGTGCGAGGGAGGGAACTCATGGTTTTATGTGCACTGCATGCTCAAGAAGAGAGACTTTCTCCGAGAAATGTAAACTCAACCACTTTTCTTAAGCGACCCTTCACACTTGAAATAATTTATTTCCAGTTTGTTACTAGTTGTGTTTTGGCTTCCTCTCTTGCGCTGAGGCGTGGAGCTAGGTCTGCTCCTGAAGGCTGTTGGCTTTTGCCGAACCAGCTGGTTTTGGGCTGTGCACGCGGGAATGTGGCAATCAGGTACGGTAGGTGTGAGTAGATAATGCAGTGAGGCAGGACTCCCTTTAAACTGGGACTGAACTGAATAAATTAGATGGAATGCTGTTAAAACTGTGGCTTGTGACCTATTTTTCTCTTGCATTTCGCCAAGCAAGGCGATAGTCTAGGAGTGTTCTTCAAGCTTTAATGAGCCCCTACCTTTTCCTAGTTGAAGTCTGAGAGGAAGGAAGCATCCCAGTGAATAAATGCCAGGAGCCAAGCTTAACTATACTGTGTGAATGATAAATTCTTTTCTAGCAGGATTGATTTTAAAGCTCTATTGGGCTGCAAGTTTATTCACGCTGGCACAGAGAAGTCCAAGTGACTTCATTTTATCCCAGAGAAGGCTGCAGTATCTTACAGGCATTAATCTCACAGGGATGGGTTTGAGGTCTGCCCTGTAGATAGGGCTGGGTATCAGATAGCCTGGAGGATATCTGTAAAGGAGACGTGGAGCGTGGATGTCCCATTGGCAGGGGTAGGTAAAGCGTACCTTTCACGTTTGAAGACACTCAGGATGGACTTCTTGCCATCAAATGTCTCATAGCGTAGACGACATCAGAGGCAGCAAAGAACAAACACAGTAAACAGTGGTTTTTTAAAGACGTTTACCACCTTTTAGGCATGTGATTGTTGGAGGAGGCTTGTGAGAGGCAGTAGTTTGGAGATGTTCTGAAAATCATGTGTGAGGAGTTCCTTGTAGATGACATATCACAGCCTGGAGCAGAGGCTCCAGAACAAAATGCATAGGCTCTTTCTGGTGTCCATGAAAGGTCTGACCTTTTTGGCTTTCCTATTCTCTTTAGGGAAGGGCAAAAGCGAGACTGAACACATACCAACTGGTGAGCAGCTGAATCTGGAGGGAACCGACCTGAGGCTCTTTTCCAGTGCTCAGCAGTTCACATCCAGCATCATTGCTTGATCTCAGACGTACAACCCCAGAAGAATGTGGAGGGGATGAGACTTCCCAGCAGCTGGCTGTAAGTAGCTTCTCTTAACGTTTCAAAGTTTATATTTTTGCTTGTTTGGTTTTTTTTTGTGATAATGAGCTCCTGCTGACATCATAGCTGAGCAAACACTCTCCCACTGATAGGTAGAAGCTTTCCTTTTCCCTTGCAGCAGTGAAGGCTACAGAAAGGTCTGAGCTGGGAAGAGAAGGTCCATCTAGCTCGGGGACCTGAGGGGAACTAAGACAGCAGACAGGCAGCTTGCTGAGCTGCTCTGTGTATGTCTTGGCTGCAACAAAGAGCCTTTCCATTGCAAATGGACATGAAAATACAAGGTGGCATGATTGCATGTGGGCAGGTTAGTACTGGCCATCTGTTTTGATGGTGGAAGTTCGCGTTTTGCTTGGCTCAGGTAAGAAATAGGAAACTTTTTTGGTGGTTGTTGTTCTTTTTGCATTTTCTTTACGTCTTAATTACCCCTCCTGTCAGAAATAAGATATGCAAGCTGACAACAGAAAAGTTTGAAGTATCTTTTCCAAAGGCCTAGAATGATTTCAGGCGTAGTTTGGTTTGAATTCAAAATGATATAGTATATGACTTAAACAAGCTCTTGAGGCCCGTCAGAAGGATGCTCGTTATTACGCTACACTACTGTAATGCATCCTTTTAAAAGGTTCTTAAGTTTGGAGCTTTTTCTGCAATCACTCTGTTAAAACATCAACCAGGTGATTAGTCCAAATGGCACTATGGAAATCATTGTTTCTGTGTCTCTTCCTGTGACACCCACACTTTTGCCTTCACTGCTTGAAATGAGGATGTTTCTTTCTTCCATCCCTTTGAAAAGGCAGTTCCTTTGCCAGAGAATGTATTTCTCAGCTGTGAACAAAGGAAAATCTGAACTGGCCCTCTGAATACATTTAAAAGTTGCACATGAAAAAAAACCCCAAAACCACTTTGGAAAAACTTTCGATATCAAGAAAGTACGAATCACAAGTTTTTGAGAGGTGGCAATACCTTTGCCAGAGAATGTGTTTCTGAGCTGTGGACAAAAGAAAATCTGAACTGGCCTTGTGAATACATTTAAAGGTTGCACATGAAAAAAAAAACCAAAAAAACAACCCACTTTGGAAAGACTTTCGATATCAAGAAAGTATGAATCACAAGTTTTTGAGAGGAGGAGTAGGTCAGAGCAATTACAGAGGAAATTCAAAGCATTGTAGAGGACTTCTGAAAGAAGTCAAGAGTTGTAATATAGAAATAATCTTCTACCTATTCCTCTCCTGTCACATTGATTGTGCTCCTTGAATCACATGCACTATATATCCTCACCTTGTTGTCGTCTTCACTGGGATTTCAAAGCTTACATTTCTCTCTCCACCTAGCGCCCATCGTCTCTCCTCTGTTATTTTTACTGTAATTGTTATGGTGTCAGCTGTGCTGATCACTTCAGAGGACTGAGGTCTTAAAAGTGTTGGTACACACATTCAATATTTATAGAGCTTTTTATCAGGTATTGGCTTTTTTCACTCACTTGCTGTATCAGTCTAGAAATGAAAGGGACATTATTGCAACAGCCTTGGCTTTCCTCTTGTGTTGAGGTTTTTCAAATGACAGCCGGAGTTACCTTTTAAAACATACTCGTGATAAGAAATGACCTCCAGATCTGTGTCGCTCAAATTATTTAGCCTGACGCTTCACAAATAAAGCAGCTTATGTTCTCTGTGGAAGCAGTTTAGTTAAGAAAGAGGATGCAAACCGGACCAGTTGCGTATTTAAAGTGTGACTGCACCAGCGTGTGAACCCTGCCACACTATCATGTCAACTTTTGATAGCCGTTAAAGGAAGATGACATATTTTCTTTCAGCTTTGGTCATTTAGAAGGTGTGTAGAAGATTTCTTTCCCCCTGCAAGCCCATATTATGCAGTCTTGTTTTTTTTAAATCCAATCTGTCTGTGTCAGAAGCCCAGCAGTAAGTCTGCTTCTCTGTATGAGGGAAATTGTTTTCTACTAACTGATGACCTCAGCATAGCAGTTTCTTTTCTAGCACATCAAAGCTCACAGTCAGACTTGCTGCAGCAAGTGCACTTTTGAGTGGCTTTATGACATATAAAGACCCTCTTTGGCATTCATACTGTGCTTCTCTATTGTTTACAAGCTAGCACTGAATTATTTATGGAAGTTGCTGGAGATATGACTCTCTTTTTGCCCCAAAGCTGTATTTTATCTTGTGGTGAGATTTTATGTGAAAGCTATTTTGGGGGTTTATGTCCTTTTTACGTTTATTTGACAGGTTTTATGGTACCAATCCCTTGTTTCCATTTTTATTACTGTTAAAACCCATCTCTGAAAATTATTATTAAATGTAACATGGCTTTAACTCAGCTGATGATATTTTTCTTTGCATTTCTCTTTTTGAGTGATTTCATATAAGATCATACTGAACTAACATGAATATTCTTAGCAAAGGAGCAGCCATTTTGTTTCTTCAAATAAAGCTTAAGATCATTGGTTCATGTATGCAAAGTACATACCTTAGATCAGGGTCCAACTATGCTTCAGTCTACCAATATTTGTAAGTTATGACATCAGTCAATAGTTGCATTGGCATAAAGCCAAACTGTTAGTAGTGACCAATGTTAAAAGTCACTGATCGTTTGCTCTATTTTATAGATATTGGAGCATCAAAGACAGGCAGTGTTATAACAGTTTGAACAAGCTGGTCTTAGAAATGACATATAATTTCAGGTCTGTAGGAGTGAACTGCAAATTGTTATTTTCTTTTTCCCACTTAACAAGAGGAGGGCAACTGCTTTCATTGCCACATTGCCCTTAAGAAGTTATTTGGATTTCCTTCCATAAATGCCAGACTCAGAATCAGTTCAAGTTCAGAGAACAGAATGATTCCAGACACTGGTAGTTAAAACTGGCTGAGAAGGACCTTTCTTCCCCAGGTTCTTCACCTTAAATGCATTTATTCTTTAAATGATAGTACTACCTTAATGTCGTAATTAGGTCTTCTGCTAAAGGCAGAGGTAGGAACTTCTCCATCTCTGAAGTTCGCATTTAGACATGTATATATCATTTGACACCAGCTGAAAATAGAAATTTTGGCCCTGTGTCTCAGTCTTTCTGTTTGAATTCAGGATCTGGAATGCTTACATATGTGCATTTAGAGCCTGAAAGCCTAAGAAAATAGATATGCTCTAGATTTGTTGCAATTGTCAGTGGCTAAGCTGCTGTTACTTTGCATGGCTCTTTTAAAATTTTTCACAGAGAAGCAACTGTGCATGGAATTGTATGTCTCATGGACTAAAAGTTAAGCTACTTTGGAAAATGGAAATGCCAGACTATGGGTATTTCTGTAATTGTTTATGCAAGATGGAACCTCGTGATTGGTTTGGTAGTGGTGTAACTTGCATGTCAAATGCTGCATTCATTTCACCTAGCTTCATGTGCCTGTGATTTAGGTGTGTAGAACTGAGATGATAATCGTCTTGAATCCCTTTATGGTCTATGGTGAAAAGTAGGCATTACTGGACATTGAAATTACCCGGACTCCAAGATATCTGCTGTTCTGAGCAGCATTGGAGCTTTCACAGTGAAAAAGTGGCATGAACACGTGATTTCTGTTCATGGCTGATTGGATCAAACTCATTGGGGGTTGGTTTGGCTTTTCAGCTCACAGATGTAAAAATTCCTGCGGGAGGTGTTTTGAATATACAACTTGGGATTTGCAGAAGCGGGTAGGACCATTAAAAATCTGTTTCATTTAATTATGAGAGAGCTGGATTAGCACCGAATGCTCTAGGATATACTATTTTTAGTGCCAGCTGTTCCTCTTAGGGTTTAAGTATTTATGTTGGCTGCTTCTTATTTCTCTTCTTTGAGGAAATATGTGATCTTCTGAAACACATCATGGCTGCCAAATTTTGATCCAAAGGGCTCAGCTGAGTTGCCTAAACGCTGGCACTTAGTTTCATTTGAGATACTGCAGGGCATCCCTGACATCTGAATGGGGCTGATAGATATTACATGAGAAAGAAGGGAGATAGAGGTACTGCTGGGGTAGCAGCTGAAGGCTGGCTAGGATACCATAGAACATTTCAAATAGCATTAGCAGTCTATGCTTAGGATGTGAATCGCGCCCTAATTTCCTTCTGTGGTTTCCTTTAACTGTCCAGGTATGGTACCAGGGCAAAAGAAATTGGAATCAGCTTCTCTAATTACTCTTGCTGTGACGGAGTCTTAGTGGAGACAGAACACTTTCCATTTCTTGTCACAATAGTTGCGATTTCCTGTTTGACTTACTAATGTCTTGTCATGTATTTATATATGTAGCTTTAAAGTTCTATATATGCAGGGACCTGCTTTTATAGATAGACCATTGGCATAAGTCTTGGCAACAATACAGATATTCCCATGCCAGAACAAGTTCAACTGTGCAGGACTACGAGTGCATTTGTCTCTAGAAGTGGAGACCTTCCTTCTGCTTGTTTATTCCTTTTCTACTTACTCAGCACAGCAAGTAGAACTTGGTCTTGATCTCAGTAGCCGGGGCATGGCATTTCATAAAGACCCAGTGCTTATTTGACTGACATTTTTAAATTCGCTTCTAAATCAAGGCCTCCCCACTCAGTCAACCCACAGAATGACATTTCAGAAATAAAAGCATAGCATCTCTGCAGATCTGTCCCTTGTTACTGAGGCATCTCTCTGTCTCCAAGAAAATGAAAGCCTTACCTGTGAGCTACAGTCCCATATGTCAAGTAGGACTTTGTCTCTCAAATTCTGAAAGACTTTGGAACCTTCAAAAAGGAGATAAAATTCAGTCAGTGACTTCAAGACCTATTTTCTGCCTGAGTTAGAGTCAGTGTAGACAAGATGAAGCTAAAACCAGCAAGGAATAAAGCTTACTGGCCCTCAAGCGAAGCTTTCATGCTTGCTTATACCAATGTTCTGCATACAGAGCTTCCATCAAATTCAGCTGGAGCTGTATGTGAGAGGCAGGTATTGAGCAGGAATTGATCCAGCCAAATATTGCAACCAAAACTCAAAAATGACCAACCAGTAAAAAAAATTCAAAGTGAAGAGAAAAATATTAGGTAACTAATTGTTTCATAGGAATTCAGAATACCTGGGAAAGCTATTTATTCGTTCCCAAATGGGCCAAATTGTTCTTTAATTTCAGCCAGCTTTTGTCATATCACCACTACTATTACTACCACTACTACTACTACAACAACTACATAACTAACTAGATATATACCTGGTTTAACTCACTGGATTTTGAGTACCTGTATTTTTGGCTTCTTGAACACAGAAGGGCACGGTGCTGCAGCCTATTGTCTTAGAAAATCCCCCTAATGACTAGCAGTAAAAAGTAGCCCTGTGTCTTTCAGCGGAAAGCCAACGTTTTTGTTCAAAGGACTGTCTATTGCTTTCCTCTTCCAGACTTCCACTGAGGAGCGGTGATGGTTTATGCTTAGTTCTTTAAATTCAGCAGAGAAGCTTCTCGCATCTGGTCAATTACCTGTGTCCTACTTGCCCTTTCTGTCTAATCCTTCTCTTATATACAAGTCCTTTATGATGTGACAGTTGAACATTAAAAACAATGTGAGGTTAGATCAGAGGCAAGCTGAAAGTAACCCCTGTCTGAATGACAGATGCCTGTGTTGTACTTATATTTTGCTTCTCCAGCACAAATGCCCATGAAACTAATCTTTCATATATGACTTCACAGAAATTTAAGTTAGCACAAAATTTGTTAGGAGACCTTTTCAAAATGAAAAACATCAACAAAATGAGTTTTGCATAAAAAGACTATTTATTGGCAATGCTTGTTTAAAGGTATAAGATTCTGTAGAATTCCTATTAGAAATGACCGAACAAATCCCGGATTTGATGCTTGGGCAGTGGAGTAAAAATAAAGCACCTGAAATGCCTTGTGCTGTTGTGCTGATGGATGACACCTTCATGTTCTGTTTATGAGTGACTTTAGTGCTATAATTTTGGGATGTTTCAACATGTAATTTAATCCCATCTGGAGTCAAGAAGTTAATTTCTTTTTTGCCATTAGACCTTGCTTTTCTCTTATACCTCAGCCTTTCAAACTCATACTAAAAGTTACATAGACTGTATTCTAACTTTTTCATTATGACCAGTATGTGCTTGGACTGGGCATAACAGAAGAAGTGACCAAGAAAATGTGTCCATGGAATAAATATTTCTGACTCACTATCAGTTCTTGTGGGGGCCCTGGGATAGCCTAAGCCAGAGACTTTTTGCCCTTGCACTGGTCAAAAAGGAACCTTTTTAGAAGAAATTTTGCCCCCTATTTTCCCCATATTTATATGTATTTAAATCGACGATCTAAACAGGCTGCTAGATTCCAATGTAGTCCTGTGTTTAACTCACAGAGCTCCAGAGATTTGTCTTATTTTTCACTTCACTATTCAGTTAATCAAAACTGGTTTAAATAAGATTTTTCCAAAGTGTAGTCTGAGGATGACTAGCGGACTGCAAAGCTGTGGAAATTGTTTCCTGGGGTTATTAAACTGTGTTTTCAATAACATTTAGAATTTGAAGCATTAAGGGTGCATGACTGTCTACAAAAAATGAAGAGAGCAAACAATGGCCCACTCCTCATTTCCAGATTGGAGAGTGATGCATTTAGTCATTAGTGCAGACAGTGTGACTGAAGACTGCAGGTATGTATTCCCAGTACCAACTAATTTTTATCCTGGAAATTCCAGTTTGCTTGGCTTAATGCTCATCCTTTCAAAAGCAGCAGTTTTTCAGGCATGCTGCACAATACTCAAGACTAATCTAGCATAGCATTAACTGAAAATGTTAAAAATATGTTTTAATGTTTTTGCCAACACAAAATATAAACCCTACAACAAATGAAGAAGGTGTATTATATCTGTGTTTTCAGAGCTCTCAGAGAACACAGGAAATCCATACATTCACCTCATGGCCCCCAACCCACTGCCATTTCCATGCCCTTAACATGATATTTATTCATTGCAAATTAAAGCACTATCATTTCTGCATTCAATCCCTCCGTAATAGAGGAAGCAGTAATCTAAACAGGCTGCTAGATTCCAATGACATATTCATTAGGACTGAATTATGAGTTCAGCACATCCCGAAAATAGGGACCACTCAATACATTTGTACAGCTGTCATTTTGCTGCAGGCACAAACCAGGAAAGGAATGACTGCAAAACCAACTGCTATAGTTCTATACATACCAGCTGTTTTGGTAACCATACCCTCCTTTCCTCCTCCAAATAATATTCCTCTGGCAGGATTTGCCTGACAGAGCAAAGGAGTAAGCTGATATTTGGAAATAAATGTAGGAGAAGGAGGGGGGTTCAAAAGTGTTGGGTGAAATATGCTCTTAGACTAACATACGTCAGAGAATAAAACCCACTTGCTGCAATATAATTTCTGTTTTAAAACAGTAAAAAAAGCACGTAAGTTCACATCGCGCCATATGGTGTTGAGTTAAATCTGCTTCATAGTTTTGAGTCAAGAACATATGCACCCAACGAAGTGGCAGTTGTTATAGAAAATATGACTGTTTTGTTAGTAAATAACATTAGAAAGCTACAAACAGCCCCTTAAGTGATTTTTTTCTCCAGTAGATTAGTATGCAGAGCAGCCATTACCGTGAATGAGCTTTTAAGGCCAAGTGAGTTCTAATCACTTTAGAGGCCGAAGGAGCTAGCTAGGTGTGCATGAAAGTCTGCACAAACCTGCTTGTCTGAGAAGAGGAGATCACATAAATACATTTGTTATACCACAGGTGGCATTTTAATGTTTCAATCCCGCCTTTTTGAATGAGGAGTGCTCAAGCTGTCAGTCAGAGAGGAGCAAGAGAACCAGCCCCTGTTTTGCGAGACGCGTTTTCTCATTTGATCCTATATATCTTACATGTGTAAATCAAGACACGAATCCCGCTAAGCGAAAGCTAAGTCAGGCTACACAGCCGTTTGCGTTCGCCTGTTGCACTGGGGCAAACCCGCAGTTGTTTCAGCGCCGTGCTCCGAACCCAGTGGAGAGGTGCTGGTGCTCCGTACTGGGTGCTGGTGAACCAGTGTGCTCTAGCCTTCTGGGAAACTGGTGACGTTGTAGACTGCGTCTATACTGGGTGACAGCTCTATGGAGGGGTGAGGGAAGGACACAGAGCCATAGAGGAAAGGGGACAGAAAGAGATTTCAGAAGATATAGGAAGGACTTCTCCAAGTCTGCCAAATTCTTAGCGCACTTGCTTTCACTGTGGCTAATCCCGTTCAGAGTTTGAGAGCAGCAAGATGATATTTTGGGTCCCTGCCATGCCTCAGGTGAGGAACTGGCCACACCGAAATACTTGGACATTGTTGGCTTCAGTACTAGTGATGTCTAAAGCAGCAATTGCAGTTTCTGAAGAGCAGCGTGTCTGTATGCTGGTAGGGATGTGATAAAAGCTTAGAGACACAATGGAGGGGGGGAGCCCAAATAATACCCTGCCCAGCTACTGCCAGGCCCATCCCAGGAGCCATCAGCCCATCAAAGCCCAGAGGAGCACCGGGGCACGATGGCAGGCAAGGGTGAACCTAAATCGAGGATCTCTGGGGAACCACCACCTTCTCTGGGTCTCTCCCAGGGCTGCCCCAACAGACCCTCAGCCCCAGCATCCAGGTGTGAAACCCATCACCATGAGAAGCTCTCTGGATCACCTTTTGGACTAAAAGGTCTGTCTTGGGGTGGGACATGTTATGAGATGCAGGGGAAAGGCGGTTTGGCATCCCTCAGGACTTGGGGGAGGAACCAAAGGTGGGAAAAGGGAGATGTTCAGGTGATTTGGGGAGGAACAAGAGTGGGAAAATAGAGGGGTAAGCAGGTCGAAAGGGCTGGTTGTGGGTAAATAGTGGGCTGGTCAGCATGCACATCTGGCCATGCCCTGTGCCTGATCAGCCCAGTCTGTCCTGCCCTCTTAAATTCCTTTCTAGCTCTTTCCTGGGGTAGTGGCTTTTTATTCTGTGCATACACGAGTGCAGAAACTGGACTCAGACCATGGGTCGGAGCGACTGCGGCAAACGTGGTTGTGTGATGACTGGCGAAGACCAAACTGGTGAGCAGGTGAAGGTTTGTGTGCATGTCCCTGCTGGGGATACATCTTCAGCCTCACTACCAGCTGAACCACAGAACATGGAGTGGCAGCAGCCTCGCCTCTGTCAGGGTGCTGGACCCAACATGATATATTTTCCCCTAACATATTCATTATGTATTACATTTATTCAACCTTCTATTTTCTTTCCTCACTCACCATTCATGTTAAGAGCCCAATGCCAAGAACAGCTTTCAAGTGCAGCAAATGTCTGATGACTGCATGTTTTGGTCATGCTAGACTTGTATTTCAGGAACATATATCCCTTTCTGAACTCATGCCATTAGAAACAACTGTTTAAAGCCCATCCTGCTGTGTGCTGAAGGGATCTGCTAGAACACATGGATGCTGGGACAGACCCATGTGTGTACCAAGAAAATGAAACTTTTTCTTATCTCACAAGCCACTGACCAGGAACAGAGAGCATGGAAATAGGCTTGTGACAGCTGTGAGTCTCCAGAACTCGTGCTCACCTCTGCATGGGAAGAAGCAACTGCCTTTTCTCAATTAATCCTGACAGCAGAGGGATTGGACATGTGACAGCTGCCTTGACAAATATCTTGATCATAGTGCTTAATCTTTCTTTGGCGGTCTTCACAACCAATAAAATATGACTCCTATCTTCAAGCTTGACAAGACCTTGGAAAGCTCAAACTAATTGGTAATCTTGAAGTCTAAAACATTTGGAAAAGTGTTTACATGGCATAATGGCATATATTTAATTACAAAATTCTTTAACACCTCTAGGACACTGTAAGTGCTACTCTGATCTCTGCTGAGGGCAGTTGCTTTATTGCTGCCTTTGCTGACCTTCCTTTCTCTCATTTTTGCAGTCCTTGCTCAGGTCTTTGGTTTTATAATTCCCCTCCTGCACTGTAGTATGACTGTGTTTGAATCTACAAGACAATATTTAGTGAGTGGATTATCTCTAACTAACTGGAGAGTTCTAGTCAGCATTTTGGCTTTTATATGAATAAAGCATGAATTTGCCTTCAAGGTTCTGTGAAATTGTGACTGTAATATTTAAAAAACGTCTCTGGCTTCTTTCACATCCTTGCCCTCTTTTCCCCAAAAGAGGGCAGTCTATACCTGACTTTCTTCCAATTATTTTTGCTCTCTTTTTTTTTTTCCTTACATTCAATCATTAATTGCACAAAAGATGGTGCCACCTTTTATTTACAGTTCAAAATATGTGGATCTCTTTGCTTCATCTCTAATGAGAATCATTCACAAAGTAGGAGAAAAGAAAAGCATTCACTGCAATTCAGTAAATAAGGAAGCACTTTTCCTTCTCAATTTTCCCCTGCAAGTAAAAGACAGGAGAAGGCTCACGGTTTGACCTAGTGTTAACATGCAAACAGTTTCACTGGGGAAGTAGCATTTGGCCTTTCCCATGGTGGAAGGATAAAATCATCCAGTCTTATGCTTTTGTGTGGCACCATACTGGGCTTCTCTCTCTTGATCTTAATGCTCCTTGGGACACACGTGTCGTAGAATCATAGAATACCAGGTTGGAAGGGACCTCAAGGATCATCTGGTCCAACTTTTCTTGGCAAAAGCACGGTCTAGACAAAATGGTCCAGCACCAGCACATCAGGAGATATCTGTCTGAACAGCCAAGAATTCGCCAATGCAACGTGCTGTGGAAAGCTGCCGTTGCTTAACTCTGCATTCCATCTTTCTGTCTTTACTGTTGTGGTCCATGCGCTTGGTGTCCACATATTTTGTCCATGGCAGGAAAGAGAGAATGTTGTCATGTAACAGGCACCCCCCACCCGAGGGCCCTTGCTTCGGTGGTTTAGTTTGTCTTTGGTCTGCAGTAGCGCAGGGAGACCCAAGTCCATTCTCCTACTTTTTACAGAGTAAGCGGTATGTGAAAGTAGAGTTGTGAATGACTGAGCACAGCAGCCAGTGCAAAAAGATGAGAAAGCTTCTATTCAACCATCAGTGACAATTTAAAATACAGCCATCTTCTTGTGAATTTTATTTTTTCTTAGTAATTCCCCTCTTAGTTTATTCCCCTTTTTCTGAATGTGGACTGAAGTAACAGAAGAGATATGGGAAAGGGGTTTGTGGAGACTCACTTCGGATGGTCTATATAGTTGACAGTCTGTGAAAAAGCTCTCTCACACCAGCACAATTGTTATACCCCACAATACCATGTAATTTCTATACACAGACATGTGCATATACATGCATATCTATA
The DNA here is from genome assembly GCF_964188355.1 of Buteo buteo. Classification (NCBI taxonomy): domain Eukaryota; kingdom Metazoa; phylum Chordata; class Aves; order Accipitriformes; family Accipitridae; genus Buteo; species Buteo buteo. Next base: position 3,563,127 of record NC_134178.1, read on the forward strand.
CATATATAAAACACTATGCATATGTGTGTATACCATAAAAACAACTCCTAGTGAGGCGCTAAAAGACACCTAATGTATTAAAAAGGGGCCTATTGATTAATATTAAAAACTAGCCCTGTATTTCTCATTGATTAATATAGCTATTCATAGCTATATATATATAGCTTTATATATATTTAAAATCAGCTTACTCTTTTCATAGTGCATAAAATATCTGTGCCTGGCTCTCTCTCTCATTTTAATTATCTCACCCTCAAATCTCCTTGTTTTACCTCTTTTGACTTTTGCCACTCTGCAGATCTCCTCATGACTCACAGAAGGTCTTGGATGAGGCCACAGACTGCTGCCCCTTTCAAATATTATCTATTTCTTAATAATTTTCTCAAGCGGAATTAGAAATTACTGTCCCACCACTAAGTTTCTGAACCTCTGGGGATTTATGACCAGAAAGTTTTTATGGAATAATGGAGGGTCAAAAATGATAGACTTGACACCTAAAAGGCAGTGCTTAGAAATGGAAGAGTGAATGGATGGAGGAATCAGTCTCAGGGAGCACTGAAAGGCCAGAGGAGAAATAAGACAGTTAATACCCAGTAACAGAAATCCATCACCTGCCTCTACCTACTGTCTTTGGCCTGAACTGTGTGTACCTCTCTGCAATCACCTACAAAACCAGCACGAGCCTAAAATTAATCCAATTCTCTTATTGTGTGCCTCTTAACAGCCCAGCTAATAGAAGTGCGGGGCGTGGGAATTCAGGTAGGGCTTGTAAATCTGTGTCTCAGAATGATTTTAAGGGTGATTTTTAAAAAATATGTGAGCTAAATCTATCTTATCTAATGATGGGTGCACATTAATCACTGCAAATATAATACTTTACTCCCTCCTGTGATTACAGCTGGGGGCTAAATTCTGTCATAGTCTGGGCTCTGCTGTACTACATAGTTTAGGGAAAAACTAGTTCAGTGAATATAAAGCCCATCAGAGGTAAGAAGGTCCACTTGCTTTCTTTTCAGAACATGAATTAAATTAGAGTATTAAGGCAGGATCTATCAAGAAGAGGTGTTATCCCACTTAGAAATCTGTGAGTTCTTGCCATCTGGTACTGTGGAAGAGACTCAGCTACCTGAATTGAGGCCTAGTTACTTAATTATTTCCTAGGATTTCTGTCTTTCACTTTCCTTCATTGGAGAAAATAAAGGATATCTATGGTTTAGTTTGCATCTGTGGGTCAAGAACTGTCCATTGGTTTGGTTTCACTGAAGAAAATCAACCATGTAAAATATTCAGGGCTTTTTTTCAGTTGTTTTTTTTTTTCCCCAGATGATCCTTCATTGCCTTTTTTATTAGGGTTTTACCTATTCCTATGCCTAGATCTAGATCTACATCTATCTGTATCTACATCTATATCATCTATATAATCTATATATCTAATCATATATATACACCATCTGTATCTATATCATCATCTATATCCATATCCATATATTTCTTTGATTCAGTTTGAATACTTGCAGATCCAACTCTTAGAAAGTCAGCTAAAGGAAACAAAGAGGACAGCTATTTTTGTGCACAAAAAAGGGAAAGTTCGTAGCACTTACTGCTTCAAAAAAGTCAGACCAAAAGTTTAATTCCACATATTTTATCTGCTGACTTTGCTTCTTTTGAGCACCAATGCTGTCTTATTAGCTACTCTTGCTCAATTCTCAGGGTCAGGTTCTACCCACCTCCAAGTCTCTTTGAGCCTCCTTGATTTCCATTTCATTGTATGTATTTTAAATCAGCTCTGAACGGGTTTTCCATTTGACAGTCTGGTAGCCAAATCTCTCCTATGACAAGTGTAGGTGAAGCAAACCCAATTCCTGAAAAGGTGAGTTTGTGTCTTCATGAAAAAACCTTTTGACTTCAGAAATGGTATTTGTCAATAAAAGACTCACACATATTTATATGTAAAGCTATATATACTTTTTAAAGAGTATTCAGGAACTGCAAAAAAGATTTTCAAAACTGCAGACTTCTATCTCTGGCTGCTCAGCTACCTTTCTACCTTTAAAACTTGACTCCAGATACTTCAGTTGAAGCATTTTTACATCAGTCTCAATTGAAGCACTTGAGGCTTCACGTTCTCTTCAGAGAGCTTGTGCCTATGCCAAAGGGATGTTAGTTCCTCAGCCCAACGTGATTTCAGCTAAACGGGATAATATTCAAATTCATCACACAGCATTACCACTCACCATATGTGCAGAGAGTCTGTCTTTGTCTTCAGCCATAGGCTTCTCCACATTCCCTCACAGGGTGTCAACTCTGTGAGGGGGTTTAATTTTTAAATCTAAATTTTCTAAACCAAACATATACATTATCATTTGTCTGAATAGTCCTGGAACAAATTACCTTACATTAGGAAAAGTTTAGAAAATAATTGAATGGAGGTAATTTATGTGCATGTACATATATATGTGCATACATACACACATACACACTCTTTTATATGTGTATATAGATACACACACACAAATACATATATATGTATATACATATACCTCTCCCTAAAAAGGAAAAGAATTCCAGAAACTGTCCAAGTTTGTTAGTGGATTATTTTTTTCCAGCAAGGACATTTTCTCTAATGAGTAAGGGCTCATTGGATAAGAAAGGAAATGTTGAAAATGGAAGACAAGAAACATACAAAATCTGCTTTATTGTCTGTCTAGTGCAGCAAAGGACTTTGAAATTCTTTCTAATGAACAACACCTGTATGAAGTATGGAAAAAACAAGTCGGTGATCAAACAAGGTTGTTTCCTCCATTTAAAAAGTTTGGAGAAAGGGTGAATTTGTTACATTCAAACTTAGGATACTTAAAACTTGAATGGAAACATTTTCTTAACATTGTCAGGTGAGGATAAGGAAAGATGTATCAGTGAAAGTGACATCAACTCAAGTAAACACTGCAATTTTTCTTCAAAAATGACACTGGTTTATATCCGTTTATAAATATATGTACGGTCTGTCATGTCAGTGTAGGAAAAGAGACAGAACCAATTGGATAAATGAATCAACTTGAGGCAGCTGCATGTGACGTTCAAGAGGCCTGGAGTTACAGTATTTGAAAAAAAAGATCAATTCAAACCTGCTCTAGAGAAGTTTTCAGAAGTTACAAAAGGGATTGTGTCAGGCCTTTTGTGATAAAGAATATTGCAGTCGTTCACCTCGGAGAATGATTCAAACCTTAGGAACAAGGCCTCCATAGGGCACATTTTGCTTAAAATTAATCACATGCATAAATGGTTTTCTGAAATGGAACCCTGTAGAAACTTAGCTAGAATTACTACCTGTTAGTAATATTAACCCTGTGGGATATTTTATTGGGAAAAGTGCTTCTAATAAATAACATTTTTTTGTTCAGGGGACACTCACTGAAGAGAAAGGTTCTGAAGCAGGGTATTGAGCAAGTGAAAATCTTGGAAGTTGGGATACTGCTAGAATAATGAAAAAAAAGTTCAAGAACATTTGATCCAGCTGTCTTTCCCCAGCTCCTAACACTGCTTATGGTTTAATACCATCTTACTACCACTGCCATTAGAAAAAGTTACCCTACTGTAGATATGCTGTTGCATGCAGTGTTCAAACATAGTCCTCTCAGAAGTTTTCAGTTAAAATGTAATAAACAAAAACGGATGTGCCTCTATTTTATTCAAGTTAATCATATATTGTGACTTCATGTGTAAGAAACAAGAAATCGGGAATACTGTATATTACTTTCACTGTGGGTGATGAAAACATTATTTAGTGCTTCTATAATTATGATATATTAGGAAAATTCACGTTCAGACTTGCAACATCCACCGGAATGGTTAGACTAGTTAGAGTATATTGAGCTATAATAGAAATCATAAAAGAGAACAGTTTAAAGCATGCTAGCAGACTTTTCATCGATAATGTATTCAACTAAGTTTGTTGTTAAAAAGCCACAGGTGTAAAGCACATTAAAAGGTAATTGCAGTGAGAGTTCAATGCAATTGTTACATATTACATATTAGGGCATATTTTTACTATTTACTTTTAAGATATTTATGCACCTGAGCAACCACATCTAAAAGATCATAAAAGAGGAAAAGTTAAAAAAGGAACCGTAAAGCCAAATGACAAAGAGAACAAGAGTTATGAGCACAATTGGTGAGAATTGTAGTAAGTGTATAAATGGACAAGGAACTGCTTAATGTTCTCACATATAGATTTTCCACCATAGGAAGAAATCAAAATGCACTTACCCACAGGCTGCTGAGCACTGCTGAGCTCTGACTAGTCTCCTTGAACATTAATCACTTGCAAACTCTCAATTGCTAATGGGAATAGAAATTAAATAAACAGTCTCTTTCTCAGAACTCCATTTCTTTACTTTTCTCAGAAATTGTTCTGCAGACTGCAATTGTTTGTCTAATTTTTAAGAAACCTTCACTGAACCTTAATGACATCTCCATCTCTGGTCCCTTCTCCAACTTGAGTCAAATGAATTAGAAATTGCAAAAAATAACCAGATTATAAAGCTAACAAGCTAACAAAATACAATTATGAAGGAAAAAACAACATGCTTGTACCCTCAAAAAGGGGAGAAACAGAGACTTCAGAATGCCTATTAGGCACTAGGCTGTGGTTGTTGATTTTACGTGGAAAGCAATCAAATTCAGTGGTAAATCCCCTTCAGAGATAATTCTGTTTGAAGAGCGGACAAGTGTAATTGTTACAACACACTTCTTCTCTTGTCTAGCATTGGCATGTAGCACAACCACATCAGCTTCTTAATTAATGAAGGCTGGCTTGGAGCTAAGTCCAAGGAATTCAAAGACTTAGCTTTGGTGTGAGTCACAAACTGCACACTTAGGTTTGGAGAAAAAGCACAAGCAATAGTGCGATCACTCGCACACTTGCTGGAAGATTTCAGCCTGCTAGATTGAGATTTTCACATTTAAAACACTGTGCAATAATTGCTGGAGGTGACTTATTGAGATGTGTGTGTGTCTGCCGGCTTAAGGGAATGCAGTGGATATGCAAGGAATCTGTTCCATAATAATTCCCTAACCAACCTTAGATGTTAGCAACACCAGGGGAGCTTGGAATGCTGACTCTGAGAGAAACAACACGGAGGGTGGAGCGGAGCGGAGACACTGCAGCCAGGTTCTGTGTTATCACCACAGGGATGGGGAACTGGAACAAGAATGGAAGGTCCCTGCACTGAATCCACTGAAGCAAGGAGGTGAAACATCGGGGGTTCTGTCAACGTTATGGTCTTATTTCTGATTTCTGAGTGCCCAGTTCTGGAGTAGTGACATGCTAAATCATGTTCTCTGGGTGAACTTTGCTCATTATAATCTCATTATAACACCAAAACACACCTCCATCCCCAAACCTACCGGCCTTCAAGGTGCGACCACCCCTCACTGAGCACGCATTAACCGTTAACTTGCACACCTAGTTAGGTAAAGTGGACCCCAAAAGAAGCCAGTGGGGAAGGATGGAGTTTTTCTGAGGGTGATGTGGAGCACCTAAGTAAGACTCCCGCTCTGAACTGCCCTATTTCTCTACTAACTATTGCTCAGCTACTTTGGTTAGCAGTGGCAAATGTCTTAAAGCTTGCTGTTTGGATACTGGTTTCTGTAGCCTGGCACTTTCTCACAATAATGTATGCAGTCCTGAAGATTCAAGGGGACTCTGGACATGTTGCAAATGTAATTTAAGTCTAAATGCTTCCTGCTAGTTCTACTCTTTAATGATAGCAGTTTAATGATGTCAGTTAATTATCTAATCTCTACCCTTTGGTATAGCCGTGCACCAAGTGCTTTATTGTATGAAGTACTGAAAAAAATCTGTCTTGTAATATCAGCAACACAGACCTGACCAACAGTAGGAGGAAATGAAGTATCATTTCTGGAGCACAGCAATTTTTAAAAGCTGTTCTTGGCCTGCTGACTACCAATTGCTTGCTGATTTCAGAAGTGCTGCAACAAACTCGTGTCATATTAGGGAAGCTTTCTTCTTCTCTTAAAAAACATCCTCTTGATTTTACTTTGGCATTTATAGTGAATCAGAATCACATTGGTCTGCTCGTGACTTGCATCAGTTTACTCATTGGTTCATTACACTACTCATTTTGGAGATGCAACATCATCTTTCTTGGAGGAAAATGGGACTTGTCTGAATTGATCCAAATGGTAGTAAAAAGCAAGCCAGGAAAACTAGATTTCTTTTGTTTTATTAGAAAAGTGTAATGTCCCCTTACCAATAATAAAAATGTAATGAAAAGCAATTAGCAGAAGAAATAATTTTCAATAAAGGCAGTAATGTTCTAGTAAGTCATACTTGATAGCTCAACAGAACTGTGTTTTATATTCAGTGTTAAACTCCATGACAAAGAAATTACAGAATTTCTGGCAGGCATAGTATGATTTATTCCCCATGAACATGCAACAGTGGCTGGTAGTATCTTTTCTATGACAGGACTAAAATTAAACTCAAGGCTTTCTGCAGATACAAATACCAAAACACTGTCGGCCATGAAGATGTCTGTTGGATCTTAACTCTGATGGTGATTAACATCCTGTGACAGAAGGTAGTCATACTTTATTTCAAGGTTTCATTTGTAAGTCCTCTACAAATGAATAATAAATAGACCTTTCAATTAGCATTTTATCAGTTGCTAGTGCCTACTGGGTCAATAGACTGTCTATAATCATGGTTTAAGTGCATCTACTGATGTGCAGTCACTAACCATGAAATATTATATTCCTGTCTGAAATAAGGGAATAATACCTATTAATCACCTATTACCCATTGAGAATATGTCCAATATAAAGGCATTAGGGGGGATGTGATAGCCCTTGCTGCATTATGTTCTCCTTCAGCAAGACACCTTTGCTAAAGCTGGTGGGACTGTTTCCCTAAATTTCCTGTCGCAGGTATCCCCAATGCAGAGGGTGATCCCTTCTCATTTCAAACAACTCATATTCTCAAAGATCGCCAGGTCAAAATGAAGGGATGAAACAACAAATTAGTGTCTGTCTGATCCAAGGGGCTTATGTAATTATGATATTAACTGTCTTAGTAACCAAACCCCACATCAAACCTCCACATGCTTTATCATTCCACTTAGCGATACAGATTGAGAGGAATACTGGGATAATAAATGTCTCTAACTTGACTCACCCACTACCAAGACCACTGTTAATTTAGTTCTAGGAATGAGCTGGAAAATGAAGGAGTATTGCATTCTCTGTTGTTGACTTCCACAGTTTGAGTGGTGCAAGTTTGGAGGGGAAATTTTACTTATAGATAGCTGATGTCATCTAGGCTGCATTAAGAGGATGTTAAGATACAGAACTTTACAGTGACACTTTCTTAGAATAATTGAAGAGACACTAAACAACTCTTACAAAATGAAATAAGATTTGAGGGCATGGTGTGTGCTAGGAGGAACAGGGAAAAAGACAGAGGCTTGTCCTCTGAGGGAATAAAATAAAAAAAATAACTATCCTTCTGTGCTTCCAGAATGGTTTTAAACTGTGGAGCAGTAAACCATTTTGTGTTTCTATGATTTCAAGTATCTTCATTTTCTCAGAAATTCTGAGCATAGTCCTATCCCACTGTTGTGGTTTAAGCCCAGCCAGCAACAAAGCACCACAAAGCCACTCGCTCACTTGTCCCCCTGGGTAGGATGGGGAGGAGAAAATATAAAGAAAATCTCGTGGGTGAAGACAAGGACAGGGAGGGATCACTCACCAATTATGGTAATGGATAAAAGACTGAACTTAGGGAAAAACCAAAATCAGTTTAATTTACTACTAATCAAATCAAACCAAGGATAATGGGAAATAAACCCAAATCTTAAACCACCTTTCCTCCACCCCTCCGTTCTTCCTGGGCACAGCTTCACTCCCAGATTCTCCACCTCCCCCCCCTCCCAGCGGCGCAGGGGGACAGGGAATGGGGGTTGGGGTCAGGTCATCACACCTTGTCTCTGCTGCTCCTTCCTCTTCAGGGGCAGGACTCATCACACTCTTCCCCTGCTCCAGCCTGGGATCCTTCCCACAGGAGACAGTTCTTCACAAATGTATCTAATGTGAGTCCTTTCCACGGGCTGCAGTCCTTCAGGCACAGCCTGCTCCAGCACAGGCTTTCCCATGGAGTCACGGCCATCTTGGGGGGCATCTGTTCCCCCACTCACCTCCAAGGGCTGCAGGGGCATCAACCTCCCCCCCACACCTCCTCCCTCCTTCTGCACTGACCTCGGTGCCTGCACAGGGGTTTCACATTCCAATCTCCTCCCCAGCTGCAGGTTTCCCCTCTTAAATCTGCTCTCCACAGGTGTTTCCACTGTCGCTGACGAGCTTGGCCTGGGCCAGAGGCGGGTCCCACCTGGAGCCGGGGAAGCTTCTGGCAGCTTCTCACAACAGCCACACCTGTGGCCCCTACACCACTACCAAAACCCTGCCACACAACCCCAAAACACCTGCTTGCAATGTTTTAATTCCTCTCCTGTTTGGGTAATATTTCAAATGTTATTTGGACTTGCTCATTCTATGTTTAGCATCTTGGAGAAAGAGAGAAGAATGGTAAGTGTTATCTCTCATGAAAGAAAATAATTATTTATCTTGTGTTACTTTGTGGGCATAGGTTAGGGAAATAGGTACTGGTTGGAAAGGTCAGAGAGAGCTGGGGAAGAAGCGGCCAAGCTGGCAGAGGAGCAGTGGCACTGCTGGGAGGGCAGGAGCCTGTCAGTGAGGTGTGTGGCATTTTGGCAGTGGAGGGGATGCTGGGGATGAAGATGTTCACTAGAACTGGAATGAGGAGGAAACAGTGATGTTGACCAGGTTCACCTATCCATCACGGTCAACGTGCCCTCCTGCTCAGCCACAGGGAGCCAATGACCAACGTATGGGTGACTCAGAGTAGCTGCAGAGAAGAACAAATTTTCTGTGCCTGGTACCTGAAGAAGTGTTAATTACTACCCTACATCTTCACCCATAGCTCAGGCTCTGGAAAAAAGAGGAAGGGGCTTCTGGCTGTGCTGTGAGAAGGAGGCAAGAGGCTCTGACGGGAGCTTGGCAAATGCCAGAGAGCGCTGGGGGGCCTTGGCTGTCCTAAGAAGGATTTTGCTTTCCACCAGTAGTAGGTGCTTCTACCGCTTGGATCTTCTACTGGTTGGAAAAACTGGAGCCAAAATTCCCAGGACAACCAGACATGTTTTGATTCATATTCACTTTTCTTAGGTCTTCTTGGATATATTGCCTCATTTTAAAATATCCTGGTGGGTGTGAGAATGTTTTCTATATCTAATGGAGTGGGACTATCAGTAAATAAAAGTCCAAATTAAATGAGTATCTATGACAGGAAAGGTGAAACGAGAGCTTCTCTAATTGTAAAGTGATTTCATTTTGCCTTGCTAATTATTGAAGTATGAGCTTCATGTAATTATACATGACAGGAAACAGCTCCAGCTAACGCTCACTACGTTTGCCCAATTAAATTTTACAGCACTGTGTTTGAATACAGCTAGTTACGCTCATTAATAAAACTGTAGGTGACAATAAACATGCAGGGCTTCTGAAAGGAAGGTTAGCATTTGCTCTTTCTCCTTCCTAGCCCAACCGGTTTATTCTTTGGGTAGTGAGTTGCCTACATACTCGCCCACTAGCCACGAGGCCCCTGGGAAAGCATGGCCAACCTATGCAACGTGGTGATGTGTCCTGCACATCCACGTGTAAAAGGCACTCCTCAGTGGAAGGACTGCGTACAGCACAGTATCTTGCATCCTCATGTACGACCAACCAAAAAACCCACAAGACCAACAAAACAGTAAGCAGAGTCACCTTAGAAAAATCTCGTCAGGCTGAATGATTCCTAAATCCTCTTCTCTCCTCCCACTGCTCTTCCATCGCTTTTCCACTGACTTGAGAAGCCTGGAATAACTCCCTCTTGCTACTGAAACTTTTGTCAAATTAATTTGATGCTAACCTTTTTTGACATTATCCTGTTTTTCTTCAATATTTATCCAACTTCCCACAGGTCATTTAAGTCTGTTCCTGGCATCTGTCCCAGTCCTCTTGGGTAGGCAGAGTATGATAGTTTTAAGGTAATTTTTTTTTGCAGCGTCTATCTTTCTGCCTTTTCTATCACTGAACTCGTCCCATGGTCTCAAAAGTGGCAGTGCCTTCTTCACAAGTCTTTTGGTAGGTATGCGTGTGTGCACACACACAGAGGTTAAAAAAACCGGAAACCTCTGTACTCATTTAACCTTGTTCATTCCTCCTCTGTTCAGAGTTATGAGCTCCTTTTTTTTCCCCCATCTTGACCTTTTAATATAGTTCTTTTTGATATTTAGCAAGAAAGTTACTTTCTTCAGCTTCATTCCTTCTCATTGAGGCTGACTGCATAGCACACACGACTCTCAAAAATACAGTGTTAAATACTGAAGTGATTAAAATTATTGAACAGAGACAAAGCCCACACTGCACACTTCTTTAGCACCCAGACCAAAGACCCAGTGTGTGCCTGATGTTCACTTTATCAGCTACAGATTCAGTGAAGGAAATGAATAATTAGATTCTGATTATATGAATTCTTTGACTGTTTTTTTCTTCCTTATTTCCTAAAATATAAAATCTTCATATTAAGGACCAATTTGCACAGGATTCGATCACCAGCGTGTATTTACACAATTTGCCATCAGTTTGACATTACTCGAGGAACCTGTAACTATAGGACATTTTGCCTTGGAAAAGTAGCTGGAGGTGGTTGAGTCAAGTTAATAAAAGGTATAATAAAAGCAATCTGTTCCATATGATCTTGTCCTTTCAGCTAGGACCATGCCTCCTGACCTTGCACCTCTTGAACCACGTAGCATTTTAGGTGATGATTAGAGGCTAAGGCTGTGTCGGAGCCTATAATTATGAGCCTTTGGTATTACAAGGAGCTTAAGGCTAGAAGAGAGAACTTGAGAGGAAGAGAGTAAAAGGAGCCTCCAGCTGCTAGCACCACCCAATAAACTGCTTTTAAACTGGATATTCTAGAAATTGTCGCATTTTAGCCCCAGCCTTTTAAAAAGATCACACTCACTGCACCCTTTGCAGTGAGACGTAGGACACGCGTTCAGCACTTGTAATCGCGCGCACCTTCCCATCCACGTGGGTAAGATGAGCTAACTCCGGTTATCCGTGGGACGGGACCTACAGGGATGCCTATGTGGGCAAGAACTGAAGGAATTCAGCTACGGCTGGGAGAGCTGGGGAGGTGGAGGAGTCCAAGGAAGGAGCTCTGCTTCAAGCACAACGCCATGCACGGAACATCGCCCTGCCTTTTGCCTCGACGGGCAAGCGCGGCCAGCGTTGGACCGCGCTGCCTCATCCCTGACCTGAGTTCCTGTGCTGGGTCGTGCTGGGAAACACCGGCAGACTGGGAGGGGACCGGCTGGAGATACCATCGGTATCTCTGATGGGATACCATCGGTATCTCTGATGAATGCCATCAGTGTCGGAAAACCACTGGAATCAAGACAATTATCCCAGAAGACAACGGTTAAAGAGCAATAAAGCAAATAGCATCAGAAGCATGGGAGCAAGGGGCTATGTTTTGGTTTTTTTAAGTAGCAGGAAGGAATTTAGCCCCCTCTGGGAGTGGTTTTAATGGAAGTTAGAAGACCTGAAGGGTTTAAGGGGAGCAATAGAGTGTTGCTGGAAATGGATAGTCTGAAAGACCCTTATACCAATTTCTCTAAGCTTTGTGCTGAATTTTCAACTTGGAAGATTTGTCCTTCAATGTATTTTTTAAACAAAAATAAATGCATTTCACCCTAGCTATTAACTACACTTTAATGACTCAGCTCTCACAAAGGTCAGACATTTACAATAAGTAATTTCAAACATACTCTATGACACTAAAATCGGTTATGTTCTCATACCTGACATGACAACAAGGAAGCATGGTTTAATTTCTGGTTGTGTTCCTGACTAATAAAATAAAGACATCAAGGCTGTAAGTGCATAAGAGTTAAAAAAAAACCAACCAATAACCCCCAAACTTTTGACTGTCATTGTGCTCTCATGCACAGAACTTCCCTGACACCATTTAAAGCAGATCCAGAAAGTAAACTTAGCCCCATTGATTTAATGGTAAATACACTTATCTATATTTGCAGACTACTGAGTATATGTATAAATAAATATATATTACCATAAAAATTCATATCAGCCTTGTTTTTTTAATACTTGGTAGATATATTATCTACAAATTGGAAAAAGTGCTTACTAAGCAAAAAAGGCTACGCTTAAAGAAGCCTGAGTTATTTTTATGATGTCTGAAGTCGCAAGACAGGCTTGCTCTGGTCTGTCTTTAACTGCTCATTTATGTGATGTCTGTGATGGCAAATGGAACAGAGGAGGACCAGGGTCTTCTAACATGTCTGGGTAAGACGGCATTTTATTGGGCTTGTTTTGTGCCCGTGTATGGTTGGCAAAACACCAGAGATGACTTTGTGGGCCGCTGAGCCAAGTACTGAGTATTTTGAAATCGGATCATAACCTTACAGGTCAGATTTTGAGCATGGTGGCTGGACAACTTGGGGAACATACTTAGGCTAGTGTGGTGCAAATAAAAGCAGAGGAAAAAAAAGTTAAAATTCTGACTGTGCTGTTTCACTTAAAATTTCCTTAAAATGAAAAGAGGTACCTGAACCACCCGAGGCAGCAGGCATTGCCGTTAGTTTGGCTCTTGGTATGCCCTGATGTGGACATAGATGGTCCTGATGCTGGAGGCTATTTCACAGGCCCCAGCTGACTCATCTTCAGTTTGGCTTAAGCTGATCAGCCTTTTCTGTCATTGTTTTCTATTTCCTTTTGTGCTAGCTCCTCCTTTAAATGTTCAAAGAACATGCCCCATTACACTTGATTACTGTGAACATCTTGCAGTTTCCTTTCAGAAGAAAGCAATGAAAATATTACCTTACAAGGCAAGAACAGGAAATAAAAAGCTGTTAAAAAATAGAGAAAGAAAAGAGACAGGAAAAACAGACTCAGTAACATAAGTACTGCATAAAATAGCAAGAAGACTGCAATGTCATTTGAATTTGCGCTTTAGACAAATATGAATCATTTGCATTTTGAGCCTCAAACATGTAATTTCTTAATCACAGTTTTTTATGTGATTACAGCTGCAAAAAACCCAGAGGGTCAGGGTTTTTTTTACTTTGTTTTAATATTTTATTTTACTTTATTTTAATTTTTTTCCACTAACTACAGATAAATTTGGGGGGAATTTTAAAGATAAGAATTTGTGTTTGGCTTTGATCACTAAGATTTTTATTTTGGTGCTTTTCAGGACTGTGTTAGATAAAAATGCAAAGCTTCCTACTGAAATGTGTTTTCAGTAAGACTTCTTTGCTTGGAAGAAATAAATCCTAAATTTTTAGTAAGTTTTATCGAGAGAAGGAGAGAAGTTTATGATTTCCCTTTCAGCAAAGGAATCTATGTAAATGTTACACATTTTCATTTTCTCTCTATGTATGTAACTTTGTGCTTTCCATTACTAGTTTCTATGCATCGCACCCCTCCTGATAAAGTACTACATTGATACCAATACGCTTTTGTCCCTGAGTTGAACGGTGAAGTCCTTCAGCAATTAAATAAGCTTTTCACTAGTTGCAGTGTGCTGAGTGGAGGGCAGAAAAATAAGTGGAGCACACCCAGAGTATGTCTGACTGACTGCTGGCTAGAAACCAAGGGGGGTAGCACCTAAATTCTGCCCAGCTCCCCCAAATCAGCCACCTCTGGATTGCAAAGACTGCATCTACATGGGTATTTTAATTTGGGTTTGGAGTGTGCTTTTGAAACAAATCTGATCAAGTCCATTTTGTGTGGTTTTGTTCACACATTTAAGAGCAGGTTCAGAGAAATTAGTTCCTTTCAGATAAAACAGACCAGTTGGTGCACAACAGGATTGCACCTCATGTGCTCCTGCCACTAATGCACATTCGGCCTGTGGGAATTGACTACAGCTAGTCTGATGTAGAAATCCCCAAATAAGTGTAGTGTGGATGTTGGGTCCTCAGCGTTGTGCCTCCCGCTCTGGTTGTTTCTTGTGTCTTATTACTGCAGACACAAAGTTGGTACTCAGTTTGTGTTCAGCAACTTGGTGAATATCAAAATGAGAGAAATTCTCAATGATATATGTAAAAAACCCCTTTTTTATGATGAAAGTAGACTTATATTTTAAATCTGTAGTATGGCTATTGGGCACGATTTTGCCACGGGAGTGCAGCCTGGTGGCTGAGAGGGAGTCAAAGGTGTTCTACGTGAAAGACTGGTGCCACAGAAACTGAGGAATATTATCCTAAAAAAGGATAATTTGAGTTATTATTAGATTCGTAGGCTGTGATTGTGAAAGCTGTCCAAAGTTTGTACAAAGTCAACACATTGTACAAGTGCAGCCTCACCTTCCTGGGAAAATTTTATTCTATATGGATGTTTTCCAACCTTCTACAGGTGAATTTTCTAGCAGTAAGACCTCTATTACACTGGCAGAAACCTTGCTACCGAAGTTAATTCTAGCTCCTCAACAGTTTCCAGCTTTACATCTCATGTTCACACTGAATTATGATTCAAGTTCCTATTTAAACAAATCCTTGCAGTAGTTCTTCATCTTCTGAAATGGATTATTCTGACTGTAGGAGAACAGACATAGCACTGACATACGTTCCCAGGACAGTGATGGGGTATCTGTACCCAGAGTAAAGTTTGGACAGCTTCCCGTGGCTTATCTGTGAAAGTATCCAATGTATTTTCTGGGCTGTGTATGCCACAACCAAAGAAAGAAACCCCACCAGTGGGGTTGCTGGTGGGTTGGACTGGAAAAAAAGAAAGGAAGGTGTATTCTTAACATGTCAGCATCATTCAAGACGAAGCAAAAGTACTAAAAGCTTGCACTAATAAACAGGAAGCATATGTTACGCCTAAAGCAAACACAATTTTTGCTGGATACAAATTTCATGAGTGCGTGCAAGGAGTCTCTGAGGTTTTTGCATAGTTTTTAATATAAGCTGAAGCAGCTAGGTAATAAAGACTTTGGCAATGCTGAGGAAAGGAAATGAGAAGAGATTCCATAATCTTTAGAACTATCACTCTTAAAGTGTCTTAAAAGAGAAGAAATGGGAATTGGCTATAACCTGGTCTCGTGTGTTAGCATAGGTGCAATTGGAAGCAATATTATTAGCATACAAATTGATATTGTCCAAATGCACTCTTTTGGTTGGAGATAATGGCCAGGACTCTTTGCAAAAGAAGGAAAACTTATGTCCTAGTGTAGCAGAGGAAGCAAATAAGCAATTTACACCGTAAAAAACATGCTGTTGCAGAAATGTGACTGGCAAAACGATCAATTTGTAAGTAATCTTTATGTTGATTTGGGAAATTTTGGAATACAATTGCTTTGTTCATCAGTCCTGCATTGCATTCAATTCAGGCCCTTGTTTCTCTGGAAGGGTTAGATTTTGACACACTGTCAGAACAGAGAATATCAAAGAGGTGGATCAGGATCAAAATGCTGTCATTAAGAATTTATTTATTTTTAATGGCAAAACATTAAGATCTATATCCATGGCAGAAGGAACACCTGCAGGTCCTCATTTCACCCACGCACAGCCAGAGCAGCACCCCTGCCCAATAACAACATGTACATTTACTCATCCAAAAGGCAGAACCTTAAGAAAACAAAGTCCTAATTCAGCAGTTAAGAGCTCTGAGTGTACCTTTGAAGCACCGAATTAATCTTCATTAACCAGTTAAGGGAACCTCTGTGGGACTTTTCAAAGGCTTAACCACTGGGCATGAGTCTAAATATCTCGCCGAACGCAACCTAAATGAGTAACTAGACAGTGCTTCTTGATCAAAGCCATTTTGGGGTGAGATGGATGTTTCCACAGTTAAGCAAATTCCGCAGCATGGCACTGTGCCTCTGTGGGAAATTTGCAGTGCAAAGAGAGTGCTGCTTCTGGGTGTTTACCATAAACAGTAATGTGAGCTCTATTAGGCATCCAGTTAGAGGTAAAAGCATAAACTGTGTATGAAGATTATCTGGATAATTAAATTATGAAGTAAGCATTATGTAAGGCAGGGAGACGGGTTGTTATTAATGCTAATATTAAATTTTGACGGCAGAAGGCAGCCAGGTGCCTTTATTCCCCTCCAGGAGATGATTATCTCTTGATAAATCAAATTCCCTTCAGTGGCCGTATTGCAATTTCAGAACAGGCATATTATTAACAACACTGTGTAGTTCTATATTGGAAAAGATAGAGTTCAGCAGGCTGAGCAGAACCTACAGCAGAGCTGCATAAATCCCGTGGATCAGTGTTACCACTCGGAGTATTAACCAGGACTCTCCCGTTGCCAATTCGCCTCTGGAATGTGAATTTCTGAGGTTCACTTTCAGGGCACATTCCGGTGGGTAAATCTTCCTGAAACTTTAGTTACGGCTAGGAGATTAGAATGGCTAGGAAGCTCATAACAGTGCCCTTCTCCTCATCCTCACCCATGCCTGGTGGCCCACGCTGGGCTCTTTTCAAATGCAGTGATAAACTGGGCTCCTCAGGACGGCCAGGAGGTCCAGAAAGCAAAGTATGCAGCTGTGCAGGGTACAGATTTCAGCTCAGCCTACACCTGAGGAGGCAGCAACAGGCTTTCCCAGCCCCACAAGCGTCACGCCATCAGAGCCCTCCGCTCTCGTTGGACGCCTGACCTCGTCTTCCCTCCTCGTGGCCGGTGAATGGAGAGCTCTCGCAGGGGGAAGAGGTGGCAGGAGGTTTCTTGCAGGACAGAAGAAGGTTTAGAGAGAGGTGCCTGCTTCCCCCAGAGTTATCACGTAGCTTGATAACTCCCCCAGAGGTATCATGTAGCTGCATGGGCATGCAGCTCTGCGCATATACAAAATATTACAGAATAAATCTGAAAAAAAAAGTTACAATTTTATTTTTAATTTATACTCAAAGACAAGAGGTATGGTTTCTCTGCAATAGTTACATTTCAGCTGTTCGAAGCCAGCTGAGAGCCAGCTGTGTGCCCGCAGCCTCTCAAGGGTGTGATTATTTAATGATAAAACTCATTTTCTGCAGTGGCTGCTGATTACTGTTGCAAAAATTATTTTAACATAAACTGAAGTGGTGAATTTTTGAGCTGAAAGAAGGCAGGGTTGGCTACTCAGAATATTGAGCTGCCTTTTCAGCAGAACTGTGGTAAGTCCCATAAAATAACAGTACCTGTCAAAATGCCTGGCTGAAGTCTAGAGTCCAATTTATCTTACAGTGGTAAATTGTCTGCCTAGCTGAAAAAGAAACTCTTCTATCATGCCATTAACCTCATAACTTTTAGTTGGATATTCCTTGAAGATAACAGTCATTCCAGGTCAAATGGGCTCTATAAGCCCTATATTTGACATCCTCTGAGGCCAAGACTCTGTGTTGGGGAAGACTTTCTTATCACTCACGTTCAGAATGAGCCAGACGTGGTTCTTTGGATCATGGAATCATTTAGGTTGGAAAAGACCTTTAAGATCGTCGAGTCCAACCATACGTGAACATGAAGGCTGAGTGATATGGGAGACTCTGAATAGGATCTTTAGAAATGGAATGAAAGTTTGAGGCAGCGGAAAAAACCCATTATGGTGATTCTTATGGGATATAAGACACCTGCATGTTAAGGAAAGCATTTGCATAAATCATTGACTTTCTGCTTCTCCTTATGTTCTTTTCCGAGTGGAAGCTTCCCACAGTGGAAAGGCCTACCAAGGAACATCCTGACTTCAGCATTTGGAAAGGTAAAAGGAATGAATGTCATCTATTTTCACACTTGTCATGTGCCAAACTAGATGTTATACACTAAAAAGGAGGAAAAATGCATTTTTGATATTGTGGGATAAATTGTGTTTAAAGTCAATCCAAAAAGGATTTTTAGGGGGCACCTTTTGGCAAAATGGGAAAAATAAAAAACCTGTAATTTTTAGTCACTTCTAAAACTTGTAGATCTTAAGACACTTTATTTTTTTCATTTGTCTTTCTATTATACAGGCGTCAAATTTGAAAAGAGAAATTCTGGTTTAAAAACACATTTTGGTTTTCAGATAAAATCTTTTTGGTCATATTGAAGTAAAATGTTTGATTTTGAAACATTTAAACTTTTGAATATTAAAAAATAGATTTTTTATTTATACCTCTCTAAAACTTTAAATATTTGGATATGTTTATTAAAAATTAGAAAAAAAGTACTCCTAATCTGTATGTTCGTTAGAAGAATCCACGTTCTGGTTCCAATTGATGAAGACAGCATAAGCCTAGAAAAACACCACTAGTCATAAGCATGGGTTTGCTCTGGAGGTTTTCAATCACACTCAGTTTGGGAGACCTTGCCAGATAGCAGCTGATGATAGCAGTGTAAATTTTTAAGGAAAAATTGCTACCAGCCTTTGCTGTCTGATAGTTGACTAAAAACTGCAGAATTAAAATGTCTTCATTTTCAGTTGTACTGCACAGAAAGAAGCAGCCCTCTGAAAATTACAACCAAAAGATAGAGTATGGGGTATAAAGACTATATCTGAGAGTTATTATTACCACCAGTTATTATGTAAATGATTCCCCTTGCTCACAAACACACACACACACACACACACACACGCACTTTTTCATCCCGATTTAAAACATAATTGCAGCCCTTGACAGATTGCCATTGATTTTTTTTCATAGAATGAATTAAAATATTTAAAGTAGGAAAAGATAGAAAGGAACATTATGTCCCATTAAACTAATCAAATGTACTAAAACTAACCCCTCCACCCCAAAACCACCCCCTGCTGCCATCCACTGCATCAAGATGGGTTATGAATGAACAAATCCACTTGGCACTTTACAAAATGAGGTCGTGATAAGTGCATGAAAAAATAAAACCAAAGCCCTTTATAGCTGGCAGGATCCTGGCTTTGTAGCAATGAGTTTAAATCAGGGCAGCAAGATCACAAAAGTGCTTCCAAATCCTTACAAGAGCAAATTATAGTTTTCTGTTTCCTGACTGTCTTTCATAGCTGTTGTGCAAGTTTGTTAAAAATACTTCCCCGTTTTCTACAGGGTGGTATAGAGGCCAATAGTGTGAGTTGACTGAAAAAAAGAGACGTATCATTTGACAGGAGGGTGGTAGGTCTCAGGGAAGCTGTGGAAGAGGATGCACTGTAGTTACTTCAGAGGCAGGACATCCCTCCGTGACCGACGGTCCAGAGCTGTGGCAGCTGACCAGTTGCTCACTTGTGGTCCTCTATCATTTGGGGAGAGGGCAGCAGAAGGACGCAAAATGGGGTAACGTCCGTCCATTCCTTGGGGCACCCACATTTAGGACCTCTGTAAGACTCCCTTCCCCTCCACCCCTTTTCTTACGAGATCACTTCTGCAGCTTTGTATCGCTCCCTCTGGGACGGGAGGATGGATGCTGGTAAGGTTCTTGCTACTGAGGAGGATCCAGGGAGTGGGAATATAACTCACTGTCTTCGGGAAGGCCGTTTTTATGTACTGTAGCAATTTAATTACTGTGACAGTTAGTCAATGCGATAGAGCTCTTTACTGGTGGTAACTCTGTGTAAACGAGGAGTAGCACTTTTTCCTTTATAAATCAACATTGCAATATTTCTCTTCAGTTGGGGATGAATGAACGTGAGCAACCTCAACCTCTCCATGCACTGAGTTTTTGAGGAGGTGAGCTCCAATCCAGGTCTGAGCTCTGCCTTGGTCTAATGGACATACTAAACCAACAAGCTCAAATAAATTAATAATTGACTTGTTTTTTGGATCGATTGGAAAAGATTTCCCTATACACATCTAGGTACACCTCACATTTATATTGTTCACATTCTACACTAATCTATAACATTTAATCACACAGACACTGGGATCCTAGTCTTTGCCATCTTGCTTGTTAATGTATTTTGTAGACAGCGGCTTTCTGTAGTAATTCCCCTCTTGAGCTCTATTGTTTAATGCTTTAAACAGTTCCTAGGTTTTTGAAAGATCCCCCAAGAAATCATCTCTCTTTTCTTTTGCTTTCCACCACACACCAATGGAAAAACATATTTACTGCACCGCTCTTTGCATCATATAGAGTATTGCTTAGGGCAGTGGTTTCTTATGGTCTCATGTGTCCTGTGCTCAGTCTTCTGTGCTCAGTACAGTATAATACTCTGTCAACTTTCAAACTATTGGAAAATGCACTTCAGATGTGATGACTAATTTTGCATAAAGAAAAGACATGGTCTAATGTAACAACCTGAAAGGATCTTGTGAAGAATAATTTCAGATGTCTGCATACATTGAAGCGTTAAGAAAAATGTACTTCAGTCACTTAACATGCATACAAATTCTCAAGACTGGCTTCTAAAAATGTGACTACTCAACACATTATATCCTCTCAATTTGTAGTCTGAGTAATTCAGGTACAATTCTATTTCAGGTAACAATAAAAGAAAGATGAACAGTTAATAGAGGTAAAGAGAACAGAGAAAACACTGTCCTCGTAGTGGTGAAGTTTTGACCGCAGCAAGAAGAGAAGAGCTGGCCTACTTTTTACTACATTAAAATCTAACCTTGTATTTAGAATTTGCCAAGAGAATTTTAACTATAGTAAAGCTCGATTCTTTCTCACTAACAGTTTGAGAAACTGGCATCTTTTTTGCCACTGCTTGTCATCTAAGATGATGAGATTGGGGTTCAGTTGCCTTAATACAGACAGCTATTGCTAGTTGAGATCTTCGAGGGGTGTTCCCGCTTGCCTCTAAAAGAACGATGCAAGTTCCCTGGGTCCATTCCATAGATGTGTCAGACACCTGGGGACATCCAGAATGTCTCTGGGTTTGTGTGCTGAGGCAGCTGAAACCCATTTTAGCTGCTTTCACAATTCTAATTTGAAATTACTTTTGCGCATTTACAAAAGCTATTGAATTTTCCTGAATGGTTCAATAGGGGCATTCAGTTTATTGCTTCATATCCGGAAACTGTTACCTGTGCTTTGTGATGGATATCTTAAGTCAGATTTTTTTTTTTCCCCTCCTTAATAACTTCAGATTAAACATTATTAAATTCACTGTAAACCCAAAGTGACATGCGATTTTGGGGTGTGTTCATTACAGTGAGAATTATCCAGCCAGGACTTAAAAACTACACAAAGTGCTGTTGGTGGTTTGTTATGTAATTCCTGGTTTGTGAGCTATGTAAATGGTCCTGTAGATTAGTTCCTAATGACCTAACTTACAAATACATCCTTTTTAAAGAACATAGACAATAAATATGAATTAGACTAATATTCAGGTTCCACTGTGCTGGCTGTTTGGGACACGTGACACCGAGCATGAATCATACAAATACCCAGGACTGTGCTGGCTGCAAAATTCATAACCGATATAAAATTAAAAGCTGGCAGTTGACACTGTTTTTAGCTAGCTTAAACTAAATACTGCCCTTTTGCAAGTTTTTTGCATTAATGAAACTAGAGCGCCTCATTTTTATGGGAAATGAACTTGGGAAGAACTGCAAACACAGTAAAATGAAAATTCTCTTTTGAGAACTTTGTGGTCATACAGTAAGGAGATGGGTAGCAGCATAAAATCTTAAGACAAATTTGAACATATATTCAAATATTCCCTCAGCACACATTTACAATATTTGCAGCTAGTCATCCGTACCCTACCAAATAATGTGCTTTGGAAACCAAGCAACGACGACTATGGTAGAGAGGCTAATTAATCATACATGAGTCTCATACTAGAGGATTTTTATTAGCCCTATAAGACCACAGTAACAGCTCCACCCTATGTACACAATAAGAATATGAAATGTCTACTGATTTTTTTTAACTGACAGTACTGTTTTATACTATAGGGAAGACACAGTCTGACCTTCTCAGAGATCATTTCCAGATACAGTGACCAAAACTGTAAGCCCCTGGAGGGCTGTAATTTTGGTAGACAATACCATTTCCATTTATTTCTTGTAAACTCTACACCATGCATACACCCCATGTTTTATTAAATTACTACAGAAACAAGAAAATAGTTATCGATGGGGATAAGGGATTAATTCTGGTATTTCCATTTAATAGTCTTGGCCGGTAGTTTGCCAGGCTATCACATGCAGATTGAGCTGCACGGAAACATAGTCTTAGTACTTACTGTATTACTAATACCTGGATTATGAAGTGATTTATTTTTGGAAGAGGTTATAAATGCACATGTCTAGACCTACTAAGAATTCCGTGCTGTATTGCACAGCTTTTGTGTCCTCGAAGAACTGGGGTGTATGAGTATATGAACATTTGAAATCTTTATTAAGGTAGTTAGGTTATGAAAGGAGAGCAAAACAGACATGTAGATCATCTCTCAAGCTGCGAGAGGAATTTATATGACTATAAACAGGCTGCAGAAGGAAGTCAGCTTGGAATCTCTGCTCTTTTGAGAAGGTTTCAATTACTTCAAGAAATAACCTCAATTCAGGCATATTTAGTGAGTAAATGGTCCACTACCTGAATCAGAATAGTTTAATGCTGGTCCATATTTTAATTGTTAGGAAGGAAGAGTTTTCACTGTGTTAGGTGGTGCTGTGTCCTTTCCAAGGCACATTTACTCCTGTTTCTCCCTTTTGGGAGTAAAACAAGACCTTAACAATTAGGCTTGAGGAATGAGTCTACATAGGATGAAAAACAGAGGATGAGTCAGGAAAATGTGAGCAAGAAAGGTGGTTGGGGAGTTAGTTCCATATTTTAGCTGCTCTTTGCTTGCTTACTTCTCTGTTGATTTGTTCTATGCCTGTTTAAATATTTTTGATTTTAAATTTTCCAGAGTTAATTTGAGAAGGAAGGTCTATGGCACAGTGTCAATGGGAGGGTATTTCTGGGAAGGTTAAGTTAATTTACGTGGAAAAATGCTTCCTCTCATAATGCAAATCATAGAGAACATAGCGGAAAAAAAATTGCTCCTGCTATATACTAATTATAAATGAGCTTTAGTGGAAAATTTATAAGCTCGTTTGAAAATGATCTCTGTTTTTTGCCTTGGAGTGCTGAATGGTAATTAAAATAAAAGGTGTTCCTGCAGTGGGGCCAAATGCACTACCAAGGCTGTACTGCACAAGCCCCATGGTTTCCATAGTGTGCAACCCCTAAGCACTAATGTTCCTCTATGTGTGGCACAAATATAATCAGTCATTTATCCCTGCGGGAAGCATATGAAGAGAAGCCACCACTAAAGCTATAATTTTTTTTTAAAACATTGTAGGTCTTTGCTTTGGCTGAATATATATCATGCTAAGTTTTTTATTAAAAAAAAAAGTAATCACGAACTTTTTAGGATGAGGTACAGTACAGCACAATGTTTAGCCTATGCAAAACAGTTGGCTGCTGAATAACAAAGGAGCTATATGAGGAAATAACTGAAAAAATAATGCTCACTTAACTATACATAGCTTCTCATGCACAACTTGCAGAATAGGAGAAGGTTAAACCAAAGGCTGGCCCAGAGCTGCACTGGTTCCAGCACTCCAGACGAATGAGTCCCAGTTAAAGTCTGTCACAGAGTATCTGAGTATGGAAGCAGTATTAACTCTCTCGAAGGACATTATCTGAGCTTCTGGAAGCAGAACAAATACCCTTTATGGCATTTTACATTCTGTAAGATTATTTAACAGTAGAGTTGTCCATAATTGACCCCTGACTGACTTCTCTCTTTCCTTCCCTAGATGACTTTGATGGTGATCCCTGGACGGTCTTTGGTTCCGAGCCCGATGATGGAAACGGCAATGCGTGACAGACTGCGAAAGAGTCATCCCTCTGGCCGGTACGGTGTTATACAATCGTTGTAATTATAAAAACCATTCCGGACCGTCAGGCCTCAAATGTGAAATAACTAATTGTGTCATTTTAATAAAATGCTTTTTACAAGGCTCAATAGGTCATGGAAAGTAAATGTAAACACAGAGGGAAGAAAACAGATTGAGGACTTCCTCCAGGTTACGCAGGAATTAGAGCTGGAGACCTTCTTAGAAATGACAGACTCATAACCAATAAATATACGAAATAGCTACTACATAATATGCCTGCATTATGTACTGCTTCGTCACGAATGTTATTCCTCACAGAAGGTGTCATGCCTTGTTTATTATTTCTTTCAATGGAAAATGTCAGCGAGGATTGTTAAGCTACTTTCTCCAGGATGCTAAACCTAGTTTTTCCTTCACTGCAGTCTATTGGATTTCTTTTATATATTCCTGAGGATGTTTCTTTTCCCTCCCCATGATTTTCTCCTACTGGAGAATGTTAGTGCTTAGCCTCCTAGACCTCTTCCTTAGTTTATCAGCACAAAATTCTACACAGCTTGAATCTAAATGACAGCAGCCCAATTTCAGACATGTGGCATAGGAATTGTGCACTTTCCCTGGCTGCCACTTCAAATGTTCCTGAGCACTCTGCTGTGCCTCTGTTTCCTCATCCATAAAATACAGATAAAAATAATGGTCTTTGGTTTTATTTTTTAAACCAAAAAACTTCAATATGTGTTGGGGAACAACGATATCTATATATATGTTGAAGTTCATTACTACACCCATCACATGTTGTGCTTGGTAACCCAACACCCCCCCCGCCCCCCTCGCCTTATAATATTGTGTGCTTAGGTCTTATCTGGGACCTCCTGTCTCACATCTTTTTTAGTTCCTGCATGCATCTGACCCATCATCTATGTCTCTTATGGACTGAGCTGCTGCACTTCTCCCATGATGAATCTTTATCTATATTACCCTGAAAATGTGCTTAGCTGCATCAAAATCCTTGCTGCTTTGCTTCTAGTGTTTGCAGCATTTCTTGGATTAGAATCCTCAACAGAGCTAATTAATGCAGCCTATAATAATTTATTTATATGTGTAAGTGATCAGAAAAATGTTAAATAAATGCTTAACATTCTGCACTACAATGGGATTACTCAAAGTTCATCAAGTTAAACATGTGCAGGATGTTGGCGTGACTGAGGCCATTGATTTAGAAGAACACATATTCATTCAGGAGGCAGCAAAACTCTTGAACTGGATCCTGTGTTGCCCCTGGATGTTTGGGTTTTTTTCAGTTCAGATGGTGGTTCTTGACCCTCTGTAGAGTAAAGACTGGAGCCTCCTCAGGTGAGTAGGGTGTTCCTTCTTGCCTTGCTTTCACGTGAAGAATAATGTTTGTAAATGTGACAGGATTAATAACTCAGGATTAGTATTGGTAGTAAAAGAGCTAAGTGTATTTGGTTTGCTTAACATGTAAGATCACCAGCCCTGCAGACCCCCAGGTCAGTGCAGAAGGAGGGGAGGAGATGCTCCAGGTGCCGGAGCAGAGATTCCCCTGCAGCCCATGGGGAAGACCACGGTGAGGCAGGCTGTCCCCCTGCAGCCCAGGGAGGTCCACGGGGGAGCAGATCTCCACCTGCAGCCCAGGGAGGACCCCACGCCAGAACAGGGGGATGCCTGAAGGAGGCTGGAACCCCATGGGAAGCCCGTGCTGGGGCAGGCTCCTGGCAGGACCTGTGGCCCCGTTGGTGGAGGAGCCCACGCTGGAGCAGGTTTTCTGGCAGGACTTGTGACCCCATGGGGGACCCATGCTGGAGCAGGCTGCGCCTGAAGGACTGCAGCCCAGGGAAGGGACCCACGCTGGAGCAGTTTGTGAACAACTGCAGCCCATGGGAAGGACCCACATTGGAGAAGTTCATGGAGAACTGTCTCCCGTGGGAGGGACCCCATGCTGGAGCAGGGGAAGAGTGTGACGAGTCCTGCCCCTTCAGGAGGAAGGAGCAGCAGAGACAAGGTGTGATGAACTGACCCCAACCCCCATTCCCCACCCCCCTGTGCCGCTGGGGGGGGAGGAGGGAGAGAAAATTTGGATTGGAGTTGAGCCCAGGAAGAAGGGAGGGTGAGGTAAAGTGTTTTAAGATTTGATTTTGTTTCTCATTATCCTACTCTGACTTGGTTGGTAATAAACAAATTTTTCCCAAGTCGAGTCTATTTTACCTGTGACGGTAATTGGTGAGTGACCTCTCTCTGTCCTTATCTCGACCCACAAGCTGTTTGTTATATTTTTCTCCCCTGTCCAGCTGAGGAGGAGAGTGACAGAGTGGCTTTGGTGGGCACCTGGTGTCCAGCCAGGGTCAACCCACCACAGCGAAGGAATAACTAGAGCGAAGAAAAGGAGTATCAGAGGGTAATAAGAGAGGATCTGTAACAGAGTGGCTAAAATAAGGCATGGCTAAGCAATATGTCTTTTCTAGCCTGGGTGATCTTTAAATGTCTCTCTGTCAACACTGGAGTCAGTTGTCCTAGAAGAGGGAGCAGACCGTGGTGTCAGTGGAAATCTGCTGCTGCCCGCACTCACCCAGGACAGCACGTTGTCTCCTGACAGCTTGTTTCACTTGTGGTTTATAAATGAACCTTCAAAGGTCTGATGTTTGGAAATCCAGTTGAAAATTAATGTTTCATCCAAAAACCTGAACCAGATGGTACTTGGCCAGTACTGCTGTTTGGAGCATTTCAGTGTGTAAGTAGCTGGCCAGTTTCTTTTGCTGAGTGTCCTCTTCTGATTCATTAAGCTATAATCCTCTTTTTAATGTTTGGACAAATCATTCAGCAAAGTCATGGCAGGAGGCTGTGATTAAATGTGCAGTTCTACACAGCTCCAAGAACCCCTAAAATGCCTGGCTGAAACTGGAGCCTGATACACACCCGAAACTGCAGGAAACAAAAATGTATTTCCTGGTCTCAGTGACATGAACTAAATTAGTGCTCTGAAGCCAAACACCTTTGCTGGATACAGTCTGATACCTGCTGATGCCAGTAACTGCAGTTACTCTGCTAAAATAAGCAAAAATGATCATTGTCACTGACAATCTGCTCTGAGATAACAGCTCTTGCAAACAAAGGGCTTGATACCATGGTAGCATGTGCTAATGTCACAAGATGATATGCACAATTCCTCTGGAGGCTTCAAGCAGATATCAGACACCTGGCACGTCTTTCCTGTGCAACATCTGAAGGAAGCCATTTCCTTGCTTTCCTTCTATAGTGGACTACTTCTTTATGGGTTTGGGTCGTACTCTACATTATTTGGCCGTACGGCAGTTTGGATGTCAGTGTTTTGCTCTAAAACACAGCTCTTTGCCAGACCTTTCCCTTTAATTGTACACAATTTGTTTTAGTACAGAAAAACAGAAGGTTGAGCTGTTTTGAGCTGGCAATGTTGATAAAACACTGGAAGAGTGTTTTACCTTGTTAAAAAGCTCTTTGAAGACGTGCTTTTCTTATTTTCAGCTTAACAGTTCAGGCTTTGGATGGTGTGTGCGCTTAAAAATAAATATCTTTGGAATACCATGGAAACTGATGAGACTTTTGGAGACAATGAATATGTCCTAGCTCTGTAATATTTTCAGTTTGCTCAGGGAACAAAAGCTAATAAAGGTGATACTTATATTTATCCAGCAGCGTGTCTCCTACTGCAGCGTGCCAGGAGGAAAAGAAAAGCCAGATGTGCACAACTGCACATACAGAGCTGTGAATAAATCTTCGAGACAGGCTGCAGCACTGTATTTTTCTTCATCCCTTACAATGTGCTCGAGAAGAGTGCCTTCAAGGCACTGTGCCCAGCGGAACTGGAAGAGGGATGAATATCTAGGTTAACCTCAGCCTGATAAGCCTGCGTGGTGGCTCTGTTCACCCTCCTCGAGCCCCTCAGCTGTCCCCACGCTCGGTCCCGGAGACGATGCTGCTGCCGCATCTGCAGGGTGCTCTGCCGGCTGCTTAACCCCTGAGGACATCCCTTTCCCATGCAGTTCATGGGATTTCTAAATAATGTCATTTACTACTACATAGCTGTTGAAGAGCAAATAATCTACCCTTAAATAATTCTTAAAGTTTTTAATGGTGTTTGTGTGGGGAGGGAGAGGAACCTTTATAAACACTGCCAGTATGAGGTACCCCAGCCGTATCACTTACAGCTGGCAGGAGCTGCCACCACGCTCTGCCAATAAGACCGGAATAAATACCTGTTGCCTTATCATCTGATCCATTGCTTACCAGCATCATCGTCTGTAATATTTTTTTTTTTTTATCCCAGATATTATAGGCTGTGTAGACCTTTCTTTGTGTTAGATTTTTTGTAAAACAGAGTGCACAATAGGGAATATATTCTGGAAGAAGGTTCTTAAATATTGATAGAATGCAAGTAGCAAGTAGCACCTTTTTTACTGACTTTGCCTTTCTTGTTCCAGATAGGAATGCTGCATTGTGTTGGTGTGATTTAAAGAAGATAAAGGAGTTTTTTTGCATGCCCGCTTTTTTCAATGTTTAATATGGAATTAGAGTAGAGGTTCATATGGAAATAACTACCCTAAAATATGTACTGTTATTCACTATGTATTTGTCCTTCCTGATGTAAAAAGCTAGGAATATATAAAGCAGTGAAAGTGAATCCTATTTATTGCGTACTTTCCCATGTGCAGATCCATACAGTTCAAGATCTACTACAATCAGCTGACACCTGGTAAAAGTAACTCTCCGGTGTAAGAGTGTGTGTGCTTACCTGCTTGCATAACTGGTGTAAAACTTCGTGCTGAATCTTAGGATTCCACAGAGATGTTTTACAACGTGATAATGAAAGAGAAAATGAAATGCTTGAGAAGATTTTGCTCTTGCTGATGAAGAGCAGAGACGCATACATTAAAACGGTTAAAAAAAATAGTCTTAAGTCTCCAAGTTAAGCACTAAAGTTGAGTAAAGTTCAGAAAAATTTACCTAGCAGCAGTAAGGTTGGATATTTACAAATACATTGGTGACATTTTTAACACCGTTCTGAAATGTTACCACCTTGTGTAGAAAGAAGCAGCTATTTTAGGTCCTGTCTCTTTTTACTCTCTCTGCCTTGTTTGTGGTCCAGGGAATGGGGAACCGACAACGCGTGATGCAGCTGCAGCCCACATTGTTTCTTCACATAGTCCCTATCCAGCCACAATTTTTCTGCAGCTTTGTTGGATAACATTCCATTATATGCATTAATTTTGACAGATGCGCTTGAAAGATCTGCTCTAATATCAGCAGTAAAAAGACTCCTCATCCATGGTGTAGCTAGTTATTAGTGACTGTTCATGTTGTCTCAGGGCTTGCTAGCCAAAGAAACTGCACACACTACACTAGGCGCTGAATAAACACAAGCGCTTTAGTATAAAATCCGTGCTTAAACCAGTGTAACTATTAATCAACTTGAATAGTCTTACCCAGAATAAGGCCTTATAGTTAAGGCTATAGCATTGCTTGTGAGTCAAAACACATCAAAGTAATGGCACAATAAAGTGGCCTCAGCCTTCAAAAGTGCTTATATATACAGTTAAGGTAATTTACAGCAGAGGGTTATCTTCCCTCTTCAGGAAAAGTTTGTAGACAGAGCTGGAGGCAGAGTTGGGAGCAGTAGATGCTTACGCTAGCTGGCCTGAGTGCTCTTACACCACTTCTTGTTTGTCCCTGGTAAAAGTCTGCACCTTTTGGATAAGAGCTTTATCTCAGTGTCCAGGGAGAGGGGTGGATGTGCTCTGTGTGGTGGCTTGCTTGTAATCTTCTTGCACTTATACTGTTGTATAACCACATTATGCCATGCTGACATCAAACGCTTTTGATGGAATATGATTTGAAAAGATGGTAGACATAATTCTGAACATAAAAATGGGATTTTTATGCATAGAATGCATATGAAATGCATAAAAAAGCATTTCTATGACTAACAATGTCTGAGAATATGGTTTAGGAAGCTCCTGCGTGGCAATCACAGAAAAAGTGTGTTTGCAGTGAATTTTGTATTAATTTTCATAGGCAACATGATGAGATGGAAATGGAAAGCTGCATTTGCCAGCCAGCTTCCAGAGGCATTGCGTTTTGTTGCCCTTTAGGAAATGTGTGGGAGGGAGGCATTTTCGAGGAGCTTACAGCACAGCACTTGGTGCTTGTATTAATGATGAAGTGGTCAAAGGCACGCAAGCATTTAACGGGGTGATTGTTTCAACCAGCTCTGCTTCTGTTTCAACCAGCTCTGCTTCTGTATTTGAAGAATTCAGTGGCATTACGGACATCCCGGCTGCCTCAAGCCCAGGGAAGCTATTTTCTGGCTCCTCTGTGCTAGGAGGCTTAAACTAGCAAAGAGTGATAGTGCTTTGCCCTCCTGAGCTCCTTAAGGTTTCACGGTTGTAGAGGCAAAGTGACTTACAGCTCTCCTACAGCCTTTAAGCATTTTTATGCATATAAAATTTGAAGTGCTCAAGTGCTAAATTGGCTGAGATCTAAGCCAGTTTACCTCTACAAGCATAATAGTTTAAGCAGTTGAACATAGTCAGAGGTTCCCGTTGAGGACAAAGTGCCTGCAAAGCTTTTGTGGCTGGCAGGTTTCCCGTGCTTTGGTCTAGCTTTTGCTGGCCACGTCCTGTAGCCTGACATAACCGCAAAGACACTGTGGCTTCACCAGCAGAGACAAAAATCTGCTTGTTTGAAGACTACTGTATTTTTGATTTGTTTTAGAGCTCACTTCTGTAGATATCTATGTATGAATGTGGGTATCTAAACAGCATTCCTTTCATTGTGAGTCAGGGGTCAGGGCTAAGACCCCCACAGTTTGCTTATGAAAGGTATGGTAATGTCGAACTTGTTGTGACTTATGTGTTTTAAACAGCTGGAGCTATGGAATAAATTCTCCCTCTCAGTCAGCTCAATATTTATTCACTCAGGAATTTCCATGTGGCAGCTTGCTAGCCAGCAGTGCAGAAGAAGGAAGATGGGCTTTCTGAGTAGCAGCATGAATATTAAGCCAGAGATCCAAAAGCCAATGATATTATTTCTAAACTTGTCACCATCAACTTCATGATCAACAAGAATAAATATTGTGCAGATGAAGTCTGGCTAACAACTCTTTCCTTCCATGTGCATGCAAAAGAGGAGAATCCAGGTCACTCTTTGTGATGGCACTGGCAGTGCAGCATCAAGAGAAGCCCAAGTGAGGATTTTTTCTTTTTCGTTGTTGGTTTTTTTGGTTTTGTTTGGGTTTTTTTTAGTTAGGTAATGAGCAGAACAGATTCTCAGTGCACACAGGACGAAGATCTGTTGAGTAACGAAACACTAGGTTTGTACAGGTCCTTTTCTAACAATGCTCATAAAATTGCTCAAATTTCTCCATATGAAAAGCCATCAAGAGATCCAGGAAGAACTAAGAAACCAGGAAAAGTGACAAATACTTGTTTCCAAGCAAGCAGTGGTATGTCAGGAGCTGATTCTTAAGGTGTTGTCTGCTGAATTATGAAACAAGATGAAGCTTGTACAACTTTCAGACATAAAATGGTGTATTATATGCTTGACTTCTTTCTTTGCCATTATTGTCTCTCTCAATTTTCACATTCAGAATCACATATGAACTAATTTTGAGGTCTGAGAGATATACTATGAAATTCCCTTTAGCGTTACAGGCATATGGTTTTGGATGTCTGCAGCACTAAGAGAGAAGACGGTTGTTGATCCCTTGTATTCTTCTGCTTCCCCATCAGTGGTGGCATCTGCATGACATTGGTGTGTCATCTAAAATTGGGATATTTCAGCGGGACTGGACTACATATCTGCTAGCACTGCAGCAGTCTAAGTAAGCTGATGCAGTGGAAGATCACTGCTCCTGTGCATTTAAATGTAAAGGTTTATATGTGCTGTTCCTCCTTCCAAAAACTGTAGGCAATGGCCTTGAGCTTGGAACACATCCATCTTGTGATGTGAGTGAGAGGTTTTCCCTCCGTGATAGATTTTCTGGGGTGTGGTGATTTTTGCTTTCTTCTCTGCAGCACCTAATCCTGCTCTGTAGTTAGAAGTCAAAGTTTTACAGGCAGCATTCAACAGCTGCTTCTTTATGGGCTCTGTTTATCTGGAATTGCAGTGAGTATAACCATGAGATGTGTCCCCCACCCTCTTGACTCCTACTTCTCAGAAAAACCTCTCTGTATTTGTGTTGAACATTTTTTTCATTCATTCAGCAAAGAACCACCGCTTTAACTCAAGTGATCAGCCTGGTAGAAAGAAATAAGGACAGGTGAGAAACAATACTCACAGCAGCGATGTTCCACTCAAGTTAATTGGTTTGGCAAGTGGAAAAGGGTGAAGATGTAGGCAGCCTTCACTGATGTTTTAAATTATTAGAGGCAGATTTCCGCTTAAGAGAAGAATTATTGCTAATAGTGTTTCTGAAGTGTTGATTTACTCATATCTAGTTATAACATGTTCCGGGAATAGTTACTTTCCTATCTCCTGAAAAAGCAAAAAAAGGATGGTGCCAGAGTACAACCAATGAATCATAAAGTAGGCATAATTATTTTGCATGGAATAATTCAACTTGTCAGTGCAGTATGAATATATTGAAATTTCAAAGAGATTCAGAATCCAGGTTTAGTTCTGTGTTTTGCAATAGTTGGCTAATATTTCTAAATACCTAACCCACCAAACTATCTCCACTGGACTTCAGGGATTTAATATATACATGGGAATTCTGCACTTCTAAAAGTGTCATATTTCAATATTTCCATTCCATTAAAGTATTCACCTCCTTAAGGCAGGTAAATTTTAAAGAAGCAGAAGGTCTGTGATGGTGCTATTGTGTTCTATTTCCAGGTGTGCCACTACCTGATTTTAAGTTCTTATGCAAGTCATACTCTGGTCCATCTCACTCATTCTCCAGCACCTTGGTCACAGAGTTTTAGACAAACGGTAGTTAGTGTTCATAGCAACACTTCTGCAGCACCTCATCTCAAACACAGGTGCTATTCTCAGCTTGTCAAAATACCAGTAACATCAATGAAGCAGAACGAGGGAGAGATTAATAAAGCTCAACTTCTAGAGTCAACCTAAGATGTAATTAGCATATTTTTCTGGGGAAAATGGTGTAAAGTAAGCAAATGACCTTCCAATTAAGAAATACACTTGCCCTTATGATTGTGCTAATTTGTTTCCAGCTAATACTGAGAGAAGGCATGTCTGATCACGACTTTTTCATTGATAAATGAAGAATCCTTGTCAATTTATTAGCAAAATAATGTTTGCTGTTGCAAAAAGAGAGAGACAAATGCCAGCACCTCAGAAAAAAAGATTCATGAGAACTGTAACTCTGTAAGGCTCTATTTTCACTGCATGATTGCTTTGCCCCTGCTGAATTTTAAGAATTGCTTAAATTTTTGATATAGTAGTTACAGAAGATGACCTCATTTATTTTAGTTGCTTATTTAGTTAGGTGAAATGTTCAAGCTTATAGTATTTGAGTTCCGTCAAACATGGGCAGTTCTCAAATGTCAAGGAACATAACACCTCCTGAACTAGTAATCTAAATTTATTACTCCTGAATGTGATGGAAAAATAAAGAAGAAACATTAAACATTTAAGAGTTTTAGACTACATTCTGTATCACAACATTTTTTAAGCTATAAATAAATGCTAGATCAATTTGTTCTTTGCATTGAAATACGACATTTTTTTGATAGAAAATTGTAAATATACCCAAAGGGAAGGTTGTAGCTCCTAAGTGTACGGCCAAAAGAAAATCAAATCAAGCAGTGTTTTAACAAAGAACAGCATACATTTCTCCTAATTAAAATATCAGATACAAGTTTGGCAGAGTTGTTAACTTTACTTCAGAAGGAAACATCTCTGTAAAAAACTTTTGTGATTGAGAAGAAATTTTTGTGTCATACAAATGCCTTTTAAAGGAAGTATACCAAGGAGAAAAATAGTGTGGATTTGAAGCTTATGGCGTCAGACCTTTAAGCTCACCTGCATGGACGTGACCAACACGGATGGCCACGTACTCTTCCTCCCCTCCATCTGACCATGATTGAAGGTTGCTGGTGGTAAGTACACACACCCTCACTCTCTGGATTTACAGGCACACAGACATTCACAGATTCCCCTTAAAACATCCCATAAGAAATTTTACACAGTCCCAAGTCCCCCATGAGTTTGCTTTCATGTTAATCTTGCTTTCCCCCTCCTTATCAGCTCCAAATTTGTGCTGAATGTCCTCACAGCTGCCCTTGGCGATGCTTCCCAGGGCCATCAGCTGGTGACTTGAGAGGTGCCGACCTGGAGACTATCTCTGCTGTCTACCGACCGTTGCAGTTTGCATGTCTGTGCGTTTAATTTTCCCATTTTCTGTCTTTGCCTCTTATATTGAACAGCTGTTCACCAGATAAGTATCTTTACAAATCAGATAGCCTTATATTCCACATCTCCTTGCACACAAATGCCAACAGAGCTTTAACATCAAGCAAGCACCCAACTTCTGTTATTTCTATAACATGAAAGACAGAGCTGGGACTTCAGCATCGCTGATGAGATGGAGTTCCCAAAAGTGCTGCCAAAGTAATCTTCCACCCTGCCTCTTAATGCATATATTCAGATACTTAAATTCTACTGTAATCCAAGCAACTAACAGCTCATCCTGTTCTATTCCAAACTTTTTTGACGGTGAATTCCTAGAAAGGAGGCAAAATCTAACCTTCAGAAAGAAATCTAACATGAATTTAAATTTGTTAATATCTCTGTGACAGTTTCAGGGTTGCTCTTTAGATGATTTACCTTTAAACGAGGTGTAAAACTGTCTTCATTTAGATAAAGCTTAGTTATGATTGTTTCTACTTGCCAGATGGGATTCACCAATATCTCTTGTCCTTGTACAGAAGATGTTAGTGATGTATGATGAAGTGGAAGAGGGCTTGCTGTTATCTTGATGGGATGAAGTTAATTTCTTTTCCTAGTTTCTTTAGACTACAGCCTGAAACACAGTAGGCCACCCTCAGAAACACAGTCCCTGTTAGAAAATCTCTGCAAAAAAGCATAAGGAAGAATCTACAGATAAAACGATGTGGTTTTTTTTCCTTCCAGGAAAATACTCATAATTAAGAACAGTTGTTACTTAACTTGCTCTTAATTATATAATTTCCCAAGGTTTTCCACATTGCCAACATGGCATTGAAAGAGTTAAGGTTTGTTTCTCAACAAAATAAAAACCGCAACCCTTTTACTTACTAGGGAGATAAAACTTTATTATCAGGGTATTTTCCAGACGATCCTATTTTCCATCCTCATTTAGAGACAATAAGAAGTGTTAAGACCTTAAAATTAATTTAAATAATGAAAAAAGCAGCTGAGGTTTAAGTGAAATTGGTTCTAGCAAAAACAACAACGAGGTATTGTGTTCTATCAAGTTCGGAAACCACTTGCATATTCTGATTTCCAGACAGACATCAAGGACTGGTGTGCAAAGAAGAAATAAAAATGGGTTGGAGTAAGAAAAATGTTGGATAAACAAAATTAATGTGGACTTTGGTCCAGAGAGGTTGAAATAAAAGCTAGACAGAGGTTACACACGCCTGGAGGTAGCAGTTAATGCAAAGAGTCCATCAAAGTACAAAGGCTGAGTTGAGATTATCAGAAGACAGGCTATGGGGAGCTGCTACAGAACACCATTTCGTTGCGAACAACGGCATTAAGAAAACACAGTTCCTGTGGATGTGTGTCTTTTGAATGCCTCTGCCTTCTTGCAATTCCCCCAGGTCCCCCCCAGTGTCCCTCACCTCCTCTGCAGCCTCTTCTGTTCTCTAGTCACCAGCGGAGCTGTGTCTATGCTGAGTTGCCACCAGGGCCAAGAAAACAGATAATTATTGAATTTGGGTGGGAAAGTTTATGGTAGGTGAGGCACTAATTTGTGCTCCGCTATTCGACTGTCCATGCTCGTGACAATATTTCCTTTGAGACCCTACTCCTCTGGCAGATTTGTTGAAATTGGCTAACGACTTCAGCAGCTATGGGGAAGGATACCGAGAGGCTTACAGAGAAAAGGGCAGGCAGATGCTATTTTCACTTACTTGAGTAGCCTAGCTAAAAGCATAAAACTATTTTAAAGAAAATTCAATATTCAACATATGATTGATTTTTCATATCTTGAGGGGGGTGATATTGCAAAACCTTAAGTGTTCAGGAAACATAGCCTGCTGCAGAAATATGATTCTTCCATTCAGTCTCTGCGTGTATTTTGGCATCTATTTATTGCAACAGTCTAACGAAAAGCAAACCTCTTTGTTTTGGAATCGCATTGACATGCATTAAGGGAAGCACATCTTTGTGATTGGCTCTTTTTAATGATCTGTGTGGCTTGTTTAAAAGGATGAGGATGCTTACCCAATTCTGATCTTAAATTTGATTTAAACTCTATATACAAGGTATAAGACATTAGATGGCATTTTATCTCCTTTCATTGGTATTTCTGGCAAAGTCCATTTAGACTATTTCTAGACGTAGATGTTGTAGACATCTGTATGTAGACTTGCTGCACCAGGATCCTGTTACAGCCCTATGGAGAAAAATTCCAAAACCGGTCGGATGACTCAGGCTTACAAGTACCTATTTCTCTGCACTAACTATAAAGGGAGCTCTGCTGTGTGATAAGCTCAGATGTACAGGTATTCTTTGAAGATATTTAAAGTTTGGTGAGATGACACTTGCCAGTTCAGTCCATGACCAGTGCAAAACAAATTGTTGCTTGTTTTGTACAGAAGAATCTATTTACCCGATCACCTTTGTTTAGATATCATAATTACCTTGCAGTGCAGGTAAATTAAATTGAGGGTTTCAGACACTGGGCGTTTCAAATAATAATTTCACAATTCTGCTCTCAATGGCTAAAAGTGAAGAAGGTTCACTGGCTTTCTCACGTGTCTCATATTTATGTTCTTTTAAAGATCCTGACAAGCAGGAATCAAGGCCTTGTTCCTGCAGTATCTTCTGTATTAGCAGAGGGATTCACATCCCTGGCAAAGGAGCTCTGCGTACGAGGTAGCTTACAGACACAACTTGCATTTACAACAGAAATGTTTCTGTCACTATCAACTATTATGGCCAGAGACCGGGATTTCTAAAGTAACTGAGCCCAGGTCTTCTTCCTTTCCTCAAGAAAAAAAATGTCTAATTTTCAATTAGAGCTAAGTTTAGAAAACGTTAAGCTGGAAAATATAGCCAGCTATGAGGAATCAGTTTTGGAGTCAGGAAAGGCTAGTACAAATTAAAGAGACTTTATACAAGGCTAAAGAGAAGCAGAAACAAAGGCTTGGTGAAATAATTTAAGATTCAAAGGGAGCAGGCACTTTTGAAATCTGATAATACCAATTTTCTTAATGGCCGCCTATTTTTTCACGTCACACATTTTAAACACCTCCCACCCCACCACCCAGCCCTCCAAGTATGGACCATTTACGTTTGTGGACATCTATTTCATTCTCTGAGTAGTAATTGTAGTTTGTCATTTATTTGCCAGTAATTGCTTATCTTTCTGTTCCACTCTAGGGAGCATCTGAGGACACCAGCTGGCTGAATATTATTCTCCCTCCATCATCTTTATTTATAGACAAATAAAAGAAGCCTATAGGAAGAACCAATGGTTTCTTTTAACCTTAAGAAGTGTCCCTTGGGATAGCATGACCCTTCTGTTTTGAATCCCATGCTTCCTGCTCTGAAATTTTCGTCACTTCACTGTAATTCCCTCTACACCAGTATGCTTCTGAAATACTTCAGTCTCCAGACTAAACAGCAGGCATTTTCTCTCACCCCAAATTCTCCTTGCTCTTTTGCTAATAAGCTGAAAATCCAATAGCATTTTTTCACTTTTAATTTCGGTGAAGTGCCACCATTGCAAAAAGAGAATAAACCATTGTGCTGGTAGTTTGAACAGTCATTTGTCATCCATGGAGCAATTACGCTGAGGAAGGTGACAGAACAGACCACTTTCTCCTAATAGTGCCAACGCTCTGCTTTAAAGCCAACACTATCCGCAACCAAGCCCAGCTAATGGGTATGTGTCAAAAATGATGTTTCTGAAGCAAAAGCTCCGGTACTTGAGATATTTGTATATTCCCCAGAGGAGGAGGTTGGGGTCAGCTCTCCTGGCTGTGTCTGCTCCCGGTTTTTTGTGCCCCCCCAGCCTCCTCGCTGGTGGGGTGAGGAGCAGAAAAGCCCTTGGCTCTGGGTAAGCACTGCTCAGCAGGAACAAAAACATCCTGTGTTATGAACACTGTTTCCAGCACAAACCCAAAACATAGCCCCATACTAGCTACTATGAAGAAAACTAACTCTATCCCAATATATAATTATTGTCTGAAACAATATTTGCTGATAGATGACTATCCTTAATATTGATTACCTGGAAAAGTCAGAATGATTCCTTGGTATTTTATTAGCTTTATAAATAGAAATGGTAAAGGCAAAACAAGGAAGGTAGCAGTGAGGTGATTCAATAGAATTAAAAGGGTGAAAATGCAAAAGGCAGTGGAGATATCTCAGGAAGAAATATCTGTACAGAATAACAAGGAAAGTTTCTAGGTTGTGCATGATGTATATACATAATTAAAAGAAGCGTTACGAGGAGCGAGACAGAAAGACAAGAGTAATCAAAACACGTCACCAGGAATAATCAAGAAAAGGTCACATTTTCACTTAAATTTAGAAAGTAAGTATCTTAGATAGTGGCGTGCATAAGAAAGGACAAAATGTGCATCAATTGGCACATGCAGCAGAACCGTGCAGAAAGTTTGAGCTACATGAAGTGCCACAGCTATTAAAGTTAAAAGGAGAAATTCAGTCAGCAGTAGCATTTTATACACAACAGTTGAAGTCTGAGACAACAATACTTTTGAAATGGCTTAAGCCATAAACTACCCCCAGTAGCTCATTCCGGTTCATATTTTGCTCTGTTATGATTTGTACACTTCTCAAAATTGTCATTTACTGTCTAGAGAGCATTGCGTTTAATCTCTAAACAGGAAAAGGTGCTGCTAGATTTTCTGCTGATTGGCATTGCCAAAGTGCTGAAGACTTCATGCTTGAATGTCTCTGAGCACCAGAGTCTGCAGATGTAGCTGAGAGGCATTGCTTATAGACAAAAAGGGGAATAGTCACCATTCATTTTGATGACACTGTGGCACACCAACACCAGCTGAAGGCCACTGCCATTTACCAATTAGTCCCATCAATTAGGGAAATATTTTGGGTCCCTTCACCACTTTGTTTCCAGAAGAGGTTGGCGAGGGAAACCGTACTATGAGGGTGAATAGCTGTCCCAGTTTACCATACCAGTGCAAAGCACAATAGACTGACATGCTATGCCACCTAAGGTATCATTTTATTATCAACAGCTACACAATACCTCAAATCAAATCTCTTTGTACTGACACTAAGCAAAACTGGGACCTATTTTCTACACTGTATGTGCATTTCTTATATTACTGCCATTTTTAAAAACTAAAGAAAAGCTACTCTGTAAGGTATGAAGAAGCTTGAAATAGTTTTGAGAAAACATTCCTCCAGGCTAATAACTTGTTTCTGCTGCTCTGATTTGTGTCAAATGACAAGACTGAAGCAAAGAAGCTTAAGGATTGGTAGTCTTAGGAGTGTCTTTGAGCCTGGTACAGTCTGAGACACTCTTTATGTTAACATATAGATGATCCCCCAAAGAGATTCCAGTCCCCATGTACAGCACTCCCATCCTTTCACACTCGTCAGAAATGGGAAAGCTGCAAAAACCAAACACCCTCAAAGCCAACCTCCCTCCCTGGCCCCACAGTGAGACTCTCCCCTTTAAACTCAATTAAAAAAAAAAAAAATCATTAAAGTTTTCCTTGAATGAAACAACATTTGGATTATGTTGGTCATTTCAGTTTCTACCGAAGAAATTTCGGCTCACTTAACTTTGGTCATTTTGTGGAGAGCCTGGCGTTATTTTTTACTGGGGTGGCTGTCTAGCTGTTTAGAAGCAAGTATTTTTTTTCCCTGAAATTTCTAGAGGAGGGTGTGACTTCAGGAAAGCAGTGCAGGGACGACACAAAGTTCTTTGTCCTACCTTTATGGAAACTAAATGCAGTGTCTCTCATATCACACCGTTCCTTAGATACTGGGATGTGAATGGATATAAAAGAGCTGGAACGCAAGGTAAATCTTCAGCAGTGACATGAAGTAAAGAGACTGAGGTTCTAGCAAGATGTTTTTTCTACCCAGTAGCAGGACAGTTTTTCCATTTCTCACTCCAAACCCTGCAGTTTGAGTTGATCTTGGATCCTTTAATGACTTGAGGATCTCAGATGGCACGATCATCCAAGACTGCCATCTTACTTTTGCGTCAGGCTAGGTACTTGTTAAAGGCCCTCTCAAAAAATTATTTTACCATTACAATTATCTAAGTCTCCTTATCAGATCAGAGTACAGCCATCTGCTCTACACTGGGCTAACCCTGAAGCCCAAGAAGATGTTACAACTCATAGAAATCACAGCTGCATATTTACTTAATCATATTAGCTATAAAATGTTACCTCAGTTCTTTCCCAGGCGAATGAGCTTCATATTGCTTTCTGGAAAAATTTCAAGATGTTCACTTCAGCCTGTGAAAAGCTGTATTGGTGTTAAATACCTAAAAGACTGTCACTGATGAAATTATAATATAATGGAAATAATGTTCCCAATTTCAGCACCGGGTGGTTGCTGCAGATTTTTATAATCATAAAGCCCTTGACTGTGCTTGATTCAACCTTTATATAAACATTTGACAGAACTAGGAATTTATTGAAGGGCATAATGAAAGGTTTAACTTTTTCAAAGGCTTGTGTTTTAGAGGAACTTTCTTAAATGAATATTTATGCTCGGGAATATTTGGTTTTATATAAACTTTTGGGGTAAATGACCTGTTCATATGCAGTGTGATACCCATGCATGAACATCAATAAAACATACACTTAAAAAAAGGAAACTGCAAGTAAACTGAAGAGTCCTAAGGCAGCAT
This sequence comes from Buteo buteo, assembly GCF_964188355.1. Classification (NCBI taxonomy): domain Eukaryota; kingdom Metazoa; phylum Chordata; class Aves; order Accipitriformes; family Accipitridae; genus Buteo; species Buteo buteo. Next base: position 3,604,080 of record NC_134178.1, read on the forward strand.
ATTTTCTCAAGTAAATTACATAAATTAAAAATTAAATCCTTAGGCACCAACAGTTTCGAGTTACTCTAAAGAATTAAAAACAGTGGGTAATATATAGCTAGACAGTAAACTAATGAAAAATGACAGGGAAAAGAGTTTGCATTTGGATATTTAAATTCAATGGAGGCAAAGAAAGGACTTTCTGCTAAGAAACTTGAACCTGAATCACAAAAAGTTCAGTATGTGAAATGTTTTAAGAGGAGCTCTTCATCATCAGTTTCATATTTGTCCCTGTTCCTCTTCATGCACTGCTGTTTTCTTGGCCCAAATCAGACCTTTTATATAAAGGCAAATCTGGAAACTAAGAGGTATCAGGCTGTGATATCTGGGTAGAGAAAATACGGCTTCTTCCTCTCAAATATTGGTTCTTTACACTGATGACTTCTCAAGGGTGATTCCTCGCCAAAATGAAAGAGAGGAAGATATACAACATTCCTAAAATAAAAAGCAATTTTTTTTCAATCCTATTCAGCTGCTGAATGACTTTTGTTCCTGCTTTTTCCCCACTACTGTGTCTACATTTCCTAACATAATAGTCTTTAAAAAGATTGTGCCTTTTTTGGACGCTGCACCTTGCTACAAAGAACACTGGTTACAGCTAGCAGAGTCAGACAGCAATGCACCTCAATTTTTGATGATACTTTCTTGTTCAAACCATGGTTTGGCAGGTGTATCGGACAGGTGCTAAGGCCAAAAGCACTGCTGTAGGAGCAGAATTTCTCCATCTCCAAGGATAGCTGCTAGTCACAACCTGGGAAGGAACAGATGGGGTCTATTTGGTATAGTAAAGTGACAGCTCAATATTAGCCCAGACAGATTTCTTAACCTGATGTGAGGCCAAGATAAGGATGAAAATGTTCAGGGGCTGTAATTTGTTGAATGTACCTGAGTTCGCACTGCTGTGGGACTCAAAGTATTAACTATACACAGGTCTCTTTTTGGACTATGAGCAAATGCTGCTCTGTTCGGCAGATAGTAAGGTTTGTGGCTTTTGAAGCCAGACATGGTCTGTGCAAAAGAAGCAACTGAATAGAGAAGGCAAGAAGCATTTAAGATCCATTCAAGGATTTAGCTACTCAAAGACATTTCACTATTATTCAGAAGTGTGCTTTTCCAGGTAGGTACCCTACTACCCAAATGTTCATAGAGAACAGTTATATCCTCTCTGCTTTGCTAGCAAGTCAGTCTAGTTTATTCTCCTTTCATGTGATAAAGACTGGCATGGTCAGGGGAACAGAGTGCTTTTCTCCACGCATTTGTTCCAAGTAGGATTCATTGATTAGGACCATGAGTGACACAAATTGTAGATACAGTAATTTCTTCTCCACTGTCATTTCAATCTTCTGAGTTTTCTGCTTATAGCAGACATTATTTTTGTTATTCCTTAAGTGAATTATTGCTTCCTTTCCTCTTTGCAATTGATGTGACCAAAAAAAATAAATAAATCATCCAGCTGGTCAGGAAACAGCAGTGACACAGTGCTAAACTGGTTGTTGGCAATGAGTCCCAGCAGCCACGGTGCCCTAAGCAGTACCAAGTGTCACTGCCACCCTCCAGCTGTGAATTCTTCCTTTTTCCTGAAGAAGAATGGAAACATTGCAATGATCTCAAAGGCATTAGAAGCTGCCTGTGTCCCTACAACCCAATTATCACATAACTTCTATTAAGGTACCTATTTCAATGTAAGTTTCAAGATATATTAAACAATATCCATGTAGTACAAGGATCAGTGAGAAAAGACCCAGGGCACAACATGATGGGGAAGCTCTCACACTTTGCTTGATGGCAGCACAACTGAGAGCCCATCTGATGAGCCTCTATGCAAAGACATGCAGCTTAGGGAACAAGCAGGAAGAATTCGATGTCCGTGTACAGTCATGCTGGAAACTGGTAGGTGGGATCATATGGGAGGTTTCCCTGAGGTCAAGGAGGCCCAAGGCAGCTGACTGATCATGGTCTTCTTCCTCAGAGCATAGGAACGGTTGACCCTAATGTGCAGGATATGAGAAGTCTGGGACAGAAGACTAAGATGGCTGCGCTCAAGCATAAAAAAGAAGCGTTTAGAAAGTGGAAGGGGTACAGTTCACCTGATAGGAATATAGTGACCTTGGCTGGGCACGTAGGAGAGTTAAAGCTCAACAGTGATTTAAACTAGCAAAGGATATGAAGGGCAACAAGAATAATTTCTATAAGTACATCAACAGTAAAAGTATGGCTAATGTGGCTCCAACACTCAGTGGAGTTGTGGACCCAATGATCAAAACCACAGAAAAGGCTGAGTTACTTGTGGTCTTTTTTGCCCTGGTATTTACTGGCACAGTTTGCTCTCTGGCCTTGTCCTCGTGCTTAGTGGCTGAGTTTGGGAAAGTGAAGTATTATTTATGGTAGAGCAAAACTGAGTCATGGATCACTTAAAGCAATTGAACATACCTAGAACTGTGAGACCAGACAGTATGCATCCAAGAGTGGTTATAGTGAAGATGGAGCCTGAATTTTCTAAAAGATGCACAAGAGAAGAACAAGAAGCAACACACACAACTTCCAGGATTAGAAATTCTGACTAGATACCAGGAAAAAAAAGTCGCCCTCATCCACAGTGAGGGTGTTCAAGCATGGGACAGGCACCCAGAGAGGTGGTGGGATCTCCATCTTTGAAGACATTCAAAACTTGACTGGACACTGCCTGAGCAACCTGCTCTAATTTGGCCTTTTTGTCATCAGGGGATTAAACCACATGACTTTCAGAGGTCCTTTCCTGCCAAAATTACTCTATTGTTCTAAGTCTCAGTGGGAACTGACTAGGAACTGAGGCTTTGTCTTTTTACTCCCATACTTACATTCTTTCTTCCCTCTTCTCCTTTTTCCTGAAGTGTTTAAGTCTTCCCTGATCTCAGTGTATTCAGAATAAATAGTTATTTAGGAAGTCAGTCTGTCACATACCATTAAGAGAGACACATTTATGTTATTTATAATTAAGCGCAACATGCATCTTTCTTCAAACACTCAAAAATGCTCTTCAGGTGGCTTCAAAGCCAGGTAACCACTTTTAGGCTTGGATAATATTTGAGCAAGAAACAAACGAGTTCCAGTTAACAGTGTCACTAATGAACGTGGAATTTAGATGTTACTTCAACGCTGCTTCAGAATTCATTTTGTTGGGGATTGATTGCATACCATTTCACAGATATTTTTGAGCTCATTCTAAGCCAGCCAAGGGCTGTGTTGTCAGAGCAATATAATGCTGATCCATGACTGAAATACCCTGCCTTTCACATCAGGAAAGAGTCAGTGAGTAAGAAGTAGGAAAATAAAACCCAAACCAAAGAAAAACTCTGTTCTTGTTGGAGGAAACTAGGTCTGGTGGACTTCAGGAACAAGCGAAGCTCTCCTCCCAGCCCTGTAAGAGCTGACTCTCATCCCTCTCAGACCTCAAGGTTTCTCCCATCCCAGCCCCATGGATGCAGTGGCTTCCTATGCCTGAGTCCAGCCAGCAGTGAGGGTGGGCATGTATTCCTGGTACATCTGTACACCCCCCCACCCCATACACACACACCTACACGCATCCTGAGTCTCTTGATTTCCAGCCATTCCCACATTCATGGGTCTCCCAAATATCAGAATGGGTTTTAAGTCCGCCTAATATCCCTGCCTGGATCCCAGGCCTCTTAGTTACTGACTCTGATCTTGTGTCTTTCAAAGTGCTGATGTTCTCCTATTACACCGTTAGTTCATCTTCAAGTTGGGTAGTCGGTCTGCCCGTCTCATCTGGTTTCCACCAGTAGCTAGCTCTGGACATTCAGGCTCTCCTGGGTCCCAGACCCGTTGCCCTACTCTTTGGTGAGGCAGACTTGAAATTTGCTGGAAGTTCACACATGTAGGCTTAGAACAGGGTATGAACTCCCACAGAAGACAGTTTCAAATGAGATTTAATATAGGATGATTGCAGTAATCAAGAGCGGGGCTTGGTTTGACAAGCATACTGACTAACCACCTACTTAAATATTACCAGCCCCATTTATCCCTCTCTCTTTCTTCTATTTTCCCATGTGGGTTCTTCCCCAATCCTTCTCTTTCTTTGCCTTTACCCCTTTCTGTAAACATCCCAAAGGAAGCTTTATACACTTGCACAAGTCCTTCTGCCTCATCCCAAATTTCTCTTCCACCCCTGCACCACATAATAGGTTTTATAACCTGTTAAGAAATAATCCCCCACAGCTTGCATATTTTGCACAATGCTTGAGTGTCCTGTGATGATCTTAGTAATTCAGTGGTTTCAGCTTGGGTACTTCCATCCATCACCATTCCTCTAATCATCACAGGTCTTTGCTTTAATTTGAAGAAGCTTTATTCATGTAACCTAACAGGGAGGGAGAGGTTACCTTGACTTTTGAACGGTTAAATATATATATTGTGTTAATTGCACTTCTGATTGTAAACAGATGATCTACCTTCTATCTACTTAGAGGTTTACGCTCTCTCTGCTCCAGTGAGTATATAGAAGTGTGCTTTGTTTTGTATGAGTGAGTAAAATTTACTCAGAGGAAGACAGAAGATGGATCTTCCAGCAGTCTGATAATAGTCCCTAAGAACTGTGGGGTTTGGTCCATTCAACTTTTGTGGATCCCTTTTTAAAAGCCTAAGTCTCTCCCCTGTGTGAGGAACCTATATATCTCAAAACTATGATCTCACACTAGGGACAAGAGAGTCGACACCAAGCCGTTCTGTGGAGCTAAATCAGTGATTTTCAGCCTGTGGTCTACAGATTATTTTTATGGATCCTGGAAAAAAGCAAGTAAGAAATGCCTACCTCTTGCTCTTATGGTTAAATTCATTACCTCATTGACTGCATCTTCAATGGAAAAATTTTAGCTGTTTGCCAATGTAGTCCCAAGTCTTTACTTTCCTGTATTCTCCAGCTATTCAGAGGTAAGAAATGTGCACATCTGAGAAAAACCTGAAAGATATGCATACCAAAAATATTTCTTCTGCAGGGGAAGAAACCCACTGTCTAGACTGATGAGTTAGCAAGTTCACTGAACCTATAACATAAATCATAGTTTCAATTTCCTGGAAAATACATATTCTTTTGAAAATGAACGTGGTAGATAATTCTCAAATATTCCAAGAGAAAAAAAAAATTTTGGTTTTAGAGAGAAAACAAACAGAATTATCGTGAGAATTAGAGAAATTCTGAGAAGCATCAGCATGGCTAACAATTGTCAAGACTAATAGTTATGAAGAGGAGAACCATTACAAATGTCAACATCACAAGCCCGAAGACCTTTTTCTACAAGACAGTGGCTGCCTGGCAATGAATCATGTTAAGAAATACCCAAAAAAGGCAGCGAAGTACATGCAGGTAGAAATAAACTATCACTACCATTGAATACACTTTTAAAAATGTTGCAAGATCTGCTGACCACTTGCATTTCATGTAATTTCAGTCTTTACACAATGATGCAGGTTAAAGAAATAGTGATAGCATCACTTCTCAAATAAGATCAAGGTAGGCAAATGCTTTGGTAACCATTTGAACAGGTCAAACGTGAATTATATCTTTCCAGAAGCCTCAGCAGACTCTAACTGAACAGAATCTTTGTGCATTTATTTAATAAAAAGTATCATCATATTTTCTCAGCTGTTAAATCTGACCCCTGGTTACTTACTAAACATTATACAGAAGTTTTATAAGTTGCCTATTGGACTTTTAGAATGATCCATAAGATCCATTAGTCTCCACACAGAGAGAGCCAGCAGAAAATGATATAATCTCAGCCTTTAAGCTGGTATGAAATACAATTATCTAGCAACAGAGGAACACTTTGTGACACTAACTACTGACATTTCCATGCTATTTTTCACTGGCTTTGCCAGATTTTGTGAAAAGCATCACTTTGGGGGATTTGTTGCTGTTCCTTCACCATATTAAAATTCAGCTTTTAAAAATGACTAGTATTCAAGGATATTTGAGAGAGCGAGCAGAAGGGGGAAAAAAATACATAAAAATGTAACAAAATGAGAACCTCTAGGAGAGCAGATATATGCAAAAATGGTGTGACTGGTCACTGTCAGACACAAGTTATTTGGTTTATAGAGCTAACTGGGCCCAGTACAGCTGTCCTTATGTTCCCATAAAAACACAGCAGGGTAGAGAACAGCAGCTATAATAACATCACATGTTTATCCCCACAAGCAGAAGACATCCACAACTGCAAGACTCATTGACTCTGTCCGTAGTTCTTGTTGTGGCTGTTCGTAAAGACACCCTCAAGCCCAAGCTCAGCTACCGTGCGTGCTCTATTACGGCTGTGGGCAAGGGTACAGGCTGAAACGTACCCCAGGGAACACGTTCCTGCCATTGCCTGGTAGGGTAGCAAGCTGCCAGGGACAGATGCGCAAGGCTGGCCACCAGCTACCCCAGGCGCTGAAGCCCTCGTGTGGGTAGAGGCAGATGGGAGGTGGAGCGAGTAGTCCCGCTAGCTGCGCCTGGGACTGCCTTTATTAGGGAGGAAAGATAAAGGCTCGCAATTATGGCAGCTACATGACTGTAATAACGGTCTCCCGAGGAGCTGGGGTGGAGAGCGGGCTACGCGTAGATGTGTACAACTAGAAAAAGGACATGACTCACCCAGCAATAATCTCTTGTCTTGGCACTTCTACAAAAGAAGAAACTTTGCTAATAGCGGTTGGAAAAAAAAACAAGAGGAGGTTTTAATTTTGTGTCCTCGCTCTGGATCTGTGTCCCAAAATACTCTTGTCCTACAACAGGCTTTTTGTCCTCCCCAAGGCAGCCAGGACATATGGCTCTAACCAGCCCTCACCCAACACGCAGAGTACCCCCTCCTCTTTCTCCCGTGCACACCACAGCTGTAGTTCAAGCACCTGGTCACTGCTTTCTCCATCCTCTACTAGAAAAGGTCTTTCTAGAAGGCTTGCAGGACTTTCTAAAGGTTTTGATTTGCTTTCACATACCTTGTTAACATGAATATGATCAAATATCTCAGAGTACTCCTCCTTTTACTTGCATTTGTATTTACGCAGTTTCTACATTTGTATACCATTACACTTGTTTGCTCTATCATTACCAAAGTTAGGCCTTGTAAATTTCTTAAAATATTTGGTGTCAACACAGCCTGACTTCACCAGTGTTTTGCAAGAACATGGAATGGTAAAATATCATTCTTGCCTCATCTAGCCATATACTAATTGAACATATTAATGCAGTAAAAGTTATCAACCTGTTAGCAAAACCATATGCTGCCTTGTATGTCTAGGGTCCTGCAGTAACTTTTGTCATCCAAACATACCTCTGAACCAGTAGTAATAGTTGGGCACTGAACTGCCTATCGCTTACCAAACTTTAAAATAAACATGACCGGGAGAGTAATTGAACATCCAAGACAGCTGCTCCGAAACATTCCCAATTACAGATGCCCCTTCCTTGTAGGGCCTTGGGGCTGCAACCAGCCTGCCCACCGACCCTGGTTGGGGAAAGAACTCAACTCACTGTTTTCTTTCCCCAGGACTTTTTTGAGTTATAGCCAGTGCTTCTCTCAAAGGCAGTGTAGTTGGAGAAGCACCACCTCTCATAATCTTTGTGTTGACAGGTGAGTGAATGCAGTGCTGACCACGTTGTGGTGGGTTAAACTTAGCTGGCTGCCAGATGCCCACCAATGCTCTCATTCCCCCTCTGTAGCAGGACAAGGGGAGAAAATGAGATGAAAAAGCTCGTGGGGAGATTGCTTACCAATTACTGTCACTGGCAAACCAGACTTGAATTGGGGAAGATTAATTTAACTTATTGCCAATTAAAAATAGAGTAGGATGGTGAGAAGCAAAGACAAAAACTAAAACATCTTCCCTCCGTGAACCCCATTCTTCCCAGGCTCAACTTAACTTCACTCCTTCATTCCTGACTCTTTTACCTTCTCTCCTCGTGAGCAGCGCAGGTGGGATGGGGAATGGCGGTTGCAGTCAGTCCATAAAACTTTATCGTTCCTTACTCCTCACAGTTTCCCCCTGCTCCACCATGGGGTCCCTCCCATGGGATACAGTCCTTCACGAACTGCTCCAACGTGGGTCCTTCCCCCGGGCTGCAGTTCTTGAAGAATTCCTCCAGCATGGGTCTTTTTCATGGGGTACAGTCCTTCAGGCATGAATTGCTCCAGCGTGGGTCTGCCACAGGTCCTGCCAGAAACACTACTCCTGCGTGGGCTCCTCTCCACAGGCCACAGTTCTTGCCAGGGGCCTGCTCTGGGGTGGGCTCTCCAGGGGCTGCAATTTCCTTCAGGGCACGTCCACCTGCTGCTGCCCGGGATCCTCCACGGGCTGCAGGTGGGCATCTGCTCCACCGTGGTCCTCCACGGGCTGCAGGTGGGCATCTGCTCCACCGTGGTCCTCCACGGGCTGCAGGTGGGCATCTGCTCCACCGTGGTCCTCCACGGGCTGCAGGTGGGCATCTGCTCCACCGTGGTCCTCCACGGGCTGCAGGTGGGCATCTGCTCCACCGGGACCCTCCACGGGCTGCAGGTGGGCATCTGCTCTGGTGCCTGGAGCATCTCCTTCCCCTCCTTCTTCACTGACCTTGCTGCCTGCAGGACTGTTTCTTTCACGTTGTTCTCACTCCTCTCATAGCTGCTATGCAGTGTTTTTCTGCCCTTTCTTCAGCATGTTATCACAGAGGCATCACCAGAGTTGCTGGTGGGTTCAGCTGTGTCCTGTGGTGGGTCCTTTGGAGCTGGCTGGAACCATCTGTGTCCAGCTCAGGGCAGTCCCTGGTTTCTCCTCACAGAGACAACCCCTGCAGCCCTCCTGCTGCCAAAATCTTGCCACGTAATCCCTGTACACCTCTGTCCTGAACCCCTTGGAATGATGAGGTGAGCTGGTCAGGAGCCGTGACAGTAAGCAGGAAGAGGATCCCCAGGAACACTGGTTAATCTGCTCATTAACATCAAGCCTAGTCTGGAGATGAAGAACAGGACCTTCCAAACTCCAGTAATTAAGCATCCGAAGTGGGTGCCACGCAGGAAGTTTTGCTGGGCTGTTACTTGGCAGCAGCATCAGCTCTGGAGAGACACACTGGTGTCTCTTGGGAAGCCAAGTGGGCTCGTCCCTGCCGTAGGAAACAGCCCCTGCTACGTCTCTGGAAGCTCTCCGGCTCTCATCTGTACCCATAACAGTGATGCTGAGAAAGCTGTGGGGGAGCCAGTGCAGACCGAGCCTGACTCATATGGCTAGTGAGCAGAGGACCAGGTCGGGTACTGGTTTTTTCACTGCTCTGGACCCTGCATTTACCCAGACAGTGGTGGAGTTTGGACTTGTCCACCTTCTTCTCCAGCCCCAGTCCTTTCACCCTCATTAAAAGCTGAGGCTGGTTATTACTCATATTTTCTTTTTTCTCCAAATGGAGCAATTAAAATATGTATTAATCTCACCTCTCCTATTTTGTCAAAGTCCTTCCATGGATCTTTTTCTCTTTGTGTTAAAAGACCTCTTCTTGGCCTGGAGTGCTGGCACCTTCTGCTCTGCAGCCTAGGTGTTCCTCTTTGCCTCCTCTGTCTCCTTCCTCCTCTCTCCTGGTAGTAATCCCCCCTTTTTGTCTCTTGCAGCCACTGTCACGACTGCACAGAGTTCAGCTGTGAAGTTTAAAGTCCATTCTTTCCAGAGTATATCCACGGCATGCTGCAATCCATGCAGACACTAGTAGGCTCTGCTGTAGTTGTTGTTGTGGCTTCAGGGGCACAGATAGATATCTGTTGATTAGCTGTAAGCTCTGGCATGTGCTGGAGGAGCCAGGTAGCTGGGAGAGGTCAGAGCTGGTGAGCCAAGCAATTAGCGTGATGTAGTGTGGAATAACCTGGCCTTAGTCTCCCGAGGGTCCCCACGGACAAGAGCAACCTCATCTTCTTCGGAACGTCCCTGGCAATTGCCTCTCCTCCTCCACTGACAGGAAATGTCACTAATGGCAGTCCCTTTCTAACTTAACCATTGCTTTAATAGGGACTGGGAAGGTGGGAGTCAGGTGGGAATACAGTAGAGCTGGAGAGCAGAGTAAGGGTGAGAAGAGCTGCAGATAACATACCGGTGTTATTAGGGAGGTATGCATTAGCTGCAGCAAGTCACTAATAGCACAAAGCAGTAACAGCGAAAAAATCTTTTAGACAGATTTTAATATTTTTTTCTTCTCACATCTTTATAAGCTGCGCTTTTCCTGATTGGCAGAAAACAGTAGCACGGAAAAAGCTGCAGAAGAGCAAAATACCTTTTTGTTAGCTGGATTGCATTTTTGCCTGCAGCTTTCTATATTCCTTTAGTGTCACTGAGCAATGGCTGCTGAACTGCCAGTGAACGTATTTATTGCTATCCTGTATATGTCACTGCCCTGCTGCCAGTGGCATGTATACTCATCAGTCAAACAGAACTACCCACCATGTTTGATTTACTGTCACTGAATCAAATCTATCTGTGGGTTTCCATAACATAAAACATTTTGCTAGAGATTAATTCCCTGATTTGCATGTTGCTCTTGGGAGCTATATCATTATTTTCCTTGATGGATTAATTTTGAAGTCAAGAAAGATGCAACTGTATTTTTACTCTGTATTCAAGGTGGGGTCTTGCTCTTTGTTATCTGACCTTTATATTAACTCTTCCCCTTGTCAGTCTCAGAGGCATTACTCATATTTGTGTCTGCTAGTGGAAGATTAAGTGATTTCAGCTCAGTCAGGACAGTATGAATAGACTCTCAGAACACCTGGCGAATGTACCAGCAAATATCATGCTTCTGATCTTGGCATTGTTGCCTTTTCTCAAGCTTGCTACTGTGAACCTGCTAGAAAATAAAATTGTGTTTGTTCACTGACATCTGTTTCAATTTATACTCCAGGATGAATATCCACTTGGATAAATGCCTACAAAATTGGTCACTTGTAAGGAAGGTTATGTATGGTAGAAAGGTTGTTAACTTACTGTAATGTTGGTCAGATCATATGAAACTAAAAATATTTTGGACTGTGCCAACTGGAATTTTCCAGACATAAGGAAAATATTTTTTTAAAAAAGTTTATAATCTAATCCTCTTTTAATACTCATAACCTATTGCTATCTGGGATGGTTGCCAAAGCAATGATTCATAACTTCTCAATTCATGCAGGTAAACACTGCATTAAATTCGGTTTGGTAAAACCAACATTCTTGCTTGAACTATCAAAATCATTTAGCTGGGTTTCTTTCATTATAGATGTTACAAAGGCTACTGATTTTTCTCTTGTTCACAACATTGTGAACCTGATATTCTTCACTGGCATCAGTTTCATCGCAGATAAGATCGGATTAGAAGTTGGATTGTAGCAGTACCGCACTGGTCAAGGGAAACCTCAATTTCAATGGGGATGGGATAACACAGTCATGAAGTGGGTCTCGGTGTCTGATTAATCTGGCCAGTACATCATATGCTTTCAACATCTTCTCATGCTTGTCATGCTATGAGAATTTGCCCCAACAAACTCAGCAGAATAAAATAAAGACACTGGAGACTCCATCCAGTCCCACACCCAAGGTTCCCAAAAGGGTCTAGCCTGGCTTTTAACTAGTGATCCAGGTCTTGTGCCATATCCATTGGTCCCATGTGGATGTGTCAGATAGCCCAGGACACCTGAAATGGCTCTAGGAGCATGTGCCTGGGCAACTAAGCCCCTGAGTTAAGCCGCTAGTCTATGTAGGACATGGATTCTGGAGAACTATGCAGCTAACAGCTACATCTAGTAAGCTGGAAAGCTTTTCCAAGTCCTTTGCCTGTACTGAACAGGGATTTAATTGCCCACATTTGAGTAACTGGTGACATCAAGGGTACCAAGGACATCCTTATGAGACTGGCACATATGACACAGGGCCTCCTGGGGACCCCTGTTCTTCGGGGGGCTGTGCTGGGGACGCAGGTGGCTCAGTGCCACCAGGTACTTCTGCACAGGCAACTGCCTCCGGTCCTAGATCTCTGTCAGCGATTAAAGCAGCTAACTTACTCAGTGCACATGTCTGCATCTAGATTTAGACACCTAAAGTATATGTGCTCAGTTTGTAGCTGAACCCAGGCACTAGCAAGAAAAGCTCAATGTTGGTCTCAGGGATGCCCGTGTGTCTATGCCTAGAAATGAGGGATATTTTTGGAAGAGGCAGCTTCCTAGATCGCTCTTGAGACAGCACTGTCTGCTGGTGTCTGTTGCCAATATTGTTGAGATATTATGTCATGTGAGAGAAAGGAATTCCTATCACAAAGTTAAAGATTAGAGTTACTCTTTAACAGAAAGAGCTGGAGCCCAAGCCTACATCTTTTGGCTTTTTTCATATAGCAGTACATTTTTCAACAATAGTGAAATGAGTTCAGTATCCACAAGTGCCCTGGCCAACTACTGCATGTTTTAGTAGTTTTTCCTAATTAATATGGTACAGCTAGATTCTGTGTTGGCTGGTACACAGATGTTGCCACTGAAAAGTAGGTATTGGACAGTGTGATTAATGAAGGCAGAGTCCCTTCAGTGGTACAGACTCTGCCTCATTTGCTCTGAGTTCAAAGCAGGTGAACGACTTAGAGCTTTCATGCTGAAAGCTCTTATAGGACCCTGTTTAGCGGTGTGTTTTGAACACAAAGCTGTTAATCAGTTTCATGTTTTCATCAGCAAGGTTAATTAAACACCTTGTGAGATTAGATGAAAGCTTGTAGCCCATCTTTCTTTAGAACTGGAAGCGGCATGCTTGGAGTTTATCTCCAGCTGAGGAGAGTTCAACTCACATTCTATTCACTTTACATCCTTAAATCAATTTCTCTGAAAAAATCCCCTAAACCACATGCATTTCAGATTGCATTTCAGATGTGTGTATGGCATCAAGTCATTAATCTTTTTCCCAGAGTTATACCTCAGGGTCTTTTTTTTCAGATTTGTATTGGAAGATGCTTTTGGTATTCTTTGACCAATGCACAAAGATCACGAAAACTTGCCTTGCCTTCCTGCCTGTCCTCATTTATTTTCTTTGAAGACTGCAGCTAGAATGTTTCCCTTTTAAAACCTTGTCTGCTGTTGAAATTAGCTAGGATGTTAACTGAAACAAATTCAGAAGCTGAGAGGAATAGCCACAATTTGGAATAGTTTAAACCAAGATTGAAACAGCACTAAAAATGCTAGATTTTCAGAAACAATACACTATATTGGTGCATATGGAGAGGGCATGGAAAGAAAACTGGAGTTAATCTAATATTGTGGAAAGATCTGAAAATATAATACATGAATATAGCACTAAAATATTCTACAGATTTCAGAGAAAGGACTAATTAAAAATAGTAATAATTACATATCAAAATACTGTTTGTCTAACACAGATGCTGTCCTTCTACAGAAACACTCTTCTGTTCTGACAAATTTTGGGCAGGGCTTCTGATGTAGCTTTGCGAGAGAATACACTTTTCAATGCAGTGTGCCACCCTAGCCTGAGAGGAATTGCGTCTCTCATGACAGAGCAGTGCATGTAATCCCTTTTGACCTCCCTCTCAAATAACTGAAGTGCAATGTAAAGCAACCTCGTGTAAGCTTATGCTGCTAAGATAATCACATGCCTGAGGTGGGCTGGGATGTGTTAAACAGTTTTATGATAGAAGGAAAACTGCTGATGAATTTCAATTAACTTTGTGGAGTACAAAGTAAAACAAGAGCAATGGACTCCAGGAATATACTCCGGGAATGTGTTACTAGCCTATATAAAATAGAGAACACAGATGACAAAGTTTTCCACATGGGCGAGAGCCAAACTTAATGAATCTAACTAGTCAGAAGGGTGATGTTTAATGAGAGAGATGTAAATGGATGAAACACAGTTGGAAGGTACACCATTTGCTTGGTGCACCTGGGCATACAGAAATTAAATGGCTTAAAACTCCTCAGAGAACAATAGAGGGAGGTATAAGGAAGAATAAAGCAAGAAAGAAGAAATAATTTATTCTGCCTGTTCCCAATGGAAAAAGGCAAGAAAGCTGTCAATGTTCCCTGAAGGAGAGAAAGTGTGAGAGAACAAGCCCAACTTGGGGGAGAGGGAGAATGAAGCTGACTGAATTTTGATGTTAAAGCCACAATACTGTTCTGACTGTCCCTGAACCGATATTTTCTTCATTAAATTCTCTTTAAAGGAGAAACCTTAGGGTGAATACTTGGCCCCATAGAAACCAATTAGAGTTTTAGCAATGACTTAAACAGGACAGGCTTTCCATCAAGCACATACACATTCCCGTATTCTTCCCTAGTGTTCTGTATAGCTCTGCTTGCTACACATGATGCACCTCAAACTTTATGGAGCACTCTAAATATTAACTGGTACTAATATTTGGCCAAATCTTTAAATCTTCATACTACTCTGTGAGTACCTGATGCTGTTCAGGTGAAAGAAGTCATGACATTACAACTGGAGCGGAGCTCAGCCCCAGGGTTACTACAGTCACTGACAAGCATTTCCACTCACCACCAGAGGGAAAAAAGCTCACCCCCAAAACAACAGCAAAACTCCTGAACAATCAGTTTTTAGGTTCTCACTGAGCCCTGTGCAAACAGAATCCAAGTTTTGTGGGAGTGAAGGCAGGAGAGATGCTGCTCGACTGGAGTTTACTGGCCTGCCATTACCTAGGTTAAGTTTCCCCTCTTCACTCCCTTCCCCAATCTGGAGGGGCACAGTTCAGAACCAAATCAGTGTAGCTCTCCCATAACTACATTATTTTGAACAACAAATGACCGTGGGGCCTTTGGAAAGAGTCACTATCAGGCAGAACGGTACTGGAAAAGGGAGTAAACCTTGAACCCTTCCTAGTACAAGACAGGTCGAAGCTGATAGTGAGGCCAACAGCTAGAGAAGTTTCAGGATTTCCTTTTCAGAGAAAGAATCATGCTCATGAATGTGATCAGAGAACCTATTCCCCCAACACCTTTTTAAGCCAAGTAGGCAAATCAACATCTCAGAATAGTGATGTTTCTCAGTAGCTCTAGGTTGTTCCAAGAATAAATAGGTCTGAGTATAGATTTTGCCTTTAGTTAGAAGAGAAGCAATCAGCAAATAGGAAAACCAACCAAAGTGCATGCAGAGGTGCCACTGTTCAGATCTAAGAAAAGTGAATGCATGGGAATCTAGGACTAGCCTTACTATGTGTGTTGAGTTCTTGTTGGGAGAAAACCTGTTTTTCTTACTTTTAACTTAGGAATGGCTGTGTATTACTACTGTGTGTTGGGTTTATGTGGCAAGGTTTTGGTAGCAGCGGGGCTAGTGGGGTGGCTTCTGTGAGAAGATGCCAGAAGCTTCCCCCCTGTCAGATGGAGCCAGTTCCAGCCACCTCCAAGTTGGACCCACCGCTGGCCAAAACTGAGCCCATCAGCAACGGTGGTAATGCCTCTGTGATAACATGTTTAAGAAGGGATAAAATTGCTGTGCATTAGCAGCCAGGAGAAAGGAGTAAGAGTATGTGAAAGAAAAAACCCTGCAGACCCCCAGGTCAGTGAATAAGGAGGGGTAGGAGTTGCTCCAGGCACTGGTGGGGCAGAGATTCACCCTGCAGCCTGTGGAGGACCTCAGGGAGGAGCAGGTGGACGTGTCCTGAAGGAGGCTGTGACCCTGTGGAGAGCCCACACTGGAGCAGGTTTGCTGGCAGGACTTGTGACCCTGCGGGGGACCCACGCTGGAGCAGGCTGTGCCTGACTTTATCTCAAAACAGGGCATAGGCCTGATCAACTGTACAGCACGTTATATGGTGGCAGTTCAGTGGAACTCTTCATAAAAAGTCCCTAGGTTCACCCTTCCAGGAGTTGTGTGTTGACCTCTGGTGTTCTTGCCATAATGACAGTAGTTTCTTTGTCTTAGACTTGTTGTCATTACCTTATGGTGCTTCTATTTTCATCTCAGTTTGTGTCATCAAGCTGTCTGTCTATACGAGAGCAGATAGATAGATGCCACAGGGAACTGAACTCCTTCAAAATGACAATGTGTCTATGATCTCCCATTATAGCCCCAGATGTCAACAACAAATATAGCAGAAAGATATTCTGAAGAAGAAAAAGGAACTCGCAAGTGTTTCCTTTTATAGAAGACTCACAAAAGCATGTCTTGGCAAGCCAAGCCACAGATGCTTTATTGGCAGGCTGCCACGTTGACAAACAGTCATTGAGTCTTGGTAGAAGATATTCCTCTGTGGTGGGCATTGTCTCGTGCATCTGTGCTTGCTCATAGGCCCAGTATGGATTGTTGCATCAATTATCATGTGCCACACACAAAGAACTTGGAGGAAGAAAAATCTTACAGCAACGTGAATCTACTGCATGTAGAATTTCCAAACTTTTGTAATGTCATAACTTTTAAGTTTTTCCAAAGTAGTCCTTAACACTGCTGAATAGCCAAACTCAGGAACAGTTTATTAATATGCATTTGATGAAGCTTTCAGGGCCTGACAAATGTAGGTATACCCTTAGCTGTTTTTCTGCACCAAATTGTAACAAAAAACCTCAGGACGTTTAAGGTAATGATTTGTGAATAAATATATTTGGAATTTCTTTGTCCAAAGGGTCAAGATTTGCTCTGGAAGGTGAATGTTGTAATTTATTGTGACAAATCAGTTTTCAAAACAGATTCCATATTCATGTGTATTTTTGAAGAGTCTGAACATTAAACTCATTTCCTCGCATACTGGCTTCATTTGGAGAAAGGCATTCATTTTTCCCCAGCAGAAACAAATCATACCACTTTTTAAGAAGAATAGCAATAGACAAATTTGCAGGTTGTGTACTATTTTGTCTTAAGAAATTCTGTCCTCTGGGCCAGACCTCCAGATGGCAACCCTTTCTGGCTCCTAGTACCAAGAAGAACACAGAGACATCTGCCAAGGGAAGAAATTGAATTCCTGTTCAGCAGTGTTAGTTAGGACCTATGCTACAGTATATGGTCCAGAGCTTTTCACTAACTGTCAGGTATATTATTACTCCGGAATGGTGAACACCCAGGTTTAATGTACAACATGTAAATCCGGGCCAGTCATTGTATGGGTGAAGTTCATTCTGCCCTAATGTAACCACCTACAACCTGTGTAGAAGTCTACACTGCACATGTCTGGTGGTAGATGAGACAATCCCATCACCAATGATTTTACTCTCCATTAGTGATTTCACTTTGGGAGCACAGTGGCAGGACAACCCTAGCCTGAGACATGCAGAAAACCTTCCAAGGGTTGGGCAAAGGTAACTAATCTTTTTGGGAGCTATTTTTAAGAAATTGTTTCAAAAATCGTATTGCTATTTTTATGTGAGCTCAAAAGATGTTTATATATTTGCAAAATAATAAAAATAGGTATGGCAGTACCTGGAAAAAAAACCCCTAAAACCCAAAACCTCATTTGATTGTAAATGAGGCTCAAATGACTTCATAACCATGAACATGATCCTATGGGTTAAACTTATGTCTGTGTTTATATATGTGTTCATATATGCATGTATATGCGTATGCAAAATTCTGGGAGAGATGTGAAGCTAAAAAATTAACTTCACTTTAAGGTAATATTATTCAAGTTTTTAGCTAGAATTCAAAACCAAACTACACTACTACTGAGATCTAAAAATCAGAATTATCTTTTTTTTTTTTTTTTTCATTTATCTGAGCTTCACCTAAGGCACATCTTGTTTTGGAGTTTTTCCAAGAGTTTATAATTATGTGAAAAGATCTGGAACTCCAGTGGCTGGCTGCTAGGATCTTCAAAGAATCCTGCAAGTCTGAGTATCTAACTCCCATTAGAGTTGGTATAACTCAGGTACTTAACTCTCTCTGTTTTCTTTGAATATTCCAGACTCTTTGCTTCCTAACCCCTCCCTGTCACACATCCTCCAGGATGCACACTTGTAAGAGCTGGGTAGAGAGCTGGGCTCCTAGAAAATAAAGCTTGTTTTTTAGAGAAATGTTGACTGAGTAAGTTTTAATAACTAATTGATACAAACGAAGTCCAAATCAAACCTATTTATTTCCCCCCCCCGTGCAAACCTATAGGGTCTTTAAACCATTGGTATTGTTATGCAAAAAAACTTTTATGCAAGAGATAGCAAAGAACCTTGAAAGGACAAATAGAAAGATTCCTGCATGTTGAGTCTCTCTTTTACAGTGTTCAAACTCTTTCCTGGAAACAGTATCATATCTATAATGCTTTAAAGGAGATGCTGGGGAGAGGCCTATGGAGTCTCCTCCCTCTGAAGGGTTTGAAGGACGGAGAACTGTTCTCAAAGGAGAGAAATCTGATGCTGCAAAAATAGATTTTAGGGGCCAGATTCTGATCTTAGTTTTATTAGTGTGGGTACATATTCACAGAGGCAATAGAGCATCTCTACAATTACTCCACTGTAACTAAGATCAGATTATATTACTTTCAAGCAGGCTATGGATAACTTCAAAGTCAATTTAAAAAAAACAGGCAGTTTTTCTCTACTGAGACTAGCTCTGCCTCCAGTCACCAACAGAGACAAAAGCAGATCTCATGGATGGGGTAATATTTTAGAGTGACGGTGTCAGTGCACACGAAATGATCAGGGTTATTGGCACCTTAAAGCTCTGTAATGCATGCTGTTCATTTTAAGCTAATTAAACTGAATAAAAAACATAAATACATTTGAAAATACCAATTTGTTTGTTAATGTTAATTTCTTTCCTAAAACTGAATGTTGCTTAGTGAGTCAAGCCTGTAAATCTGTTGGACTAACATGGAATTGTCAAAATACTCGGTGTCAATGTAAACATGTTTGTATAACAGATACTGAGCATTATCACAGTGCGGTTGTGCGGATTTCTTTTAGCTTTGGCTAATCAGTTTCATAAGAGACTGATGACCTCTCTTGCGCTCTAGGGACAGTTTTTCGAATGAGTTCTGACATAAAATATCACAGATGGGAATACAGAGTTGCCAAAGGGTCTGATCAGGTTAAAATAAAAGGAGGAGGAAGGGGAGTACCCACGCAGCTTTCATGAAGGTCGATATTTGGCTACCTAACTTAAGAGCCTTGAGTCATGGTCACTGGAGAGGAAAAGGGGGTCCACAAGGTGGCTCAGGATTCCTGTGTGGCAGTAGCCAAGTCTTACCTACATCTCTGAGACACTGGAGAAGTCTGTTTCTCTCCATAGATACGGCTTTGGGGAATAGAGGCTACTAGCTGAGGAATTCAAGACATGTTGCTTGTTTAGAATCTTTCAAAAATCCTTCTGTTTTCCACTTTATACCTGTAGGGCTGAAGCTGAAAACTCATTTATTTTGATGCTTTTGTCACAAATTAGCAACCTAAACACAAGTGAATTTGAGGCAGAGAATGATTTTGACTTCAAAGCCCAAATTGATTTACTTCTTGTGAAATCAAAAGCCAGCTCATTCATTTGTTCCTGGTCCTCCATGCCCTATAGAGGAGGTGAAGTGAGTGAGTGGCTGGTGAGTGCTTAGTTGCTGGCTGGGATCAGCCCACCACACTGGTCTAAACTGGACTGGAGGAGCAGAGGTAAACACTGGTGTGAGGCTCTCTTCTTCATGAGCATGCCATAAAATAGAAAGTTTGGAATGGAAATTACTATCTGTATTATTTCCACCCCACTTATGAAAAAATTTTGAATGTCGTGCCACTGAGTGACGTGATTCTGTCTCTGCAGCTATGGCACCCCTGAATTCCCCTGTAATCAGCAGATCCAAAGAAATGAGTACTGCGAAGAACTTGGAAGATAGCTATAAATCCTTATGAACGAATGTCACATCTCACTTTTTATTATTGTTATGAAATTGTTTATACAATTATATGAGAAAATATTGACAGGAATGGACAGTGTACTTGTCTGGGAGCATGCAGTTTAGTCTCATGTACTACAATTTGGTGGCTTTTCAAGGATGTCACTGGAAGGTGCTTTTTGGGAAAGTTCCCAGCTTGGAACCTTTCAAAATCTGCTGATTCAAGGTGGAACAAGTCTTTGGAATAGATAAATAAGCTCTGAACTCTGGATTTGAGGAAAAGATACTGGGATCCATGCTGTTGCTTTGTACCAGGAGTCTGTGTCTGTGGTAGCAACTCAAACTTTCAAACAGAGAACTTCGACCTATATAATATCCTAGAGATCTTCCTGCAGCTGCAAAAAAGAGATTTTTCCCTGTGTAAAAATATTGTGGCTGTAAATGTCTTCAAGAGTATGGTTTGTTTGCAGGCAAAACACATACTTAGGGATTGATAGCACAAGCCATCTATCCAAAGTGCTTGTATTTTCCTGCCATTCCTTTATTGCTGACATAATAGAAGATAACTGAGTTCAGTGCGATTTGGAGAGAGGCGAACTGGCAGATAAGGCGTCTTGCTTCATGAAGCCCAGGGTACTATGTTGTCGTGGTTTAATCCCAGCCAGTAACTAAGCATCACACAGCTGCTCGTTCACTCCCCGCCATGGGATGGGGGAGAGAATTGGAAAAAAAGTAAAATTCATGCGTTGAGATAAAGACAGTTTAATAGGGAAAGCAAAAGCTGCATGTGCAAGCAAGCAAACCCAGGAATCCATTCCCCCCTTCCCATGAGCAGGCAGGTGTTCGTCCATCTCCAGGACAGCAGGGCTCCATCGCGCCGAACAGGGACTTGGGAAGACAAACGCCATCGCTCCCGTCCCCCCTTCCTTCTTCTTCCCCCAGCTTTATGTGCTGAGCATGACGTCCCATGGTCTGGGATATCCCTCGGGTCAGTCGGGGTCAGCTGTCCAGGCTGTGTCCCCTCCGACTCCTTGTGCCCCCCCAGCCTCCTCGCTGGTGGGGTGGGCTGAGGAGCAGAAAAGCCCTTGGCTGGGTGTAAGCACTGCTCAGCAGGAACAAAAACATCCCTGTATTACCAACACTGTTTCCAGCACAAATCCCAAACATAGCCCCATACCAGCTACAGTGAAGAAAATTAACTCTATCCCAGCCAGAACCAGCACATATGTGCATTCCAACCAAATGCTTTACATGCCATAGCAAAGCAGATGACAAGCAGGTCTGGTTCACCTTCAATTATTTCTCATATATTTGTTCCAAGACCTTTGCCCGTCAGTAGAAATAATTTAAGATTATTTATAATCCCATAGGCATTAGTCTGGTTTCTTCTAGATCAAATATCAAAGCAAAGCAACTTGTGTCTGCCAGAGTGAGAAAGCAGTGATGGATTCCAGCATTTTTTATGCAGTCCTGAATGTACAAAAGGTGCTGCTCCTCTGAACAAAGTAGAAAGCAAACTTCAGGCAACAACATCTTTTCTCACTGAAATTCCAGGCAGTGTGCAAGCCAACAATCCCTATTTATTTTTTTCAGGGAGCATACCCCGGTCCCTGGACAACATTGCTGGCTTACCTGTACATCCTGCTGGTGCCTGCTTTCCGCACACGCTGCAGTGCATAAGCAGAGCTCAGTAACTTCTTTTTTACCTCTCCCAATACAGCTTCTCTGCCCACCCCAGTCAAGACTGCAGGCTCTTTCTTGTGTGTGCCAGAATTTCCATTATTTCATCGGATGGTTTCTCACAACAATTCCGAGTGAATGGCAATTCTTAGATCTGCCGTCGTCAGTGGGGCTCTGCAGAAGCACTCCTCATAACGACAGCTACAGGAGAGGGAGAAGAAAGGAAAAAGTTGGACTAGATTCAGATAATTGTCCAAACAATATCATGTTAGGTTGTACAGTCATTTAAGAAGAGCAGTTATCCGGACTATTTGCCCTTGTAAATACTCTGTATTAGTCAGCAGATGGCATTCATTGTACATTAACTATTCCACCAATATTACCACAAGTACTTTAAAACACAAAGCATATGGTTTCCTCAAAGAGACACATTATTTCCTCATTTGCAGTTCAGTGTTAATTGTGAACTATTTAGTGATAAACAAAGAAGGTAATTTTTCATCCCCATTTACTTTGAGTAACAGATATAATAGAATCTACCATTGTGCAAAGTGTAAGTAAGACCCATGGTGGCAAAAGGTTTTCCAGGGTATACAAGCTAATAGAGGGTCACACGTTGGCTTTTGGCAGGAAACTGGACAGCACTGCTGAAACATTTTGGATAAGACTAATTGAGAGGTTCCAGCAAAGTGCCAAAAGGGGAAAACATCTCTTTTATCCCCTCATCGCCAGTTCAGAAAGCCAAAACCTCACTTAAAATGGTTTTGAAATATATTTTTTTGCATTCTCATTGCTAATGTAGGGCCAAACTGGAACAGTGATGGCATACCCCAACCTCATAAAAGTGCCGATAATCTGCACAGACTGCCCCTTCAGTATCTCTGGGGAGGAGCCTGGCCCTTCCACACCGCCCTGATGCACACACTGTTCTCTGGCACGCCTTGCACCTACGCTCGTACCCATCTGCCTAGATGGCATAATGCCTGCTCGGAAGGTGTCATATCCCTTTCAATAGGGCGTAAGTGCCACTTAAAGATTGCTTTGCAGCTAGAGTGTAAAATGCGAAAAGTGTCATTTTTCTTTACTTGTCCTAGTGGAAAATAAAGGCAAAATGAAGGCCATGTGCTTCAGTCCTTGTGATCAGAGTTACTAATACTTTTTAGAGACATGAAAGGCAAAATTTGCACTGCAGGAAATTTGCAAAAGGCTCATCTATTTTCACTGATCTAGTGAATGAATTTATGATACTTTATAGTTTCATTTTTCAAAGATGTCTATGAATACAGAAATAATTTTGCAGGTGATAATTTAATATAGTTATACAAACCATTAAGTGCACACACACACTTTTTTATATATATATATTTATATACACATTTGATTTATTTCCCTTTTTCCCAACCCCTGCTGTTTCATTATGCAAATTCTAGTTTTAAATAGTCATAAGCAACTTGAGCCTGTTCATGATACAAAGTCTGCAAACTGTACATGCTTTCACCCTATTCATCAAATTCTGCACTCACGGAAATGGTTAAACTTGAACACACATTACCAGGAATGTATACATTTAAAGTAGGAGAATATGTTTCTAACAACTTTCCCTTATCCTCATTTTTTGTCTTCTAATTGCTGTTTGTGAGCTTCCTTAGAGTTATAAGTGCATGTCCTTAACAGAGGATAAACTCAGCTACTTTTTCATTTAACGGCTCCTGCATGGAAGTCTGAAGTACAACGGGATTTAGTTATCACATGCTGTAATCCACTATTAGGCAGCTCAGTGTAACAACGAGGAGACAAAAACCGTCCTAAACAGCAGCACGCTATTAAACGTGCCATAACCTATATCCACAGAGGTGTCGTTACAACATCTAGATGCGAAATACCCTGGCTTCTGGCATGATGCTCTTAGTAGGCATGGGAGCCAGTTGGCTATGTATTTGGGAGCTAAGCTTGACTAGTTTGGATGCTACACAGGGGGATCCTTTACTTTCACAACATTTTTTTCTCTGTGCAAAAAGACCACGGTATTGTATAGGAGAGCTCCTTCCCACCCACTTTTCTCCACCCTGGTAATGGAGAAAACAGGTGAAGGAGCTCACGCCAGCACAGAGGAGCACACACGAGGATTGCTGTATTAATGGTTTTCTGAGAAGGAAAACTTCTTCTCTGCTGAACTTAATATTTGGCATCTGGGCAAAAGTGTCACCAAATCATTTGCTGTCTTTTTAGAAGGTGGCAGTTCTTCAAGAGATAGCTTAGTTAATAGTTGTATGCTTGTCCTGTATTTTCAAAGAATTTTGCTAATGTCCATAACAAGCTTTTAATTTGTAATCGCAGAAAATGTTTCCTACACCGAGGGAAATACAGACAAATTTCAACAGGTGTCTGTCTAAAAGGGGACTTCTTAATGCATAGGAGGGAATCACAGAGCTTTTGCCATGACCTGTGCTGTTTTTCTGAACTGCAATGGAAAAATTTTTAGCTGTGTATACATGACATCTAGGACATACATCCCCCATGGTACTGACATATCCACGGCTTCTCTCCAGGTAAGGAGATATAAACTATTTCAGGCCACCGACTCAAATGTATTTGAGACCTGGTCAGTGAGCCATGAAGACTCAGTCAGTGTGATCACCGGTTGTCGATGTCCCCTGTCGTAAGCAATAACTACAGCGGTGGTTAGCGTGACCGGCTGGAAAATGCCACCCAATTTAGGGGGAAGCATGTCCTCCGGGGGTAGTGCCACCGTAGATTTATTTATACCAGTCTCCTTGCTCCGGTCTGAGCCTAAAGATCCAGGCTAGTCCTTTATTGTCATTTTATATTTGAAATCATTATCTCTGTAAGTCAATTCCTCCCACACAGGGCGTAAGGTGAGATGTGTCTTTATGGTCTGTAATTACTGGGGATAGGAAATGGAGCAAATAAAGCCAGAAGCATCAATGACTGTCAATTGAGACAGGGGGAATTTTTGTCTCCCAAATCAGTTTTAGGCTCTGCAGGTTCCAAGAACATAAGTTATGACAGAAAGAGAAAAGGGCCATCTGGTCTAATTCGTCTGCATGTTTGTCCTGTTCTGAATCTCAGCTCTTAGTTTATTCTCCAAATTCCTTATTTTCCTTTCCTTCCACAGGTACCATTTGATATTTATCACAGACTGACAACCATTTGCTTTCATCATTTTCCAAGATGATTTTGAAATTGTACTTGTGATCTCAGTGCCACATCTCCTCTACTGGGTTCCACCCATGTTTTGCTTTTTGTTCCTATTTTTTTAGTTAACATTCTGCAAAGCTTTCAGCATATGACTGGTGCAAACTACCTTAATACAGATTATTGCTCAGTCTGTCCTAAGATTTTGCAAGTTTCTGAGACATGATCTTCCAGCCTGATCTATTTTCTGTAGCTATAACACAAAGGCCTTTGTTGGAACAGTACATTTTATTTGGTTATATTCTTTTTATTCCAGCCGGCTGTTACTATATTACAGAGATCAGCACTGTGACCTATATTCAGAAAGACCGCTATTGAAATGGAATCATGAATATCTCAATATTACTAGATAACAATGTGTTTACAACTACGTGGTCTCCACACCACTCACATTCCTCTAATTAACTTGACACAAAATCCATTATTTCGGAAGCTCCAGATGCAAGCTTGGCTCTGGCACTATGATAGAAATGTCTGAACTTCTGAATTTCTGAACCTCTGAACTTTTGAATTTCTGAAGCAGCCAAATTCCAAGAAGACATCCTTGAAGGCAATCAGACTGCGAACAGCTGAATGTTATGGGAACCTTCCCATTAATATTAATACAAGGTAAGGTGATGGGTGAGTCCTATCTTTTGAAATGAATTTTGCCTGCATGGGGTTCAGGTGCTGTGTATGACAAATCTCACAGGGCTGAATTTCTGAGGTGAGGGCCTGCTTGTGGTAATGCTTTGCTTCCACCCCTTCTCTGCAGGTTCTCACCTTAACGGCATACATAAAGATCATGCTTTGGTGGAGAAGCCAAGCAGCAGGAGTGGCAGCGGTGTCATTCTGGTGATTGGGCTGGAAGATCAGCCTCCATTAGAAAAGCAATCATAACTCAGGTTAGATGTGATTAACTTTTGAAATGCATCAAGAAGAGTGACTCATTTTCTTACTTTTGCCGGTGTTGAATGAGACTTTGATGTTGTGTGGACAAATACATTCAGCCAAGAGATAAGTAAGGGGCAGAAGATCACTAGCATCAGCAACATTTCAAATTTATCTGAACTGAGTTTTAAATGAGTAGCTTGCTTCTGTATCTTCATGTTTACTAAAGTTCTGGGGAACAACAAATTCATTAGAGGATGAATGAAACTCTGACAGGTTTGGTAAGTAAGACATCACATGGAAAGCCAGAATACCAGGCTTCATTCCAGCTCCACCAGCAACTGAGTGATTCAGTGGATCCCTTTCCTCCTCTATGCCTCAGTTTTCGATCTGTGGAGAGAGAACGTGTACCGTCTTTTCTGTTGCTGCTGCCTTGTCTTTTTTCTCCCTGATACGTGACCACCCTAGGAGTAGTCTCCTGACTGAAGGTGCTGTTTAAGAGTTGCCAGGATTTTGTCCTACCTAAGGGAAGACATCCACAGCATTTGTTAATAAAACCCTCCTATGAATTGCTCTGATTTTAGATTGCTAAGAATACAGAGTAAGAGCCATGTCACATATGTTTAAGGTAATTAACTGACTTTGCAGTGTACAAAAAGTACCGCGGGTGGTGAGACCAGATGAAGTTTACACAGCAGGGGTGAGCTGCCTGTTCCCTCAAGCTTTGGTGCTTGTTTGGATGGTTTGAAAAAGATTGTTCTGCATCCAATCAGTTTTCTCTACAACAAAGTATAATAAAGCTGGAAATCATTCCCTTGAGACACAGACATTCAGGACAGAAGAAAAGAAAACAAATTTTCTCTGATTTGTTTTGGTTTATTTCTCCAGTAATAGTGCCTTTACACATGAAATTTCTTTTTGTAAAAGCAAAATAATGCTGCAAAAATTATGGCTTTCAAAAGAGAGCACAGGCAGTTTCACCCCTTGTTGTGGCCATGAGGGTCTCTGCAGTCAACTCACTGAACTTTTTCTGCAAGAAGTGGCCAGCAACTTCAACATTAGAATCATACACACTGATTTAATTAATAACAAAAAGAGTAAGTATAGCATAATTCGTTACTTAGAGACTTCTCCATGTAGAGGGAGCTGAAGTTATTGCTTCAGTGAAAATTTGCCATGACAATAATACAATTACTGATGTCTGTGATCTGCTATAAAAGAAAAATGCTCTTGATGGCAGCAGAATTCTAATCATAGGCATGTAGCCCATCTCAGCACTCCAATTAAGTGTTTTGTACCACATCCCACATGTGGGAAGATGAACAAGCTTCTGCATGCTAAGTCTCAGCTGTGAGAGCTCTTGGACTGGTTTTTTATTTATTAAAAAAAAACCCACTGAGAACTAAAAAGTAACTGAAGTGGATGAAGTCACATCAAAATCCTGTTACTTTGATGATGGTGAAGTGGCTTTTATTGAAACTGATTTTTTTTGTTCTGTCACTTTGAACAGTCTCTCATATAAGAGTTTCTTCTAAACAACCTCAAATAAATGAATTGAACGATTCATTATCAAACATTTAATTTTGCTTTTGTTTAGGTGGGCAAAGTAGCTAAAAGAAGAATAAGCTTCCTATGAGTTCCCCTGCGCAGGAAGATGTCTTCCATTTTATTTTCTTAATTTTTTTTCTGTGTATTTCCAGTTTGCTGCTGTGGAATCAAAAACTAATTCCATATGAAATTCACATTAGTGATGTGGAAGAGATTGTGTAAATATGTAAAGTCAGATAAAGACAGTGAAAAAGTCCGATCCAGTATGAAATCAAAATATTATTAACACTTTCAGAAGCATTTCTCAGAAAAAAGTCAGTAAGAATAAAAATAAGTTAGTGTATGTTGGTTCATTCTAAAGCTGTCTCTGGACAGAATAAAACTTTATGCGGACGGTAGGTGTTTAGGAGTAAACCTGAAGAGCCAAAAGTCAATGGCAATTTAAAATGAAATTTTATCAGAAGCACTTAACTCAGTTCTCATTCTCAAACATCCTGCAGCTTCTAATTTATTACTCCTTATAATACACAACTACGAGGCTGGAAAATGCTTTTACCTCTGCTCTACAAATAAGTAATCGAAACCAAGCACTTAGAAAGTCTTGGTTTCATCAACTGGTGTCAGAGAAAAATAATTAAAACTCAAGAATGGTCTTGCAGAGGAGAAAGATTGATATATTTCAAATAATATTTTCAGTAAACTGGAAAAAGACCTTGGAATAAACAACTAATAGATAACTATAATCTGAAAAATTGAAATTGTCTGGGCCTAATCAAGGCTGGATGTATCAAACATATCCTACACCGTTCTTTTTGGAGGGGCACAAACATCCTAGAGTAATTGTCAGTCAAAACCTGTCTGTTTGAAGCAAAAATACTCGCATGGCCTGTGTACACAGGAAAGTGTCACTGGTAGTTTTGGGAAGGCTTGTGGATGAAAAGAGAGTTAGCAGAAGGACTGCGGAAACCGGCAATGGAGTCCGAGAGCAGATAGCTGGTGCACAGGTGCCCCCTTCACAGGTATTGACGTTCACATTCATCTGAGTGTCACCTCCATTGATGGTTTCATCTTTTTTTGAACCTTCCTAGTAATTATGGGCAAGACTTAGAAGGGCTCAGGGCTAAGCACGCTATAGAAATGTTGTACACAGTGAAGAGTCCCATGGCAGCACTGTGCTTCTACCTTACCCTCATCTCTGGCAGCCAATGAGAACAGCTACTGGGATTCCAAGTGTGCCCTAATTAATCAACACACACTAGCTGTTAATCAACACCATCCCAGCAATATTCCTTGGGTAGTGGATGGTTGTATTGTTTTCACTGAGGACTTCAGATCAACTTTTATTATTTTCTTCTTGTAGTTACAGTGTGTGCTCACGTATGAATTAGGGATTCACTACCTGTGCTACTGACCACGGCAATCTGACATTTAGACTACGGAAAGTCGTGTTGTCTTAGGTCTAGGTCATGTCCCTGACTCTGACGCAGTCTATGATGAATTCAGCTGAGCTCCCAAGTCAAAACTAATTGGGCTAGGTTAAACAGCTAGCCCTTGCAAAACTTGCTTATTTGAAATAAGATACTCTATGGAGAGCTAAAATATCAGCTGGAGATTGCAGGGAAGGGAGTCTTGGATAGACCATGCTTCTGTCTGTGCTGTGGCTGCCCCACATGCCATCACCTCTCCCTCCAGCAACAGCACTAGAAATCCAGGATTTCCAAGACTCTGGTACAGGCAGTGGCCGATTGCAATACGCCTGTTCCTTGCTGCCGTTTACGTATCCGTGCTGTCAGACACGAGGGCAGCAATTATCTTTGTCAAAGGGGCAACAATACAGATCTTCAGCCAGCACAACTCTTTAGAGAACATATTTCTGTACCCTTATATAGCTGTCCCTTCTTGAAGCAAAATTAGTTTGTATACAGTTTTTCCAGAAACATCATGTCCACTTTCCTGGACAAACAGATTTTGTTTTCATTTCTGTCTCTTGGCCAATCTTGTTTCAAGTGTTCTTGTTTTTTTCCAAAACTGAGATATGCAGCTATTTAGCTTCCCTACATAATATGATTTCCTTTCATGCTGAAGCAGGATTAAAAATTACTACGTAGATAGCTTTCTTTGTCCCACGCCTATGTGTGAATATTCAAACCAGATTAGCAATCTCTTCCTACTCCCACCTCACCCAGGGTTTTCCTCGTCTGAGCTGTTGGTGTCATCAAAATGTGCTGTACTCACATACTCTTTTTTCTTCTTGTTATTTAGTGATATCACATCTCACTTCTTGACTAAGAGTTTCTAAATTGTCACAGAATAATAAAAGGCCTTAATAATATATTGTACAAGGAGTCAGGTATTTTATCATTGAAGTACATCTACTCAACCAAATCCTCTGACTTCTATCTGGTTTTATCTAAGGCATCAACAAATACCCCTTAAACTCTCCTGCCTTTCATTTATCTCTCCTAGCTCAGCAGTCTTTACGGTGGTGTGTGTCCTCACAATTAATTGCACTGCATCGCTGAAAATTTAAGATGCCTCGAGGAGTGTCACCGGGTGAATGTAATTGGTGTCCTTGCGAGTGCTGGTTGCTAAATTGTCAGCAGCGGGTCAGGAGAGGCTATGGCTCTGGGTGTCCCTACCCCGGCTGAGCTGGTACCGAGCTCTGGGGGACACCCAACTTCAAGTGCACTGTGAGAGCCCTTAGAGAGAGAGAAGCTGCAGTATTCTGGGTCCTGAAATTTTTTGTGACATGCAGAGGTGTTAGCAAGACCAAGACATGACCTACTTTCTCTGTCTGGGACGGAAAGCCTTTTGAATGTCCTGTTGGGTTCTATAATCCAGATCACCCCCCGAATGCAACCCTTACACCTGAGTGAATGTAGGGAATTGGAGCTGTCACATAACTGCTTTTTTAGTTACAACACTACGACAGCCTGATATCTAGTGCAGTCCTGAAAACTAAGGCACAAACTCCTCCTCTGGTCTTCTGCCCCATGGGGTACAGTTTCCTGCGTTTGGCTTTACTGGTTACCAGCATTGCTCTACCCCTAACTGCCCACATCAGAGTTGTCCAAACGCTGACGTTTCTACCTGTCATACAGCTTGTCATGCAGCTATTTGTATCTGTCTCCCAAGTCGGGGATGAGAAAGCTTTAACTTTTTTCCTTTCTTTAATCTCTACTTCAAACGTTTATAAGAAATCTGATTTTTTGTCCTGTCTTCTCTTTGAACAGCTGACTGTTGGTTGTAATGTTTCTTTCCTCTTCTTCCTCTGACACCCTAGCCCTTCTAACTCTATTTCTAGCTACACACTGTGTATCCTTCTCTAACAAACTGTAGCTTCTCCTCACGTAAATCCCTCCCAGTAACTCACTCTTTCCTGGAGGCATGTGCTATTTTAAGAACTGTGCAGTGTCACCGTATGGATTCCTCTCATGCTTGCGACATAGCTTTACAGTTTTAACTTTCATGGGGAAAACACAATGCCTGCTTTGCAGATGGAGTGGCGCATGGCTGTAAAGAATGGGGCTGCCACTGACTCTGGATTTTATACCATGTGTGCAATATAGGTATCTGAGTGAGGCACCCCAGGGGCTCTTTGTAGACAGTGGAGAAAATACACGTTTCGATGGCACAGTCAACCTAGCCTATTTTGGAATTTTATGTTTGGCATGAGGAAAACAGTACCTTGTAAGTCTTATTCCTATCTGTTGATAGTGACTGGAACCTCAGGTGACTACCTCAGGTGTAGTTATTGGAGGCTGCTTTCAAATATAATGTGCTTTCACAGGAAGGGAGTCAGCCCAGCTGCCAGGACTAACACCTGAAGAAGCAGGTACAGTAGGCAATTTCCACTGAGACCTTGATACAAACACAAGAACCCTTCAGAGAGTTTTATTTCTCTCTTTTTTTTTGTTATATTCCTTTTTTATGCAATTACTCACTATCTGCTGACCGATGCCCAAGCAGCGACCTGCCCCTCCTCACCAGCTCCCCCCAGTTTATATCCTGGGCATCACGTTCAACAGTATGGAATATCCCTTTGGGTAGTTTGGGCTGTCTGTCCTGGCTGCTGGCAGAGCATGGGAAACTGAAAAATCCTTAACTTAATGTCATGGTTTAATGACAGCAACTAAGGACCACGGAGTGGCTCACTCACCTCCCCCCCCCCGCAGTGGGATGGGGGAGAGAATCGGAAGGAAAAAGGTAAAACTCGTGGGTTGAGATAAGAACAGTTTAACAGAACAGAAAGGAAGAAACTAATAATGATAATAATAACAATAATAAAATGTCAATAACAATAATAAAAGGATTGGAATATACAAGTGATGCACAATGCAATTGCTCACCACTCGCTGACTGATGCCCAGTTAGTCCCTGAGTGGTGATTCCCCCCAGGCCAACTCCCCCCAGTTTATATACTGGACATGACGTCACATGGTATGGAATACCCCTTTGGCCAGTTTGGGTCAGCTGCCATGGCTGTGTCCCCTCCCAAATTCTTGTGCCCCTCCAGCCTTCTTGCTGGCTGGGCATGAGAAGCTGGAAAATCCTTGACTTAGTATAAACACTACTTGGCAACAACTGAAAACATCAGTGTGTTATCAATATTATTCTCACACTAAATCCAAAACACACTGTGCCAGCTATTAAGAAGAAAACTAACTCTATCCCAGCCAAAAGCAGGACAGGAGTATTGCCAGAAATTAATTTTTTTTGTAGCTCTGTAGTATTTTTTGAGTAGACTCAGTGTAAAAATCTGTGTTTAAGAAATTCTCTGTGAACATTTGTTCTACCTGTTACGTGATTTCCAATGGGTTAAAGGTGGAAACAAGATCAACAATGGTGGGAACCTGAATAATACAGAAATGGCTGGAAAGGCTTTATTAGACTTAGTTTTTGGAGACCACAGCAGTTCATTGTGGAGTCCTTTAACCCTCAGAGGAGAGATCTGATCCTGGGTGAGTGGTTATGTACACTACAACTGGGAACTATAAATATACTTTGTTCACAGCTAATCAGTTCAGAGACATGTGTGTGGTACAAAGGTTTGGTCCAATTAACACACTCTGTTGACTTTCTATATAGAGGATTTAACAAGGACTGTGATTAAGCTCACAAATACATGCCACTCGAATACTTTAGCTGCCTCAGAAGAAAAAGGCACAGGTGAACTTTGTTAATGGAGGAGGACAAATATTTTAAAACAAGATCTACCATGCCTGCTGAGATGTGTACAGGAGAAACAGGAACAGTAGAGTTAGTTGCTGTCATATCCAAATCACATTTTAAATTACTCTGAGTACAGATGCATTGTTTGTTTTGCAACACATTTTGAATACAACTGTTGCTGTAAAGAAATATAATAAAAATTTGTGGGTTTACTGCTAAGGGACGTATTATGATGTCTGTACCAGGAAGAGGATGAAGATGCACATCCATCATTTTCATTTAGAATACTAGTAAATAATAATGTTAACAGTTCTGGAGTAATTTTAACTGTCTGGATCTAAGAGTCTTTCAGTTATAAATGGAAGTCTAATATTATATGGAACCTGCTATGTTCCTATGTCATGTGAAACATTTTTCTGAAAATCTGTCATTTCACAGGATACAGAGAAGCACTTGCACTTTAAACCCATGACATCAAGGATGTTATATGTCTGTTTCTGTCTCAGAGGAATAGAATGCCACAGGAGTTTCATAGCTAAGGCAGTATGTTTTTTCTCTTTCCAGAAACTTTGGAGCAAAATAGTGTTGAGATTGTGGGAGCACTGTGGGGTGAGAGGAGACAAAGCTGTGGACCCGTAAAGATTGGAGAAGCTTGGTGGCCTTTATGAAGTGACTTTATGGAACTTCTCTTCTGGAAGGAGGCAAAATGCATAGTCCAAATTTGTAAGCATGTTTCCATGGGGTGAACAGTACTATGCTAATCTTTATTGCAAACTCAGAACTAATGGAAAATTAAGCCTGGGGCTTCTGGGAAATGACTAAAGGATATTTGCTTTGGGGAAAGTCAGTTTATGAGACTGATTGCTCCTGAAAGGTCAGCATAGTGTTGTCTAACCTTATTTCAATTACACATTCATCTTAAAATTCATGATGTGTAATATTTTAAACATGTACCCTACTGATACAGCTGATGATGTAGTTCTAAACTAATCAGTTTTTCATGTTCATCCTTAATTATGTCAATGAAAGCAGAAGTTCTTGGGTCTTTATTTCTGTCTGCAAATTTATTTGGTCTCTTCTCATTATTCTTTTATCGTTTGCTGGCAAAAGGCTGGGGAGTAAATATTTAGATGATTTTTAGATATGCTTGAAAAATCTTTTCATTTCACATGTGAAAGGCCTTAAGTACAGAGTCATGAAATTTTCTGATGAGCTCAGGTGAAATTATGTTTTAAGGACAAAGATAAATTTGTCCTCAAAACTATAGGTTCCTCAGTGGCTCTAGAGACAGGCTTTATTGTTGATCAGACACAAAGTGTACTTTGGTACCTAACAATATTCCTAATATTTTTTAAAGAAATCTATTTGCTAATATAAATGTTCTCACAATGATAATTAATGCCTGGGAAATATGTCAGCAAAATTTAATTTGTTTACTCTGTGTAATTTGTTTATTAATGAACTTTGTATGAATGGAGCACAATCTCAGCATATACATTTTCATTATTCAGATTTATTTGTTGAAATGTGTTGTCAAGCTGGCAGAGTTTGCTGCTTTTTTGTGTTTAACTTGTTATAAGAGTTCGTTACTCACCATTTTTAAAATAAGTTGTTCTGCTTCATCACAAAAAGCACATTGTCTGACTGTTCCTTAAATTTTTGAGTGCCATACTTAAGCTCAGGATCTCCACTGGCGCTCTTCAGCAAAGAAATATGAAATCATTCACAGGATTAACCTGCAACATATTTTTTGAATTTTATTATTATTGGCATGCCTATTTGCTAAAATGCCCTTTAAAAAAATCTTACATGTCATTGCATAGTCACAGTGAGTTTGCTTAAAATTCTGAAAGCAACTTTATGGAGAAATTTTGCAGTGTATTTGTTTCTAGGGTTTGACCCAGCCCAGTTGTACTTGTCCTCACCCCAGCGGTGTGAGCCAAAAATGTGTTATCATCCCCCAGAAGATCTAATGACCTTGAAACGCTGAAGTCTCTGGCCTTGAAGATAATAAGGTACCTACATTGATTTAAATGAAACTTAGAATATTCCTGCGCAGATAGCTGGGTATAGCCCTAAAATGCCTTGCATTTAGACAGTGTATTATGCTAATGTATACTTGGCTCAAAGCTGAATGTCAGCAAAATTGCACGTCCAGGGAAATGAACCTAATTCACAGACCTGAGGGTGAGCACGCACTGTCGCGATGCGTGGGTAGGAAGGAATAAACCAATCCAGATGCAGCCTGGAGAAGTGGAAACAGGAAATACTGGCAAAATCTGCCTCCACTTAGAGTTGGCAAGTGGTATCTACAATATGAGTGATAGGAACATCTTAAATTGCCTGTCGGTTTCTTTTGACTCAACAAAGTCATTCCTGGTAGCTATTAATGGAAAGCTAAGCAGATTAGTTTAGATCATTGGTACATTTGGATGATTACACAACTTTAAAGATCTAAGATGAAAAAGGCTAACATAGATTTTATTACTCTTCCCAAATTCAACTTTCCTAGGACAGAAAGAAAACCAGACTTATATATACTTTCTCTGTTCTAAGTCCAAAACCACTGAGTGCTGCCAGACAAGAAGATTCAAGAAACCTTTGTCTCTTTGTTCTATCCAGAAAGGCAGGTGACTGCTTTACTTGTGCTGTGTTAATGAAGTGCATTGGTCTGCAAAGCCACACAAAAGATTAAACTAGAGGGTCAACAAGGTCGTAAAGAGTTAGTCAGCTATCTGTATTGCCAGCTGAAGGAACTCCAGCATTTCCGATTTGGAAGCCAAAAGAGATCTGTGAAGACAATGAGAAAAGATGGAGATCAAGTTCATGTTTACTGTGCTAACAGTGTGAGATTTATGATGTCTTTACTATTATTTATAGTTTAATTTGCATGGGTTGTGAGGAAAAAGCATGTTAGGTAAATGAACTGTCCTCAGTGAACAGTCTTATCGAGTGAAGTTCTGACACACATGCAACTCAGCACCGACCCATACTTCAGCTCAGATCTCTCAAGCCTTTTTCCT
Organism: Buteo buteo; assembly: GCF_964188355.1. Lineage (NCBI taxonomy): Eukaryota > Metazoa > Chordata > Aves > Accipitriformes > Accipitridae > Buteo > Buteo buteo. Next base: position 3,639,387 of record NC_134178.1, read on the forward strand.
TGATCTTTTGTAATCTTTCTGGGCAGGATAAGAAACATTCATTAGATAATCATAATTTTCATTCTTTCTCTTGTCAGGGGCTTTGAGCTATCACTAGGGAAATGTATTTACTTTTTGTTATCTTAGTCACACTAACTTTAAAATTCCTCTAGACCTTTGTTCTGTGCACTTTCATGTATTCTTAACTGAGTGGCATAATATAGTACTTGCTCAGAATAAGAGTATAAAGTTTAAGACATCCAGGTCAGATTGTATGACCTTTTTTGGTCAACTTTCAACATCTATTGAGAAGACAGCAGAGATGTTAAATCTTTTATTATCTAATTTTATTATGTATTGTTAATCTACCTTTCTTTCTGAATTGATGGCTTCATATATGCCCTTCTGATCTATGCTGTTGAAAGAGGCACTTATGGTATATATGATACCTCATTTTAATTGCATATCTAATATATCTTATACAGCTTTAAGCTGATCTTTGTCTCCAATAAAAAAGCTACTTTAGCAATATTATTTATAAAATTTTAATTTATTAATTCAGAAGAAGCCTGGAAGGTTACATTGGATGACATAAGTTAATGTTATATAATGTAGTCTGAAGTACTTATATATAAGAATCTTCTTACTCTCTTAATAGGTGTCCTTAAAATCCATGTGTTTGAAAAACAAATAAGTCAGAAGGGTGCTCAGAACTTTTTCTAGGGAATTTTAAGATCTTCTTTGGAACCGTTCAAAACAATTTTAGTGTCTGGAAGACAAGCAAGATGTAAATCAAAGTAGTGGGGGAAGGTATTATGCTAACTCGTACTAATAGTCTAGTACCGGTTAATTCCCAAACCATCAAATGATAATCACAGCTAGCACAACGCAGCATTAAAATGAGAGCCGTTAGCGAGATAAGTGTGATTTTGTGCCTGATTTCATTTGTTTATATATTTTGCTAATGAATAGGAATTAATTTAGTCAGATGGGTAAATATATTGTTAAATTCTGCAATGAATTATATAGAAAGAGCAGTAATGGATAACAAATCACGCCTTGTCATTATGTTGACTTTGAAGAGTGAAAATAATTACCTCCACTGACATTATAGTATGGTATACACACAGGTGTGTGGGAAATGGATTTTAAAAGCGCCTGAAAGCTCAGGTCATTAGTTTGTAAAGAATATGATAAAACCTCACCTGACCAAGGGGAAAGCCCACTGTAGGCTCCCCAAAATTGAATACCGAAAGACCTACATTTACAAAGTAAGTAAATACTTAAACAAAACATTTACTCTCTATTTCACCTCCATTAACGTACATCTAATGCTTTGCCGCTGTAATGGCTGTACCCTCACATCAGCAGTGTGCAGAAAAGACATGGTTTTATCCCCAAACCAGCGGAGGAACCTCAGGCTCTGCAGCCCACCAAGGTTGCCTGGCCTCAGCGGCGTGACAAAGCCTCCGCGGCTGAAATGCCGCTGATAGCTGAGTGAGGCAGTTTTGTGCTAGCTCAGGTATCTCCTCGTTCTCATGCCGTGTCCTCTGTGTCCGTAGCGTGAAGCTGTGCAAATTCTTGACAGCGGAGGGAGTGCATATAAGCATTGCAAGGTGCACAAAAATGACTGCATCTCTCTTTTCCTCTGTCTCTTCTATATAACCTTATTTTCAATGTGAGAAGCCACACAATTGCTTTTCCTTTCCTTTTCTGTTTCCATTCAGGTTTTGTGCATTCCTTTCTATAACAGCTCCCCGAGGTTAATTCCCCAATTATAATTGGGAATTAAAGAGACAAATTGTAGAATGAACATCTCACGGATATCATCCAATCATTCTCCTTGTGTACTGCAATTCCTCACCTCTGTTCCCTGAGTTTTCTTTTCTTGGAGTTGCAAACACTGGGCAGGGGACAAAAATGTTATTCTACCTGTACAATGACAATGAGGGGTTGAGAAGGGAGGATTGCTCCCACTAATAAAATATTAAAAAAAGGGACTTTTTACAATGCTGGCAGCCCAAAGACAGAAAAAAACCCGTTGCTACTGCTGCTGATGTAGAGTGTGTAATGGACTGGAAAGGACTCTCACAGGTGTGTTAGAGGACAGGGGCGCCCCTGGATTGAGAAGGCAGTTTGGAGGCGAAATACTGCCCAGGTTCTCCTTTCACATAAACATATTGACATATCCGACATATCTGACATATCCTATCTGGTAATTTTTTCATGAACTTAAGAGTCATTTCCTTTGAGAAACCCACCAAACTGATAGTAAAAAAAGTAAAGCATACTTTATTTTATTTTATTTTATTTTATTTTATTTTACTGGCACAGGTTAGCTCAGTTTTTCCTTAGAAAAGTTCTAATGTGGTGGAAGTTGAGCATTTCTGACCCACAGGTAGGTCTTCAAACAAATGAGGAGCTTGGTGCCATTGCACGAATATCTAAATTTAGTAGCCTGATGACCTGACATCCTGTAAGTGACAATGTGAAGCAGATATATGCAATTCTGCAGTTTATATTAGTCCAGTTTTGGAAAGTGTATCAAATTTCTACTTCCTTAACATAATAGGTTTTCTTATAAGGTTGTTATTTTCCCTGAGGCTCATAGCTTAGTTTGTTTTCTTTCCAAGTAGATATGGAGAAAAAACAAACAATACAGCTAAAAAAGCTTTGTTTTATTGTCTTTAAGTTTAACATTTCCTTCTCTGGTGAAAAAATTAGTCTGTAGCTATCTATAGAGAGTGCTGTGATGACAAACCTCTGATTTACAGGTCTTGAGGAAAATTTGATGAAGGAGTACCTGTGGGAGAAAATGATGCATTAAAGTTCTAAAATCTGCTTTTTCTGCAATTCAAGTTTCATTTGTCTGTTGAGTTTATGTGCCTTGTGTGTTCTTCATTAGTGAAAAAAGCACAGAAAAGGTTTGCAGTGAAGAAAAAATATGTGCCACATTTCAGAGGTATTTGTATTATTATGTTTAAAAAATATTTTTTTTTTTCTTTTTCTGAACAGCCCTGGGATGCACTGAAGCAGGTAGGAAAGCAAGGACTCTGATCAGATCTGATCTCCTCCTTCCTCGCTGTGCCCTGTGCACACCTCCTACAGCTCTGTTTTAATAAGATTCTTTGTTGAGAATTTGAGAGAGCAGACCTAGTTTCTTTTGTGCATTACAATCAAGGTTAATAAATGTGGGAAACCAGTATCGCGATAAAAGGGTTTTTTTATTTCATTTCATGCACTTTAGCTTTTTTACTCTTTGAATTATTGATTTCCCAGTCTCAGATTCTATGTGTTGGGAAATGACTTAAAATATTCATGATATTCACAGAGGCAATACCGAAAACCTTTGTAAACCATGTGACTCTTTCCTGAAATTATTACCTGTCAATATGAATTAGTCATCAGACATGACAAAACAGAATGCTCTTCTAGGAAGGTCTGAAAAAGCATAAGGCATTGTTTAAAGATGAAAACTAAGAACATCTGGTTCAAATGAAAGGCAGGAACTTCTCAAATACTCCTTTTATAAGCTGTGTACAGACAAACAGTAAGTGCCTCTCGGCCATTTTTCTTCTCTGACTTCTCTTCAGCCAGTTTTCCCTGGCTGCTCAGGCTGCTGATAGGTCAAGCTGTAGCAGACAAGTTCCATGAAGCCCAGGAACTGGCTTTCTCCTGTTCCTAGGTCACACTGGCTCAGCGACACAGTCAGTTCACAGCCAACAACCTGCCTACATCTTCAGGGTGCCTGATTTCGGCTTTTATACATTGTACGACTCTATTAGTCTGCGTTAGTGAGGCTGAGGCTGGTATTGGTAAGTTGACCACATCACACATCACCCAAAGACATGTCCTCACCTTTTTGTTTGCTATTAATTTCTCATTCTGCTTCTTTAGCTTTTCCATTTTTCAACCCTCCTGTTTCCTCCTGTACGGCCTCAGTTCAGAAACTCTGCTATGCTACGAGATGTCTTGGCTACCAACTTGAGGAAAACCAGATTCTTTTCCCTTTTTTTTTTTTTAAGGTACAGCTGAACGCTTAGTTTTCAAAGGCAAACTGAAAGTTAAAATCAAGGAAGTGTCATCCTTCACCTGCGTCACAAAGATGTGCAATATGTAACCTTGTTATTATGGCTTAAGTGCCATTACAATGTTGACTTAACAGCTTTGCTGATGGGGCCCTATGTTTCCTTTCATCGTTTACAGCTTCATTTGCTTTCTGAGCCTTCTATCTTTTGATTACTTTTCCATTGTACCTGCAACTAAAAATTCGTGCAATGCTATTGCTTGCTGGCATTTACTGGTTTCAGTGTGAGTTTTGGTAAGAACCATCTGTAATGAATGGAAAAGGATGAGATTTCTGTCAAGAGAGAGTCAAAACTCTTGAGTTCAATTTACTCATGTTGTTCTTGTATGATCTTTGGCGTATCTCCTTGTAGATGTTGCATAAAAGGGGAAATACGGTGAGCATTGCAGAAATTTGCTGTTACAGGATTGATAAACCATAGAGTTTCTTAGTGGTAATATATAGCTAAGGAGTTAAGAGAAAAAAAATGACAGAAGAAAATGTTAGGAAAGGAAGGTAACAGCAGGTAAATCACTGTGTGAACATTCATCTAAAATACAGCAAGGTCCCCAACATTTTACTCCATGCAAGGGAACTTCCCAATTTATGACAGACTACCGTAAGACACCACTTCCTCAACAGACTCATGGTACCAGGCGTAAAAATATCCCTGAGCTGCCTCTGTTGTCAGACAGTATTGCTCTAATAGCTGGTGTAATATCCTGGGACACTAGCAATCTTAGGGTGTCCTATTGCCCCGATTTAGAAATTCTCCACATGAAAGTGGGGAGGCATTGCTTACTGATAGTAATTTTCTCTGAAGTTATTATAAATTCACGCAAATAAGGTGTTTGTCCACAACATATAAAATGGAGAATAAGACTTGGAGAGTTTCTTACAAGCCCTCCCCCCCAAAAAAGAAAGCAAACCTCCCACAGTTCATCTACTTAGCCCTAAATTAAATCAGAACCACCCAATCTCACTGTCTTGATGTAGAAGTCTCCTAACAGTGCCTTTAGCAGGGTGCTCTCCTCCCTCAATATGTATGCCATAGGTTGCATCTCTTAATGGGACTCTCCTTGCCTCCTTGCTGCCAGAAGCTGTTTGTGTCTGTAGGTAACTTCCTTTTGTTAGTGCTCCAGAGGGACCATACAAATTTGATCTTCTCTCTCAAAATTTCTTTCTTCCTATGCCTTCCTTCTCTCGCTCTCCCTCTCCCTCCTTTTTTTCTTTTTACCTGCTTTCTCTCCCAAAACACCCATACTTGTAATTTACTGAGGACATAGTCTTGAGGTTTCTCAGGCTGAAATACCATGTCACTTCCTTTGTCCGTTTAGGTACTATTTCCTGTACTTGATTTACTAATGAACAGCTCCTTCATTTAATGAGGGGTAAGACTCTCTCCTCAACTCCCAACTGTCGCCCTCACCTTCCTCAACCCATTTTGGAGGCTCAATATGCACCTTTCAGCGTGAAAGGTCTTCATGCACTGAGCTGTGTGTCCTTTGTCACTTTGCATATTGCCTGAATAATTGATGAATACACTTAAAAAGACTGAAAGCCTGACAGCTGCTTGATGCTGGACATGAGGTTATCAAGTGTTTTCAGGTAAATACAAGTTTGGGATGACTGACAGGTGTCATCTTTTCTTCCAGGGATACCATAAAATAAATAGCAGAGTTCTGTATAATGCAGAAACCCCCCCCTTTTGAATTTATTAAAAATTCTTAGACTATTTGTAGTCTAACTGGATTTGCTGAAGTTTCATAATCCTAAACTCACTCTAATAGGGTGCATAATCAGACCCAACAATTCTTCTTGGTATAGTCACACATTATTCTTAGACAGACACTTAGCTAAATTTTACTTAATGTTTCTAAGTGAGCCAGCATTTACACTGCAATACAAAAGGAATGGATTTAAAAAAAAAATAAAATTGAAAATCAGTTAAATCTTAGAACTGCCTAGAGAATGGAGAAAAGATTTCCACTCATTTAGTGTTAAAACAGTTGAAAAATGTCTAAACAATTATGGATAAAGACTCTAAAAGCAGCACTAAATCTGAGCTCCATCTCCTGCAGAAAGTGGGGAGAATGAGATCCTAGCTGATGAAAGGGGGAATTGAGCACGTGTGGGTTTTCCAGGAGGTGTTTGTAGACTCACAATCATAGAATCATAGAATCGTTTAGGTTGGAAAAGACCTTTAAGATCATCGAGTCCAACTGTAAGCCTAACACTGCCAAGTTCACCGCTAAACCATGTCCCTACGTCTCACATCTACATGTCTTTTAAATACCCCCAAGGATGTTGACTCCACCATTTCCCTGTGCAGCCTGTTCCAGTGCTTGACAACTCTTTTGGTGAAGCAATTATTCCTAATATCCAATCTAAATCTCCCCTGGTGCAACTTGAGGCCGTTTCCTCTTGTCCTGTTGCTTGTT